>NC_134396.1:23010956-23326483 GCF_035582795.1 Mycteria americana | reverse complement strand
TCATCTATATGAGTGCTATCTGATCATAGAAAATCGATCAGTTTCTTACTCACAAAAAAAAATTTGTGCAAACAAGCAAACAGCTTTACACAGGCGACCTCTGTAAATTTGTATTCTGTGTGATAGAATCCTGATTTTTTTAATGGAAGTCAGATTTTTTTCATGTTTATTTTCATATTAGATTCCGTAGAAATTTAAAGTCACATAATGCTCATTAATAATGTAACTGATAAGAATTTGAATCTGGATATATCTAGCATTTAATTTCACATGCACTTAATTTAATGAAAAAGCCATGTTACTAGCAATAGCAGTAAAAACAGAATAATTAGTGGCTAATAGCAGACAACCGTACATGCTACACTGGAAGAAACATTTGTACTTAGAACAGATTGTAAATATGGATAATAAACTAAAAGCATTTGTCAGGGTATTTCTCCCTTTCTTCCTCCCTTTCTCCCTTTCCTCTCTCTTTCCCCTCAGCCTGTACAATTCTGGAATAACAAGTTCTAGAATAACAGATATACCTCACAAAGGTAGCGTACCTCCCGTCTTAATAACGACTCACTAAATTTTTTTAAGAGAAGGAATAATCTACAGCATGCACAGTCTGTGCATAGGTAGCATAGGCTGCATAATATCTCTTATTACAGTCACCTTACCTCAGGTGCTTATGATGTGTAAGACCAACTCTCCACTCTCTTGCAACGGTTTTATACTAATGCGTATCATCAGAAGTCACTTGAATGATTATCAGCATCTTGTGGCACAACAATGGGTCATTTTACAGTTGCATTCAGGATCATTCTCTCTTACTCTTTCTTCTTAATTTCTGAGTATAGGATGGACAGAAATTTCTCTTGTTGCTCTTCCTCCCCTTAGGAGTTTGGAGGTGCTAGGTTATGTTCTAGTTACTGTTACCTGCTCACCTTTCATGGCACCAGAGAGGAGAAGCCTCGGTTGCATCTGTGAGATTTGCTTCTTGGGACTCTGATGCATGAGTGTAGCAAATCCTACTGCACTAGATGAGGTTTCTGTCCATCATGCTGCATGAACTATCTCTTCATCAGCATGGGTGACAGCACAGAATATTTATCTGCATCTCAGCTGCTGCAGTGGCCCACATGCATATAAGCACAGACCCTCCTTTGTCACACTTTTAAATGAACACACCAGCCTGTCAGCTGAGTTGGCATACGGAACAAGAAATTTTTGTTGTATATAGCAGTAACATCAGGCAGGGGGTTGGGACAGGCATCAGTCCCAGCAGCCTTCAGCAGCATCCATCTGCCAGAAACCTCAGGGTGCAGTTTTGCATTACAGCTAGGACAGCCTTGTGTCAGGGTGCTGCAGCAGGCTTTCTCCCTTTTCCTTATTTTGGTTTTGGGATTTTTTTTTCATTGTATTTTTTTATTGTATTGTATTGTAGCATCAGTGAGACTGTTCATCCAATTTCATCCAAAGGAAAACTCTTCTTATGAATTAGTTTATTAATTGTTTGTAGAGTGAATTTTGTGCTGGATCAGCCGGATAAACAGACTTGCTGTTGATGGATCAGGTACCAGGCAAGTGGCCATGTATGCAGCTGGGATTAGAGGCAGTGATGGAGCACTCGCTTTGAGATCAGTTCAGCCATAATGTGAAACTTATGCAGTCCTAGTCACTTTAACAATGTGATCTTGAGACAACTTTGGTCCGTATAAAGTGGTACCACTTCCATCCTGACCATCTTGAATGATACCACTCCTGGCTGCTTGCTCCCAGTCCCTCATTTCCACTGCCATGAGCACCTTTGCTTTTCTGGTCCTTCAGCAAGCCAGGTGAGGGCACTAAATCAGCAGGAAAATACCTGTATTTTTTATAGTATCCCTCTGCTGATATAAGAGATGTCAGACATTTCATAAATCTCCATTATCCATGAATCAGGACACTCTTCTCTCTTTTGCAAGTGTATGACAGGAGAATACACGTAAGTCCATCTGTCCAAGGTCCTATCTGTACAAGTAGCCCTTGTCGTTAGTACAGTCTTGTTAAGGATCTGGAAGTTTCCTTCCTTAGATTCGAAAAGTGCCTGCTATAACGGAAGGACTTAGAAGAATTCTGTTTGTGCTCCATTTCTTTCTCTAACACCTCAACATTTCGTCATTATAATTTTTCAGTGTCTCAAGGATTTTTGTGATTTATTTCCTTTTTTTTGTCCATGTTATGATCACTTCTCCTTTTTTATCTCTTGTGTTTCAGTTGCGATCGAGCTCAGAGCTTGGCCAGGACATCCTGAATGACTGCCTTGCAATCCAGCCCCTCCAGGCAGCCCTGTCACCGCATGATGCTGCAGATAATACCATGGGACACTCCCCAGGGCCTGCTCACGATATTTACCCAGGTATAGAAAAGGACAGATAAGCAGCCTGCTATATTATTGCTCACTTAAGATTAGGGATGATTTTGCAGAATAGGATGTACTCTAAAATCCATAACTATCTCATGAGAAGGATAGAATCTTCAAAGTAATAGATTTTGAACAGATTTTTACGTGTCTTTTGAAGGGAGGCAGGACAAATCGTATTTTATTTATGAAAAGACCTACTGCAACAAAGAGCAATATTTTTGGTCTACAGGCATTTGACTTCTGCTAGCAATTCACTTCTACCATTCCTTGTAGACGTCTTGAATTCATTAAGCTGCATTTAAAATCAAAGGAGTGGTTTTCCTCTTCCTTATTCATGGATTACATATCAGTTTTCCAATAGATCTACATTAATAACTTTAAATACTGCATTATGAGCTCTCGTATTATGTCTATAAGTATGCCAATAAATACATTTATGCTATAAATGTGATAATCCGATTTTATTGTTTCAGTTAAGTACCTGAGATGTTCATATTAAAATATCTAACTCTGTCATACCTAGCTAAATGTACAATTGTTGTTCAGCTAAATCTGAAACATTTGATAAGTTATGAGTGATAATACATCTCAAAGCTCGAGACAACGATGGGCAGGATGTTAACATTTTTTAATGCAATATTTTAGTAGTTGTAAAGACATCTGTTTTTAACATTCAGGCAGAATGCAATACATCTTCTAGCAGTTTGACTTTTAATTGAGAACAAGATGTAGGAAGTGAAAGAATTGGCTGAATGTTATGTGCAGTGCTGAAAATGACATTATATGAAGTGGCCACTTCAATAAGTGGTTTTATTTTACTGAGGGGCTTGTAAACCTATCAATTCTGCGATATGTTTTTGTCAAGGCTGTTATGAGCTACACACTAGTTGGTGATGATGTAGGTTTATATGACACAAATCAGGAAATTTAAAGCTGTGATTGACTGTATCCTAATTTATAAAATAGTTGGTATTACTTGTATGCTGTTAACTTTTAAATGCCTTATTCTGAGTATAGGCTGAGTGTGGCATCTGTTATTTGAAAGCTAAAGGAAATTTCAGATTTTAAAGATCTGATTTTGGCCAGGGAACCTCTAGCAACATGGTGTTGGTTACAGTTGCTTATTTTGTATTGTACTTTGAGAGGGAGTTGGATAGTGAGGAATGCTGAGATTTAAAAAATTATTTACTGGCATTACCCAGTGTAATGCGCAATACCGAGAGAGAATAAAAGACTCAGCTTTTCCTTTTCCTTTTAAGTCCCTAGATAGGGTGGAAGCTAGGTAGGAACAGGGTGTCAGATGAGCTGAGAGCAGGTTTTCAGAAACTGGGGACATTGTCACAGGAGATTTCCAGTGGAATCTGTTGAGCACTCAGCTCTTTTACAAGTCTAGCTTCCAGACTATGATTAAGTATCAAACTCCAGTTGCTGGGTCAATCCAAACCCAGACTGACAGCAGCTTGAACAAACTGCTGCCCCATGACTTGTCAGGATCCTAAGCCGAATAAAACTATTGCCTCCAGCCAGCCCTTAGCTGGCAATTGTCTGCAGCCATGATGTCCCATAGACAGCTTCTGAGACCGTGGCATTACTTTCTGTAATCTCATTCATGCCTTGTCTTTCAATACTTGGGGTTTACAGCACTACTAACTATGGAGGTTCTTTGATATAGTAATTTATTTTGTTTTTTTTTTACTTGGCACTGCTTCCTATTTTGCAGCAATTTTTATAGTATTAATCAACATACTTTCATCAGTATTAATTACTCTGTATAATAAACTGCTTTCCCTTACGTGTGTTCACAGCTATCTATAACTTGGCAAATTTCTTGTAGTTTTATTCACTTGTGTTGTTTCACATCAATTAAGTGATTGTCAGGTATAGATGAATCCATGTCACTCCATTTTGACAACCACGCAATCCGGTTGAAATGAATTGTTTCATTAACTGCTCATCAGGGCTGCTACATAATAATATACTATGTGAATAAGTGAGATAAATCCAACAGGGAGGGAATTATTTTATTGAAATGGCAACATGAAAATTATTCATGCCCCAAGGAGAGGAAAGCAAAACATATGAAAGCTTGTGTCCTGCCTTAGAGAAGCTACCCTTCAAACTTCTCTGGAAACAATATTTTTTCTAAATGCAAAGAAAAGTTTTGAGACTTTTCTGAAAAATGAAATATGTAACTTTTACTGGGAACTGTTAGAGACAGCATATTAGCTGACATGTGTCTGTGCTACTTGTCAAGTAGAAACAGGAGCAGGTTTCCATTCTTCCAATGCCGTTAAATCAAACTTTTCTCACTTGAGGGTTACTTTTCTTATCATTTATGCACATTTAAAGCAAAGGTAGGTTTTCTCCTTTCCTAAGAGATCAACAGAATAAATGTTTGAAAGCAAGCTATTAGAAATATGTAAGAGATGGCAAAAGTAGACATTTAGATGCTATTCCATTTTCACTCACCAAAGTACAATGCCTGTAATGATCAGCTGTTACTGTTAAAGTACAGAATCTGCAAACACAGATATATTTAAATTAAATACGACAATAGTCTTTTTGATTATGTATCTATTACTTAAAGCTAAGACTGCACGAATGTTTTTTCTTATCTTGTGGCCTTTGTGACTTTATAAAAGAAATCTGAATTGAGTATAATCTTATAGTGAGATAACATGACAGATCCTTTGCTTAAAACTAACACAAAATTACATTTACAGGTCTAAAGTTAAGCAAGCATACATACTCTTCTAGGGCTAAGTGTAGTGATATTTTGTAAAACAGAAATTCAAAGTCTGTTTCTACTGAAGTGTGAAATTTCTGGTAGTATCTAGGTTTTAATTTTTAAAAATACATAGGCTTTTGAGTTTATTCAGTTCATAGAATGAAGATGTGAGCAATCCATTCATAAAAAGAACATATGAATGATGTTTTTTCTACTATGAAATCATATTGCCTTACTTTGTATATTGCAATCTAGAATCACTGAGGCTGAAAGAATCATAAATAATGCAATACAAAAAAAAATTATTTTTACTGTGCTGTTTGGTTAAAACTTGACCATTTCATATTTAAGAATAAACCAGAATGTGTCATTCATTTATAAATAGTTACTGAATATCACACTCTGCTCTGCTCCAGAGCAAGCAAATGATACTACTGAAGCTTGTCAAGTGCATGATTTTCTTTGCAAGTTGGAAATTAAAAATTGCATCAGGAAAGTTACAGAAGGTTTTGCAATTCTAAGTGTATTTTAAATATAATCTTACGCTCCAGTACTGGGAAACTTTGGCCTAACTACTTTTATGCCTATGACTTAAGATGTGCTTTACTTAAGTAACAGTTTTCCTTGTGTGGGTTTTTTTTTTTTTTCCCAATGAAATACTACTGAGCTAAGTGCTCTGTACACATAATAAGAAAGAATTCATTCCCAATATCGAAGATAATGTTAGGGCCGTAGGTAGATACAACAGGCAGGTAGAGTACTCATACAGGAAAAACGAAGAATTTTATTAAAGCAATTGTCCCAGTGAGTGAGCTCCCTAACCATTAAGCACCATGGGCAGTGTGGGAGATGTCTGAGGAAAAAGCAGTCTGTTTGTTAAAGCTGACAGCCTTGGGGAGTAGTTATGGCTCATTAGTGGAAGAAAAAAAGAATGAGAAGGAAGAACTGAGATATGAATGGCCATTGCAGTGAAAAATGGAGTTGTGTTTAATGCATAGGGAATGGATACAAAAGAGGAGGTGATGTAGGGTAACCAAAAATTAAGAGGATCTCTGTTGTCACCTTTTTGGCTGAATTTAAGTATGGCATACATATCCAGAACTCGTACTAAATGTGATGTTTTACCAGGTAGTCCCATACACACACCACAGGGGGCTGAAAAGTGTTAATATTATTATCTTACCTATTTTAAGGAGGACAGTTCATTTCCCTTCAGACTTGACTTTTTATTCAACAGTTTTACTTCTGAGTTTATAATTTCCATTTTGAGACAGCTTAATGGTTCTCCAAAAATTGGTGTAATGCTTGGATTCACATTGTGAAGAAGAGAATGTTTACTAATGAAATGGTACAAACATTGTAAGCAACAAGGCAACTGCACCATTTATAGTTCCTTTCTTCATGATGAGACAGAACTTCAGAAACTACAATCCACTGAAAGAGAAGAATCTGTCTTGAAAGGCAGGGATGTGATGTAAAGATGCCATGGCAGGAACAACTTTAAATCCCAATCCAGATCCCACTTTATTGCTTCAGGGATTTAATTATTTCTGAATCTCAGAAACTACAGGAGTTTCCAGGATGTCCGCCTTTCTCAACCAATAATCAGTCCAGCTGCCCATCATTGCAAGTATCCTGCAACAAGACTAGAAAATGTTTATCATGTCCAGCTCAGAGAAGAGATCAAAGAATGTTCAAAAATTAGAACCACACACCTTTTCTTATTTATATTATAGGCTGCTTTGGGTAGCAATTGGGAGGCTTTTAGCAACCACCATTTTACCATTTTTATTAGAGGCCTATAGTTACCTATAAAATATACCTATAAACTAACTCTGCAATTTTTATTCTGACTCAGCTGGTAATTCTTCAATGACTTTCTTAATTTTCTTGTCCTGTTTTCTGTGCTGTGGAGTAGGGGAAAAGATTCTTAGTAGATGGTGTGGTGTCTTAGGACAATTTTTACATGTGGAAGATCTTTACCACAAAACCACTTTATATTCTAAGCGTTTAGATGTCTAAATATTTGAGGTAAGGGATCTCAAAAGACAGATATTGATTGAACAGCTCTCCAAATAATGAGACTGGATTACTCTACAACGTGCTTTCCTAGACTTGTTTTCTTCTTCTATCCAAATATCTGGAGTGAGTGGACTTCGTAAACTCTCCAGCTTTCTAGGTGCCTCCAGTACTTGGGATGCCTCCAGTATCTCTGATCTGCCTGCAGAACGTCTGAAGAAAGATACAGAGACCATCAATGCAGATGGTCCATGCAATAGATCCACTTTGGAGAAAGGCTTATTATCTTCATAATATGATTTTGACTTCTGCTCTACTTCTTAATGTATGGTGGCTTCTTAAGTTTCATGCACACTGGAGTCTTCAGATTTACAGATGAGCTGGGCAGGATCGAGGCAACACAGGCAGCATGTTTTACATTTGCTGGGCTTAACACTTACGGCTCAACACAGCACATGCGCACATATTCCTGGGCACGAAATCCTGTAGGGAAGTATGGCCTCCCTAAGGGAGGTGAGAGAGGAGAACATATGGAGGTGATGCTCCCAAGTGCAAAAAGCATTTCAGATTTTTCCTTCTGTGCACTATTAAATCACTTGTTCACAAGGACCATATAAATATTCCTTGTAGAAATCACAGAATCACAGAATCGTATAGGTTGGAAAAGACCTTTAAGATCATCGAGTCCAACCGTAAACCTAACACTACCAAGACCACCACTACACCATGTCCTTAAGCACCTCATCCAAACGTCTTTTAAATACCTCCAGGGATGGCAACTCAACCACTTCACTGGGCAGCCTGTTCCAGTGCTTGAGAACCCTTTCAGTGAAGAAAAATTTCCTAATATCCAGTCTAAACCTCCCCTGGTGCAACATGAGGCCATTTCCTCTTGTCCTATCACTTGTTACCTGGGAGAAGAGACCGACCCCCACCTCACTACAACCTCCTTTCAGGTCGTTGTAGAGAGTGATGAGGTCTCCCCTCAGCCTCCTTTTCTCCAGGCTAAACAGCCCCAGTTCCCTCAGCCGCTCCTCATAAGACTGCTGCTCCAGACCCTTCACCAGCTTCGTTGCCCTTCTCTGGACACGCTCCAGCACCTCAATGTCTCTCTTGTAGTGGGGGGCCCAAAACTGAACACAGTATTCAAGGTGCGACCTCACCAGTGCTGAGTACAGGGGCACGATCACTTCCCTAGTTCTGCTGGCCATGCTGTTGCTGATACAAACCAGGATGCCATTGGCTTTCTTGGCCACCTGGGCACACTGCTGGCTCATGTTCAGGCGGCTGTCGACCAACACCCCCAGGTCCTTTTCTGCCAGGCAGCTTTCCAGCCACTCTTCCCCAAGCCTGTAGCGTTGCATGGGGTTGCTGTGGCCCAAGTGTAGGACCTTGCACTTGGCCTTGTTAAACCTCATACAATTGACCTCGGCCCATGGATCCAGCCTGTCCAGATCCCTCTGCAGAGCCTTCCTACCCTCAAGCAGATCAACACTCCCGCACAACTTGGTGTCATCTGCATACTTACTGAGGGTGCGCTCGATCCCTTCATCCAGATCATTGATAAAGATGTTAAACAGAACTGGCCCCAACACCGAGCCCTGGGGAACACCGCTTGTGACCGGCCGCCAACTGGAGTAAACTCCATTCACCACCACTCTTTGGGCCTGGCCATCCAGCCAGTTCTTTACCCAGAGAAGAGTACACCTGTCCAAGCCATGAGCAGCCAGTTTCTCCAGGAGAATGCTGTGGGAAACTGTGTCAAAGGCTTTACTGAAGTCTAGATAGACAACATCCACAGCCTTTCCCTCATCTACTAGGCGGGTCACCTTGTCGTAGAAGGAGATCAGGTTGGTCAAGCAGGACCTGCCTTTCCTGAACCCATGCTGGCTGGGCTTGATCCCTTGGTTATTCTCTACATGCCGTGTGATGGCACTCAGGATGATCTGCTCCATCAGCTTCCCCGGTACTGAGGTCAGGCTGACAGGCCTGTTGTTCCCTGCATCCTCCTTCCGGCCCTTCTTGAAGATGGGTGTCACATTAGCTAATCTCCAGTCAGCAGGGACCTCCCCAGTTAGCCAGGACTGCTGGTAAATGATGGAAAGGGGCTTGGTGAGCACATCTGCCAGTTCCTTCAGTACTCTCGGGTGGATCTCATCAGGCCCCACAGACTTGTGAGTGTCTAAGTGGTGCAGCAGGTCACTCACCATTTCCCCCTGGATTATGGGGGCTCCATTCTGGTCCCCGTCCGTATCTTCCAACTCGGGGGGCTGGGTACCCAGAGAACAATTGGTCCTGCTATTAAAGACTGAGGCAAAGAAGGCATTAAGTACCTCAGCCTTTTCCTCATCCTTGGTCACTGTGTTCCCTCCCCTGTCTACTAGGGGCTGGAGATTCTCCTTAGCTCTCCTTTTGGTGCTAATGTATTTGAAGAAGTGTTTTTTGTTGTCTTTTACAGCAGCAGCCAGATTGAGCTCTAGTTCAGCTTTGGTCCTTCTAATTTTCTCCCTGCACAGCCTTGCTACACCTTTGTAGTCCTCCTGAGTTGCCTGCCCCTTCTTCCAGAGGTCATAGACCCTCCTCTTTTTCCTGAGTTCGAGCCAGAGCTCTCTAGTCAGCCAGGCTGGTCTTCTTCCCCGCCGGCTCGTCTTTTGGCACCTGGGGACAGCCCGCTCTTGTGCCTTTAGGACTTCCTCCTTAAAGAATGTCCAGCCTTCCTGGACTCCTTTGCCCATAAGGGCTGCCTCCCAGGGGACTCTCTCGACCAGTCTCCTAAACAGGCTGAAGTCCGCCCTGCGGAAGTCTAAGGTGGCAGTTTTGCTGACCCCCCTCGCCGCTTCACCACGTATCAAAAACTCTATCATTTCGTGATCCCTCTGCCCAAGACGGCCTCCAACCATCACATGGCTCACAAGCCCTTCTCTGTTGGTGAACAAGAGGTCCAGCGGGGCACCTTCCCTCGTTGGCTCACTCACCAGCTGTGTCAGGAAGTTATCTGCCACACACTCCAGGAACCTCCTAGACTGTTTCCTCTCTGCTCTGTTCTATTTCTGGCAGACATCTGGCAGGTTGAAGTCCCCCACAAGAACAAGGGCTAGCGATCGTGAGGCTTCTCCCAGCTGCTTATAGAATAGTTTGTCAATGGAAGGTTAAATAAATGGAAGGTTAAATATAGTAATTAAAAAAAACACTCTTGCAAATATATGTGTGTAATTTTAATTGACTGAGCTACAAAATGAAACCTTCACACTGTCTTTTTCTATATGGAAGGAATTCTCAGCCCTACTCCAAATTCATGCTGGCAGTGGTAAGAGGAGAGGTATTTTGGGGGCAGAAATAGGTTGACAGAGTGCTGATTTGACAGTAATAAATCCAAGATAGTAAATTATACCATTGGTGGTAATTTGCAAAGGGGAGGGTGATTCTTCTGCATTTAAAAAATGTTCCATGAAATTACAGGTTTCAGGATCCATTAAAAAAAAAAATTTTTTTTTTAGGCTTTGGATTCTGTAACTTTTTTAATGCTACTTTTCTGTCTTTTTTTTTAAAGGAACCTTACTCAGAATCAGTTTTTTCTCTTCCAACCACCTAAATTATGCCTATGCATTATGACAATGCATGTGAATTTAGCCTCTCACAGAGAAGCCTTTGCAGAGATATTCTCATGGAAAATTCTTATGCGTTGATAAATTGATTTGTGATGAGGCTCCAGAAATGAAAACATGGCTCCTCCCTCTCTGTGGGTGTAACCCAATCCAAGGTTTACATTCAGGACTAGCAGGTTATATCCATCTTGTAAATTGTGGTGTAGCTTGGGCTTTTTAAGGGACACAGAGGAACAGCATCAATGGTTTTTTGTTTGTTTGTTTGTTTTTTCCCCCAGAATATCTGAATCTTTTCAAGATTACTTTAAGTGTGTTAGTTTACCTTGTATTGATAACCTTGTATTGATAGAGAGAAAAGCCTTGTTGTAGGAAGCCTTTTTGTTAATACACTTAATTCTGCATCTTTCTGTGTGGACCGACCTGGTGGTGGTATATTGGAGTCAGTAAGCATGCTAGTTGCCATGGACATTTGTTCAGTTTCATACCATTCAAATCAGGTGTTTAATGGGATCAGGCACTGAAAAGACTTTCCTTTGTTTAGATATTTCCTGCCAGCACTTTAAGCAAACAACTCACATTTGACAGCTAAACCACTAGAAAAGCTTGCCACGCACAGAGGTCCCAAGAAAAAGTGGTCAAGTTATCTAGTAGTTTCTTAAATAGTGTCCAAAGTTTTCTGTCAGTCTCTTAAGACTAGCTCTACTAGGGAAATGACCTGTCACTGACAGTATTTGTTGACTACCGTAAGTCTGTAGACTGCCAATGGCTGACAATGTTTCCCTTCAGCTGGCATTTACAAGATTCAGGTAGTAGCTTGGACCAATGCCATGTCTATACTAGGAGGTTTTAATAGCAGCATTTCCACTGGGAAGCAGCTGCCGGCATTGCGATTTCACTTCATTGAGTGCCTGTGGAGGTGCTTTTGTCAGCACAGTACCTCTATGCAGCAAAAAGCTGCACGGACAAAAGACGTGTTGTGCTGCCTGCAGGTGTTACATGGTCTCCCACACCATCACTCGTAGTGCTGCTCTTGGAGGCTTCATTACAAGGCATGGTGGGAGCCCAGGTACGCTATTCTGTCATGCTGTGATCATGTAACGTACCCTGTGTACAGGAATATGTTTTTGCAGCTAATATCTATGTTTTTTCTTCCTTAAATATCCTACCTGCTACTCTAGTCCCTGCCATAGTTAGCTCTTACTTTACACTGTCTCTTCATCAGAAACAGAAAAAAAGTACAGAGAAATTTCTGGGAAACCCAGCGAAAAGGTACTACAGTAGCAGATACTGCTACAATGGTGAATATTTAGGTTGGTTTAGGTTGCTCTAGTTCAGAGAAAGGACAGATGGTTGCCCATGCCTGGCTGCAGATAACCTTTTCACAGGGACAGAGTCACCAGGGCTTGGGCAGTGCTGTGAGAACCTGTGCTTCCACTGCAGCCTGGACCAGCTAGAATGTGCAAGCACAACTTAGAAAATAGTTGCCTGAAATCCTTATCATGGTTGTGGCAGCGAACAGCTATGACAGGGAAGAACAACTCTTGCTACCTTACACTGGAAATCCAGTCATAGTCCAGCCTTTTTACTCCTGATAAACCACAGCCTTGAAGAAACTTGTTTTAAACTTAAAGATCACAGTACTGGGAAACCAAGTAATTGTATTTTCTTACACATTTTAATGTTTTTCTCATGGAAAAATGCAAGTTACCCTATTTTTGCAAAGAATAATTTAAATAGTCTATTTTTGTTTAGATAATCAGGATTTTCCTTTGCAATGTACTGATTTGTAAAATATTATCTCTCCTTATTCTGCCAGAATGTTCATTTAGTTGTTTTTCAGTGTTTTCTTCCGCACTGCATGTAAGCATAAAATAATAAATTCAAAAGGTCATTCCTTTGTTTTCCCCTCTGCATTTGTCTTGATGCTACTCTGAGAGATGGGTGTGGAGAAAGTGATTTTTGGGGTGCATGAGCAAAGTGAAAAAACAACAAAAGCTGCCTTCCCCTGTCTTAGGGGGGGTTCTTCCTCAGCCCTTTCTTAGTGAGTTACTCTGCTGGCTTAAGTGACGTCTCATCTCCCTGTGGGATCTGCATCCTCTGTATCTCTCTTAAGGTTTGGGATGCCTTCTACTATCAGATGTCTGTTGTCACTTGTGTTGTGATTAGGAGGCTTCAGTCTATGTAAGAATTAGCAAACAAGTAGAAGCTAGCGCTGAGGCAGCCACAGGCATTTTTGTTGGTCCTCCTGGCCACGTGGTAGGGCAGCCTCCACTCCTCCAGCTTGCCCACCAGCATGGCTCATGCCAACTTTCCCTAAACTTTGACATTACCTCTGCAGCTTCTCTATTGGATGTTTTTATTCACGAATTGGTTTCCTATCTGTCATCTTGCACTGTCTGTCATCTCCACCAGCTGAAAGATGTCCAGGACTGCTCTTTAATGAAGCTACAGCATAATTAAACTCCAGAGCCTTTCCTTAACTCTGCCTTAGCCTGGTGAATATCTAGTATGTCACAAAGGCTGGCTTGTGAGGATGAATAGAGGCCTTACAGAAATAGGCTGAGGTCTTAAGAGATGAGGTGGGCTTTCACCCTTTTGATCTTGGGTAGCAACGTTCAAAATTGTGACCTGTGAAATCATTTTCTTGAAGATGGATCTATGGTGGCGTTAATCCTAAAGTAGGGTTTGTTCTGCTACGACTGCAGCATCCATGCAGGTATTTTAGCCTAGAAAGATCTCTTACCAGTGATGATGTCCTTTGGGGAATTGGTTTAAATTCTAGGATTTTGTCAATAAATTTGAATCATTCGCTCCAACATATTCACTAACATAACATAGGTTTTATAGGTAGAATTTTATCCTGTAAACTAGGCCTAAACAATACTTTTTTATAAAGAGACTGGAAGATATGACAACCAAACAGTGGGATATCATTTTCATGTTGTAGACAGCCTATCTAATTTGTTCTCAGGGTTCATAAAATATTTAAGAGCGTGTATTTGGCTGCCATTCAACATCGACATAAGCTACCTGACACAGATGTCAGTAAAAATAATTGAGTAACTGGATTTTCAGAGGGATTGCTAATCAGTGTCTTACCTTCTGACTGCCCAATTTAAAGAACTTCTGAAAATAAGGTTACGGGATTTGGGGTCAACTAATTAGGCTATTTGGAGGGAGTCCTGTATTGCTTTTTGTTTAATCATCCAGAACCTTTCCTTATTTGGAATGTACACAAGAGCAACCTCATAGAAATTATGAAACTGATAATGCTAATTTAAAATTTTTGTATGCATTACTGGGGAGTCTGGGGGCAGTAATAGCAATATATGAGTTTGGGTTGACCTCTTCAAGAAATTTGGGATTTTTACAGCTGAGGAGAAAATGTAGAAAGTATTTCACTATTTACAAAACTGTGCTTTCTGTTCACTAGCTCTAAAAATATTTATCTTAGGAAGTATTTGCCACCTCTTCTACACAGGAAGCTATAGAAGATTTGCAGCCTTATTCAGACAAAATTCCCAAGACAAGGAGCACAGCTGTGTCATGACTGGTTTTATGAAAGTGTCATTTGGGAGCAACAAAGATTATTTAGTTATTTTTTCTCTCTTTTTTTTTTCTTCCCTTTGGAAAGAAAACAACACTTGAGAAAAACCAGTTAGTTGCTAAGAATTGGCACTACTGTTATCTGTTAGGATTTGGTCAGTTATGAATGCTATCGCCTACCTGATGAGGGTTATTTCTCTCCTTTTGCTTTCAGCGGCCGTGTTCCCCAGCACACAGACAAGTCGAAGTGGAACAGCAGCTGGGGCAGTGTCCTCGTCCCACCCCAGCAGCCACCCCTCCCCAGGACGTAACATACAGGGTAGTCCTCTCCATCCTCCCTCCCAGTTACCTCTTCTCTCAGCTGCGGACTCAGAGAGGTAAGACCAGCCCCTGCTTTTCCCACGTTAAGCCTGGGGCAGGACTGCCTTCAGAGCTGCCAGGATGGGTGGAAACTGAGTTGTCGGTGTGCAGAAAGTCACTGGTGGCAGCCCCTGGGTAACAATTGCTCTGGGTATGGGTTTACCAGGGGAAGGAGAGATGAAAGGGACTCTTACCGCAGCTTGGGCACGGAGGCTTTCCATCCGTCTCCATTTCAGGGACTTCCTCCAATCCCCTCTTGATCTCCACCAATGGCCCAAGCAAGGAAAATCATACTGGCTGGGACACTAAAACTCAGAGGAGCCCAGCCATACCTTACAGAATGGGGCCCTGAGATTCATGTTTCTGTTTACTTGTGGTAGGAGAGTCATATTCCGTCAATATTCTTTCAATACTAAGTATTTCTGCAGGAACGTTTTTTTTTTCTTGGCATTTTATTAAGACCAATAGGTAATGAAAGAATTTTTAATTCATTGGTTTGAGAGCTTGATTTATAGTCAGGATTTATTATATGCTGGCTAGGTGCAGACCCCTTCACCTTTAGATATTTCAGTGATGTGAAAGCAGATTGCTTGGAAGTGGTTTAATTTTCATGTTTAGACATTCCCTAAATTATTTTCAGCAATTTTTCCAATTATTTATATAGTGTATGGCATTAGAGATTTCCAGTTAGTTCACTGAACCAGAAGTCTACCAGATCACAAGACTGAAGAGGCCTAAGCAAATAGGTTTTCAGTGGAAAACTCAGGAAGATACACCATCACACAAAATACTGAATTCTTACTATATGTAAACTACTTAAACATTATTTTGTTAATCTCCCTGTTTTTCAGTGCTTTAAATGATAAATTGCTGTATTTCATGAATGTATTTCAAAATGTTTAATTTCCCTGAGTGACAGAAATGCCAGTAATTTGGAGAGCACAACGTGTCCAATTATAAACCTGAAAAGAACATTCACTAGATTTCAATTACTGATAAATGAGCATAATGTCTTTGGAGGAAAGCAGTACTCACTCTGCCTTGTATCAGGAAGATGGAAGAATATGATGGCTCAGGAAATTGACAACAGGTGAAAGTACTTTTTGATTTCAGACTGCATGTGTGAATTCAGCCAGTTCTGGAGCCACTGGAAGTTGTTGAGCTTTTTGTACACCAGTCTGAGATGAAACTTGCTGTTTCATGATCATTGGAGCTCATCTAGTGGTTCAGTCCTTCCTCCCCACTCCTGGCCACATGGTCCTGACCTTTTTCCCTTGCCCTGGCTCTGGCCCTCTGTGCAAACTCTGGGGCTGCCCATGCTCTCTTGCCTGACCCAGAGGCTTTTCCTTCCCAGTAGAGTTTTCTCTCCAGTGCATGAACTGTCCAACATCCATATCCAACAACTGCCAGGGCACGAGGTGACAGGCAGGGACAGATCAATAGTCATTACAGGTATAAATTTCATGATGAAAGACAGTGATCTTCTCATTGGCCCATTTCTGAGCCAGTGACTGGTGTAGGACCATAGCAGACATATTTAGAGTATGACTTAACTCAGTAAGTCCTTGAATGTGTTACAGATCTCAGGCTAGTACAGTACTTTACAGGATAACAATAACAAAAAGCTAGTGTGATACACTCCTTTCTCATACGTTAACTGTATACGTTCTCTCTAAAAAGGCTTTAAGTGCTAATTCCCATATATGGAGCTACTTTGGATTAAAAAAACAAGGTGCCAGTATCTTCATTTAGAAGTGTGACAAATGGAAATTTAAATTCAGAAAAGAAAAAAAGTATTACAGTAGTGTTGGTTTGATTACAGGGTATATAGTACAAATTAAGGGAAATATTTAAAAGAAAAACTAATGCAGAATCTGCATCTTGAATCTAATACAGTCCACTAGCCTAGGGGCCCTGTGAGCAGGCTGTCATGTACACCACTTCATGGGTGTGATGATAGGTGTGAAAATGTGAACTGAACAAACCAACGCTTCAGTATACAAAGTGCCAGAGATAGTGTCTTTGAAAGGTGTGAATCACCTGTTTATCCCAATCTCATCATTGAGAGGACTGCAGGATTTAGGGGTGCAAGGAGGGGATTTGTTCCCCCCATGCTGTGTGGTTCCTGACATGCTGTGCGTGCCTGGGGTCATTCCAGAGCTAGGACTGGCTGACCAGCACTTGCCCCTGTGATAGCCTGCATTTGTTGGATCGAAGCCATTCCAAGCTGGCCTGGCTGCTTTGACAACTCTGGGCGCCACTCGTGTGCTCCTTCCGTTTTGGACAGCAGACTCAGGTTTGTGAGTGACAGAAGCAGAATCAGGAAATAAGCACTTTCCCTACATCTCCAGGTACCATGGGGTAGAGAAATAATTGGAGGGCTTCTTTTGCATCTTTCTCCATCTAGGTGATGGGAGGGAGAGTGTGGACTTGATTAAGCCTTATTAATGTGAGAAACTGAACCAACCATGGGACACATCTTACACTGCTTTAATTCTGTGTACAAAATTCAGTGTACACAAAGCACAAGTCAGACAGAGTTTGGATCGAAGAATCAACTTCATTTATCAAAGGAGAGAACATGCATAATAAAAATGCAGATTTACATTTTGTTTGTTCTAGCTCTTAGATTCTAACTTTCAGTGCTCCCCTAATATGAAATATTGCAACTGTTCAATGAAGGTACCAAATGGTAATGGTACCCAAAAGCATATGTGTAAAAGAGAATTTGTACTTGGCTTCCTTTTCACTCATTTTTCACAAAAGAAGACATGGTCATTCAAGGAAGCTGAAAAAACAATCTAATTAAAATCCAGATAAAAAATTTTGGGTTTATATGGCATAGTTAACATGTGCAGCTCAGTGTCCCAAAATTCATGGTGTCAAATGCAGGAAATTATTTTTTTTTTTTTTTTTTCATTATTTATTGAATTACCCAACATATACATGTTGCTTTTTAAGGGTTGCTTTTGTGCAAGAAGTAGCCTGTTAACTGATGTGAGACTAGAACAGAATTTTTCATTTGGACTTGGTGTTCCAGATGCTTTTTCACCTTCCTGTGAACCAGAGCTAGTGGTATGTCCCTGAAGCATGATGCATCCTGGCTTGACAGGAATTTCTAGAGACTGTGTAAAGCTGGAAAGAAGGACTTAGGGCTGAACTGCTCAGTTTAGCATTACTGTAATGCTATAATAAGTTCTGCAATAGTGCTTCTTTTTGCTTATTTCAGTGTGTGGTTATATTCCTTTTATGCTTTTGCTGTAAAATAATAAGTAGCTGCAAGCCAGACTTCCAGAAGCAAAAGGCTCTGAGTAGTTCTAACCAAGGATTTGAGACATCCAATCTTCTCTTATTACAAATCCCTTTGTATGTGGCATACAAGGGGCTGCCTCAAAGAACGTCTTTAGTTAAAGACCTACAGTGTGGTTTTGAAATCAGTACAGTAACTTCTTTCCAGGCATGGGACACTTCAGAGGATTGTCTGCTAAGACATTATCACTTTTTTTGTTAGTGAGCAAATGACACATATAAGTGACAGACGCTAAAGAGTAGAGGTGGCAGCAAGTCTAACCCTGAACTTGAGCCATAGAATTGTAGAATCATAGAATCATAGAATCATTTAGGTTGGAAAAGACCCTTAAGATCATCGAGTCCAACCATTAACCTAACACTGCCAAGTCCACCACTAAACCACGTCCCTAAGCACCACATCTACACGTCTTTTAAATGCCTCCAGGGATGGTGACTCAACCCCTTTCCTGGGCAGCCTGTTCCAATGCTTGATAACCCTTTCCATGAAGAGATTTTTCCTAATATCCAATCTAAACCTCCCCTGGTGCAACTTGAGGGGAGTCCTCTTGTCCTTTGGCTTGTTACCTGGGACAAAAGACCAACACACTGCTCGCTACAACCTCCTTTCAGAGCTGACCTAGCAAAGCTTGGAATTTTTCTCCAGCCTGTTTCCACACTTCTTCTTTTTTCCATTTATTTGCATTTTCAAGAAACTCAGTTCTCTAATACAATACAGCCACAGAAAATTCCGAGAGATATTTTAAAGTTATATATTTCTGTCACCAGGGAATCTGTATATTGAGGTGGCTGCTCACAGCTTCCTTCCTTAAATTCCACTTTAAATTCCACTTAAATTCTTCTTTCTTCTCACCAAAGAGCATGTGGTGCTGGTCAGAGGGGCTGTTCTTTCTTCCTGACGTCCCTTCTTTGGGCTAGATGGACCACTGATTTGATCTGAAATAGCAGTTCCTGTGTTCCTAAAGGTTGAGCATGAAAAGGGTTTTTAGACACTTATTAATGACTGAAAATAAGGATATAAAATTAAAGTCTACTGGCGCATGCAATCTACTCCCCCGAGACACCATGGGGATAGAAACCTGCTGTGGGATCGTTGCTGTGCAGGGTGTGAGGCAGAGTTTGATGAATGCAAATTCAGTGGCTGAACACAACTATGGACAAAAATTTTGTTTTGTGTTGGCCAGAATATTTCTGTTATGGGAGAAGATTCCCTTCCTTTAAAAAAAAAATAATTTGCAATAGAAAAATCATTGGAGAGAAACATGTTGTATCATAGATAGGTTAAAAATACAGGGTTTTGTTATTTTGGTCAAATATATGAGTTCATGACTTTTGGGGAAAACATTTGATTTTTCAAAATTGTGCTTGGCAAAAGCTATGCTTTCCTTACAAGTGTTTTTAAACCATGTTTATTTGGTTGTCACTGATAGCTAGCTGGACTAACTTACAGTGCAGTATGTTGGGTTACAGAATACTGTATTACAACAGAATGTTTCCCCCACTGACAGTGGACTGAGGAGCTGCAAAGTCACTAGCACACAGCATAAAGTGTGGAGCCAAACCAAAATGTGAGATCACAGCAGAATGACAGGGATGTTTAAAACAGAGAATGGAGACATCACCCCAGATTTTCTGGATTTGCCTAGAAATACAAAGGTAATCGAGAGGGAGCGAGCATAGGTTGTTCCTCACTTAATATTTTCAGAAAGTGCAGCACTGTACAAGACTGTTGGAGACAGCAACCTGCTACAGGGAGCTTATGGTTTTGTCCAGCCAAAACTTCAACTGTAATAAGATGAAAGCCTGATCTCCTGGCTGTGTCAACTGCGTAACATCTGGATATGTTCCCAAACTGTTGCAGTCCAATGAAAAGGATTAGAACTCAGCCAGTTAACAGAGCAGCAACCCAATAAATTGTGTTTACACATTGTTCAAAGAAAACTATGACCTGTGAAGAAAAAAAAAAAAAAAGACCAAAGTTTTCAGCTTTAATGTTCTGTTTCCATTTTGGAAGCATTGAAAGCAACCATAAGGATTGATGTTGTCTAAATGATGGCATATGCTTTACTTTTCAGTGCAAAGTTGAGAAAAAACAGAGAATGAAGACATAGCTACATCCAACATAGTTACATAGTTCCTATCTTGAATAATTCCTGCTAGTAGCATTTTGTGCCATAGTGTAGCATGGATTAATGGTAGGTAAACTATGTCTTCTCCTCTCTCATCATTTATATGCAGATGCAGTTTCCTTTCTTTTCAATATGTTTTTAACAACTATTTAGTTGTAATGAAAATATTTTCTTTGCTGTTCTCAAGCAAAGAAAATTTTCCCTTCACTTGCTATTATCACTACTATAGTACAATATAGTGCTACCATTATTTTTGTCATGCTCCTAGTCCCCTGCAGAATTTATTTGAAACTGTAGAATAATTGGAATTAACCTTTTCCCCAGCAAACTACTAGTTGGGAAAAGTGAAACACAGACTTTGATGTAATATGAAATAATGATCTTTTTCTAGATTTAGCAAAAATCAACTTTTTTTCTACAACTCTGAAACAGTACAAACAGAAGAAGCAGAAATATACTAACCCCCTAGGGACAGGAAATTAACAGACCTGTTGTCCTGTGGCCCAAATGGTTATTTGGTATTTGGGTTCTTAACATGTTTTTTCTCTTAAAAAGAAAAATCGGTTGTGTCACATTTTTGGTGTAATCTGGCTTATTTACCAAAAGGCAGTAAGAAGTCTTAAGTCCTGTTTCCTAGAATGGATTAACAGCTCTCAGACATTTGACAAAGTTGATTCTCTTGACTACAAAAAAGGGTCAGAGTAAGTTTACCTTCACTTTTTTTTTTTTTTTTTAAAGTAAGTTTGCCCTTACACTTTTCTCTGGTGATTCAAGGTAATCTTTGTACCTACATTTCAAATGTGCTTTCTGATATCCTATTAATATGGCCACACAGGAAGGAGAATTTGAGAGAGAGAGGAAAGCCAGAAGCATGAGGGGGAATTCATGGTACCATTAGTGCTAAAAACAACAGTTCAGAAATTATATTTCAGATGTCAAATCAATGTGATTGGCTGCCAAATTACAGATTTTTTTTAATGACTGTACACAATTTTTGTCTGCATTTTGAAGTTTGAACTCTTGGTGTTACTTCTTCTTTCCACTATACGTATGTATATGTATATGTGTGTGCATATATAGCAATTACATTAGCCACTTCTTCCAGATTTCCTCACAAAGAAGACATGTAACTCCAGCTTTCTTTCGCTGTAGTGGTTCTCACTTCTAAGTCTATCTTGCAATCAATCATTCCCCAGTTCTGCCCCCAAAATGCCAATCTTCCATCCTTCCCATCCTTCCTGCGCTCCTCGCTTCTGCAGGGTGAGGTTTCAAGCATTGAGGGAGGAGGACAGAAGAACAGAAATATTTGGGATGCTGCCTTGTGTTCTTTCTGTTGCCCTTTTCCTAATCTCCTGAGAAAAAAAGGCAAGGAAAATTCAGCCTCTTGTTGTAGCTCGGCATTGCTATTATCTTTCAGAACGTGGGTAAGTGAAGCAGGCAGTGAGTTAAAGGGGTTTCCTTTTAAGATGGGACTGAAATCCATGAGACCTGGAATTTTTCTTGACATTAGCACACTGGCTCCAGTCTTGGACCAAATTTCCTGCTCTCCATTCTCCCCTTAGGAAGGGGAGCTGGCTACTTAGGTACAGAGAGCTCTGTGAAGTGGATGCAGATGACAACTCTTAGAGACATCAAGCAGTGAAGGTGGGAGAAGCCCACTGAGAGATTTCTGTATAAGCACAATGTGCAATACTGCTGGGCCAGTCATGTACTTCCATGAGCTTCCTGAGGCTGGGAGTGTGAAATCACATGAAAGACTGCCAGCCTAAAAGAAGAGCAGCCAAGATAATTCTGAGGTGATGAGTCTTTCAAATTCCTGTGCAAAAAGGGGAGCACCATCAAAAAGCTGTATGTCAGGCAGAGCTTTGAATGGTAATTCTCTTCGTAGTTTCCTTGTTTCCAATCAGCTTGAACAGTGACAACTTGATATCACAGTTATAATACCTGTCTCCACTGTCTTGGGTTGCAATGGCAGTTCTGCTTAGTGGGAAGTTTAACAAAAAAGGGTTTCTCTGCCATCCAGTTCTCAGTATTTTTTCCACCTACAAAAATAACGCCTTCAGCCCTTTGATGCCCAGACAATTCAGCACAGCTGGTTCTTTAAGCAAGGAGTCTCAAAGCACCTCAGATTCTAGGTGAAGAAACACCTTCTATATATCTTTGCTACAGAGACATAAAAGGCTGTTTCTCCACCACACCAAAGACTCATTTACAGGTGGCCAAACATGCTAAAATAAACTATATGAATAATTATAAATACTACAAAAATACAGTATTTATACTATATAAATATACTATTACTATTAGCTTTCTTCATCTCTTCCTTTTCCACACATTGCTTAGACTGTGCATGTAGTTTACGTGTGGGCCAGCTCCAGTCAACAAATGCTAGAGTAAAATCTTTTTTCGATGTAGCCATGACCAGTACTGGTCATTAACAAAACCCCTATCTATGTGCCATTTTAAGTGAGCTCATCAAAACAGGTAAGCTTTGGTAACTTTGTCATCTATCTTGCTTGCTACCAAATCTAGTCATTCCCCAGCAGGACACTTTTTCCTAGCTACTATTGGAAAGGGAGAGGCTAGTTGATGGCTCCGGAAACATTCCTGCTCTGATTTTGTGTCCAGCGGGCATAGGGAAGGGCACCTTTCTGCAAATCTGGCTGTTTCCTGACTGCATCGGCTCCAGGGCTTGGCCACAATTCTTGATGGCAGTTTCCGAGTGGTTACAAGCTGGTCCTGATTGTTTCAGGAACAAAACTAAATTTGCAGTTCCCCCAGTAACACACTGTGATTTGTTCAGGGACAAATCTGGACTGAGGCAAGTCCAAGCTTCTATTTTGTTAGGCAGAAGGGAAGTAAAAGTAGATAACTATAGTCACCCATATGACTAAGCCAGGAATTCATGAAGTGATTCATAAATCATTATAAAGACCACTAAAGTGTACTAAAAAGAAGTCCTGTCTGGCTATACAAAGTAGTACATTGTTATTGGGAGGGGTTTTTGGATGTTAAATCAAATGTGAAATCTGTAAAACTGTGCTTTTCACTTTGAGTTTTGAAAAGGATTTTTTCCCTGTTGTTGGCTGCTGGTTAAAACCATTTTTCAGAGATTAATTTTAACAAATGAATTTTGAAAACACAGAGGATGATATCCTATGATTGTTTAAATAATAGTAATAATAAAAGACTGTCTGTGCATTGCTCTTAATCTCTGGCAGCAAATAACAGTCTTTCTGTGTGAGTGCTATACAAAAAACTAACTCCAGTCCTTACTCAGGAGACATATAACCAGATAGTTGTAGCACTTTTTAAAAACCTCTGGTATTTTTATCACAGTATAGCTACTGATTTCTCTTTTTAAAAACATTATTCTCTAGTATTATTGTGAAACATATGCATGCTTTATTCTTTTCTGTCCTAGTATATCTTTAAGTCTACGCTGCATCAGTTATCCGGAACAATGAAATATTTGACACATTAAAGACTCAATGACTCAGTAGCAACATCTTTATTTCCTCCATCTATATAGCATATCTGAAGTAATATATGTGTTTATGAAGTTAATACCAAATCAGCACAAAGACCATCCAAACCCTATCTAATATGCCTAAAAATGTGATTTTCAAAGAAAACTGAATAGGCAGTAAATCATCCAAAGTTCATCTTGACACTTGCTCTACTCCAGATGTAAATTATGGGTCTACCATAAATGTAGTAAATAGGTTTCAAATTAAGTCAAAATCACACAGATAATGTGTGGCAGATACTGATTCTGCGCTGCAGCATAAAAGATCTCAGGTGTCTTGGATTTAAATGCAGTTATAACCTGTACGAGGACCCTGTCCAGAGGTGTTCTGTAGTGCTACTGCCTCAATTGCACCTTCTGTTGTATTCAGGGTGAGATTACAGTTTCCTTACACTTCTGCAGGAAAAACATTCTTTATTGCTAGGTTAAAAAAAAAATCATCTAGTGTATTGAGGTCCAGTCTCAGGAGAAGAGGGACCAGATCCATGCTTTAGGATCCTGGCAGACTGTGTTAACTGCAAGCACTAATCCCTCCTAGCAGCAGCTACTGAGCACACCCACCACAGAGAGGGGTGCTCTTGCTCAGCACAGACTTGCAGCTTGCTTTTAGGAGTGGAGAGAGAGGCTGATCTGTGACAGGAATACCACATCAGTTTTCATTTACCCTCTTGCAGAAATATGCTGGCTCTTTTTTGTTGGCCTTCCCGGCTCTCCTCTCATGGCTGAGAAAGTGGCCCTGAGCCATTCCTGAGCCCAGGCTGAGCTTTCATTTACCTATCAGATCCCATTGTTCTAGTGGGTAGTTTGGTCATCAGGGGCATGGACCAGAGCTTGTATAACCTCAGCTTTCCATCTGCAAAAATGACTGTAGTATTTGTAACGTGCTTTGAGGTATGCAACTTTAAGGAAATGTAGAAAAAAGTTAAACTTCGAAAGTCTGTAAAACCCTTGTGTAAAATCCTCAAAGTAGTGTGTGTGTATCCTTGTAGTGCCACTAGTGACAGACCTGTGCAAAACATTCCACTGAAGTGATGAACCTCTGGGGCAGCTGCTCTACCAGGTTCATTCTGCATGGTTCTCCTCCTCTGCCAGGCTTGTAAGCTTATACTTTGAGTCCAGATCAACTTTTTGACATGGTCAGACTCTGCCCAACTGGAAGCGATTTAACTTGCCTTTATATACATTATATTGACTTCAGATTGTTTATTTTCAAATTGCTCTGCGTAACATACAAAGATTTCTAGAACTTGAAACCTGAACCTAATATCTAACTCCTCAGTGTCCAGTAACCAGAACTGACCACTCACTTCCAGTGAGGAAGGACAGCTATTTATTCACAGATACAGTGGATATAAAGCCTTACAATGAGACAGCTGGCAATGCCTCAGAGATCAGGTCCCCCATGAGGTATCTCCTCCCATTAAGGCTTAAACCCGACCACAGAAGTTAAAAGGAGTTTTCCGTGATAAGGATGCAATTCAACCTTTTAATTTCCCAGTTGTCAAATCTAATGCTATGTCACCATTTGAAAGTATATCTTCTTTGTATCTGGGCTGCACACTGTTCTTCTCGAAGTCTGTATCTATGCAAACTGCTAAACATTATAGTGATCTAAGTAAAGTAGAAATAATCTTTAGCTCTTATCTATTGGGGATTTTACAGTTTTGTGTTTCTGAACTCCTAGGTTTGTTGCTCCAGCTCCTTCTCCTCACCACATCAGCCCCCAGGGAATTTCAGTTCCACATCACATGATGCAGAGACGGACTCCACACCTTCAGCAGCCTGCAGGAATGCCTCTAAAGTCATACCAACCAGCAGCAAACCCTTCTTTTCAACCAAATAGCCTCCACATCCAAGGTAAGAAGGAAGAATCTTCATCAGTGATGTTAGTTGTTTGTCACTGCTGCTTGGCTCCAAATTAAGTGCTTCAAGGGCTGGCACTGGTATTTTTAAGGTACCTTTCCTTTTGGAAGACTCTGGGAAGTAGCCTTCAGGACCCTGCCTTCAGACTTCCTTAAAATTCTTAGCTTAGCTAATTGTTATTCATCTTACTATGGAGTTACGGGTTTCTCTTCAGACTGATTTTCAGAGCTGTTGTTGAAATAGAACTGCAAATAATTCCGTGATGGCCTCTGCTTTTAATTTTCTAATGTTATGCTTCTAATCCCTCCTGACTTTACACATAAAGTGTTACCAGGTTTTCAAGAGGTGGAATATTTTTCTCCCTTGCACTTGTGGAGTGATGGAGACCTTTTATTAGCATACATGTCTCTTACAGCTGTGTTCCCACTTGCACTGTGTAAACAGCTTCTACAAGACTTCTCTCTCCCTCTTTGCTCAATCAAGTATAAACTTCTGTAGCCAAGAAGAAAATTAACAGAAAGCTGAAAACAATGTTGGGTTGTTTGGTTTTTTTTTTCTAGCTGGTATGGAGTCTGACTGGTAATTACCTTAACATTTCAGAAATGTGTTGACAGCAGTAATGCTGTTTCCTCTCAACTGTTTAAATATATGGTTTGCCATATTTACATACACAAGGTACATAGCACACTGGACTTTTGTAGACCTTGGGATTCTGCTTTTTGATCAGGCTTGCTGAGAATTATCACAGTAGATATCATAGGAAACATCTTGAGAAAACCAAGGCTTCTTTTGTTTTCTTCTACTGATGGAAGCAGTCTCTCTAGGCAAAGGGATGAGACAGGACACTGAGGCATCTCCCAGAGTTCATGAGTGTGAAGGGGGAGAAAGGAAGGTGCCAGTCCTGTTTTATTCTTCATATCATACTAGACCACATGTGAGCAGGATCTGAGCTAGATGCTTTTCTTCCAGGACCTGGTAATCCTGTACAGCACTGATTAGTACTAGAAAAACATGAAATTTACCAATGAATGTAAACAATTATTGTTGGCTTTCTCTATTCTCTGATTAAAGTTTCACTAATAATCTAGAACCAACAGCGTACAGGATTAAATTTATTAATACACTATTCATTGTCATATGACATATGCGAAGACATGCCAGAGCAGGTCCAATAAATTCCTAGGATATGGGGCATGAAGGGATCAGGTTAGCTTTCCTATTTCCACAGTACAATACATTTTACTCAATTCCCTTTTTTGCTAAGTATTTGCAAGAACTCATCTTCCAGAAAGGCGTCCAGACATTAAGGTCTGTCTTCCTGCCTGGAACAAAAATTTTCTTTGAGTGCATAGATGGCTTTACCACCCTCTTCCTCTCGTGCTCATGGGAGCTTCAGTAATTGTAGAAGCTGGGATCACAACCAGTTGCTCCAAAGTTGAACAGTTTCCAAAGAATCCTGCCTCCCAGAGGCTCACAGATCACCTCAGATTAGTTGCTGCTCCACAGAGGACTTGCACTGGCTGGTGCAGCTAGCTCCATATCTGCTTGGGCATCTTCTCTGGCAGGCCAGAGCGATGCTAGTGTGTTCCCATCTCCCCCTCCTACAGTCCAAAGAGGATTTAAAAAGACAAAAGACGTGGGTCATTAAAACCATTATAAGAAGGCCCAGTAGAGACCCTCAGCTGGGTGAATGTCACATATGGACTGAAGCCCCATTCCACATCCGAATTTAAGATAGAGCTTAATACTGTCTTCTGAGTGGATCAAAAAATGGATAACCTCAAGGGCCTGGACCTTAAACCCATACCTTACTTAGTCCCATGTTAGCATTACTGTGTTTGCCTCCCTGTCCTAGAAAACCTATGTTGAAAATAGACATTACTGACAGGAATTATATACACATAGACAGCAACTGAAAGTTGCAATTATAAAGATCTCTGCACTTAAAACTGGTAGGAAGACAATGTGGGCTGAACTCTAATTTATTTTTTTTTAGTATTGAAAGATATAATACATTGCAATACGGTAGCCACATTTGGGTATTAAATGTTCTTTCAAAGATTAAGTAACCTATTGTCTCTATAAGAAGTATTTTGCTGGAATGTACTCCCTCCAACTTAAGCACAGCTGTCTCACTCCTATGTGCTACACTGAAAGCTTTGTTTGTCCTGTGTGCCTGAAAGGCTCGCCTAAACTCTCCCTCTCCAAAGCAAATGTTTCAAGAGTTCATGGTCGTGTTTTCCCAGCAGCAATACAAAGATTGCTATCTTCCTTGGTCACATCATTATAATGTAGAAAAACACCATGGAGTTATCTCACCACCCTGGACTATTTGGTATATAAGAAGTGTCTGTGGGAAGCTCTGTTAGTTTCTGGCTCCTGCAGTTCATAACCTGCCTTTTCATGATTTAAAGTGCTGTAGCTATAGCCACTTCAGCTCAGTCCACTACCAAACAATGGTGACATTTTTGTCTTGATGTGTAGTCTTAAACTTGTCAACTGCATTTAAATTGGCTGTACCGAGGAAGAAAGAGTTTCATTGCCCAAAAGCTTTTTGAAAAAAAAAAACAAGTTCTAAATAGACTCCCTTACTGAAAGCCTGAGCATCTTAAAAGCTCTTGGACATCTCAGAGCACTATCCTTTAGAAAGAAATGATGTAGGAGATCCAAGACTGACAAGCCTCTTATATCTAATAGGTACTTGTATTGTGAAACTGCTTTTTCTTGAGAACATTGTTTACAGTTCAGATTTTATTATTTGTTCTGAGTGATTTTCAGCATCAGATACACAATAATGTCAGAGAGGGCTTTTTATTGCTGTGTTAAATATTATATAATAGACTACATATTCCCTTTCCTTCCTCTTGTGAAATTCACCATTTCCTTTGCTGCATGGGATGTTTGGAAGTGATGATGTTAGATAATTCACTGAGCTGCAGAAGTGAAGCTCTTCTTTTCCTTTCATTAGATTGTAGTATCTTTTATTGGATTACCATAGGCAGTAAATCTGAAACTATCCTGGACTGGAGACTGGACTGATGACTTTCCAGCTTGACACCATTGTACACCATTGTACTATGTGTTTGTAGACAGAATAGAAGACAGTACAGGTCCTGGAAACCTGCAACAATTGGCCCAGGACCTGTACTGTACTGGTGAGTCTTTTCAGCCAAGAACAACTACAGGGATCTCAGCGGAGGTACCTGAAGACACAGGCATCTGCAGCACACAGGAAGCTGCAAGAATAAGGTATTGCTCTGAGACAAGTCAGAAGACTTGAGGTAGGAAAGAAAAGAACAGGAATAGAAACTCCTCCTTCACAGTGAGCAAGCTTCTTGTGCTTATAGTATAGAGTGAGGTAAAGCTCATTTGGGCATGGACATAGATGAATTGAGTTTGGATGCTTCTGATACTGTGAACATTTTTGCACTAGAAATCTGATTGTCCTTTAAAATTGTGCCTGTAACTCATGTCATATATGTTTGTGAGTTAAGCTGGTGACCAATGCTGGCTGAGTAGTGGCAGAAATAAAAAAGTCATGCAAAATATTCAGCAAAAAAAAAAGTTGCCATTTTTAAAAAAAAATTGTTATATGAGTTAGCCATACTAGTGTATCTATACAGGCAGCTCTACTAGTAACAGTTATCTTTTAATTACAAATAATGAGATTTAAATAAATGGAAACATTTCTACTTTTTCACGTTTGCAAGTCAGTCTGGCAGTACAGTGTGACTCATCTCTCTGTCTTATTCTTCCTTTTCCTTTTGTTCTTCACACTCATATGGTACCAAAGGATTACTTGATGTTTCTGTAATTCATCTGGTGGACACTGTAGAAATATACTGCAGAGGAAAACTATTTTGAAGTAGTTCAGGCCAAAGACAGCTGGAATTTTTACATACCATAGCAGTAAAGACTACTCATCCGTGATGTATATTTCTTAATGGCAGTTATAATGATTTTGAGAAAATATTCTCTCTTTGTGGTGCCAGGCAGAGAGCTGACTGAGGAGGAAATAAATGTCCATCAGAAGCTTCCTACCTTATGGAAATGATAACTGTGGCAGTCATTCATTACATATCTGTAATGAAATCTTTGTCCACATCAGTTCAATGGGATTAGGACTCTACCCCGAATTTGTGTGGACCACAATTTCAACTGTGAATTTGAGATGGGCTGTGTACCTGGGATTTTCAGATGCTCAGCATCTCTCAGGATGAGGCTCTGTATGTGATAAAGAACAAGGGCTTCTTGCTTTTAGAAGAGATTCTTGCAGTATACAGCTATTTTATCATATTTAAAAATATTTTACTTTTCTCAGGAAATAATGCTATCATGCCAGAAAAATAACTGTTTATTCTGTATCTTGACATCATGAATCTTGGCTATAGGGTACTGATTCAAAGAAACACAATTGACGTAACCTTGTGCATGTGTGTGTTTTAAATAGTTTAAGAAGAGAGCAACTGATACAATCCAGAGTTGCAGTCCTGAGAAGAAATGTTCAGTTGCTGGAACTTCATTAGCCAACCTGTTTGCCTTTTTTATTTTTCCAGTGCTGCATGAAAACACAGAAGACTGTGCTACAGGTAGTTCTCTAACAGATATTCTCAAGCGAGGGGCCAGATATGGGTCAGGGTCTACGGCCTGAATTGCATATAGTTTCATGTTATCCTACATTCAGCAGTAGTGTAGATTATCTTGGGCATGGCACCGTGTGAATAAAGGGAAGAGCTCCTGATACCAAGTTAGGAGATTTTGCTGTATCATGTTTGGGCTCCAGTTCAAAGACCTCTACACTGTGACCTGATGCACTGCAGACATGGACAAAGACAGTTAGAATAGTGCCAAATATCTGAGGGGAAGAGAATGATGTATGCTCTGTTCTGCTCCTTCCTGTTTATGGCTCTTTGTTTTATAAGATGGATATTTATGACACTGAATCATGAAAAGAACATGTATCTAGGAAAGTTGAATTATTTTTATATGCTCTCTTTCCATCTTAAAAAATTATTTGGGGGTTTATCAGTTAATGAAAGTGCTTTGTGCAGTTGCCTGGTTCTTTCTGCAATATAGTTGTTCAAGTACCAATGGGTCAAAGCTTGTAAGACTTTGCTAGACAATATTCTTTTGCTTAAGCAGGGAATGAGCAAACAGAGAGGATGTGACTCACAACAGCTCAACTCCAAGGTAAGTAGTTTTTCTGCCAGACTTCAGCTAGCAATAGTCAAAGTTACTGCCAGATTGTTCTGCATCAGGAACAGGATGCTGTGAGAAAGGCACAGAGAATTAGCACAGAGCAATGTGAAAGGACATTTCAGCATGTGTCTTGAAGGGTCTTGCCAGCTGGCTCAGACCACTATAGATGGAAATGATTGTTTTTGGTAACTAGTCTGACTCAACAGTAAACTTTCAAAGTGTGTCCTGTCGCTGGTTGAGAGAAAAGTTGATTTTAGAAGCATTTTTAAAGGAGGCAAAAACTATCAAAAGCTACATAGCTTCTAAGTGAAGTTTTGGATGGCTATTGTTTTGCCTTTCTTTTTATTTTATTTACTACAGTTGATTCTTAAATGTCAGGACTGAACATTTAAGGATTGATGGGTTGTAAATTCCTAACGTGCTTTGCAGGCTGACTCAGTTTTGTTGCAGTTAAACTTTAAAAGAAAAAAAAGATTGAAACCATCATCTTACAGCTAGGACTGCAAAGTGCCCACAGCCCCTGCAAAAGACAATGAAATCTATGAGTGTTCAGCCTCTCCAGAGTAAGGAAGTCTGCAAATTGTGCCTGCTGTGGAAGAGGAACTGTGCTTCTACTTTTTATTTTTCTTTCTTTTTTTTCCTTTTCTCTCCCCCCCCCCCCCCCCTTCTTTTATATGAAGTTAAAATACTCTTTTTTCATGCAGGTTTTCAGACACAACACTGACAATTGTTTCAATGTTCTTTTATGGAACTATTTGCCTGACCTAAGTTCTTGTTATGTATGTGTAAATTAGCCATTTATCTCATTGGATGTACATAGAAGTGTCTTGCAAGACTACTACATAAAATGCAAAGACTATGTTTCACTCATCCTTGTTACCTAGACCTCCCCATAAGGTCTCATCTGCGTTCCCAGGTGCAGGTTCAGACTGTCTTTTCCTGTCCATAGTCCTGGCCTATTTTAATGCTTTTAAATATTGAGTTTTCTGTTTCAATTCAAGCATATCTTATGCATGCCAACATTTGTATGTTTTCTCACAGAGACCACAGAAATTAGTCTCAAAGGAAAAATAATTAGAATCATAAAACTCCTAAATCATGCATCCTTCCTCCCACTTGGCAGAAAATCAGTAATATCACATGAAGTGATACAGCATGTTTTCCACTGTGTCCTTCTCCTTTCTCCATCCCTATTATTTATGAAATGCATTATCTCTACATAAACACTCAGTGCCCCTTTAGCAAACAACAATCCCATGTGCACACTTCCATAGGAAAGCTAATGGAAATACACCTAGCTCCTAGCCACAATCCAGAAAAAGTTTGCTAAGTGCCTTATGTTCATAACATGTCTCTAAGCATAGACTATACCTGTAAATGGATTTGAGGTTGGAATGTTTTTTTCGGTTGGGGTATGGAACTGCACCGATATAAAGTTTTTATTTTTAAAATACTTTTTATTCAGAAGAGTGCATCATTAACTAGATGCCCCATGCAAGGCATTTCTAATTATTAGTAATGAATGAATAGCCCAATAGTTATGTTCAGGTGTCATATAATACCCAAGATATTTAGATATATCTCTCTCAGATATCAATAGGTTGTGATTCCATGTTTCATGCTTCCCATAAAAGGATCACCTCTGCTTATAATCTCCTATCCTCTGGGATATCTCCTTGATCCTTTCTGAACTGTTAAATGGTACTCAAAGGCCTTTTGTCATGTGCTGCTCACCCAAACTTCCCATTACTTTTAGGGAGGGAGATAAGCTTTTAATCCTGTCAACTAATTTGCTTACTACTCATGGTTTATTACTGCTCATGGGCATCAGTAGATCTCAGGCATGAAAGCTGAATGTCTGGTATAAATATGCTTTCCTAACTACACAGTATGGATGTACTGAGGCTAATTCCTGAACATATGGAAGGATGAACTTGACTTGAGCTGGCTGTCCCTGTAACTATCCAGATTAGGATTCCTTATTCCCTCCTAGTACTAAATGCTCTTTGAAGTCAAATCTGTGAACTTTTATAATCACTGAAAGTAACAAGGTTTCCTCATTTTTTATAATATCCAAAAGACAATAAACAGATGCCTAAGGAGAGGAGAGTAATTTTAATTATTGAATTGTAAGCCAGTATCTGCAGTATGGAGTTTATATACAGAAGATGCATTGAAAGATGTTTTTCAGTCCCTCATTTCCCCTTTTTTCCTTTTTTCTGATGTTGATCTTTTAAGGGTTTAGGTAAGGTTTTGTTGTTTCTTTTTATTGATCTTTCTACGCTAAAAGGAAATTCAGCTGGAAGGACTTCGTCGTATGGATGTTGGTTAACTAGATTGGCTAGAGGAGGCAGCCCTGCACATCAGCTTTTTCTATTGACAGTAATGTCTCTGGAATAAATTTGAGACACAGGAAATTCCTTAAGATGCTTTCTGAGGTAGGGGGTAATTTTTCTGACAGTGGCTTTTTGACGTGACTTACCACAATGTATTCTTCATCAAGAGAATAGCACACCAGCCCTTAGGCAATAAGCTGTTTGCTAATAAAATCCTCAGAGACTGTATCACTCCTGGGCCTATTTTTGGACAGTCAAGGCCTACAATTTCTGTGTAACACCTTGGAGGTAATGCACTGTCTTTTTTCTTTTTCCTTTATGCATGGAAAGAGAGTGGTGAGAACAAGAAGCCACAGCACTGGCAGAGAGGAGCTTGATTCACAGTTTTTCTTAAAAGAAAAAAATATATATATAGTAACCCTGAATTTATAATAGTTTCATTTCTGACATATACTCTAAGAATATGTTAAAGAAAACAGAAATAAATGCATACCACAGTCTTTTACCTATAAAAGCCATCCTTCAGACTCTGAGCAAAATCTCCAAAACTTAGACTTAGCAGCAATTTTTTAAGGAGGAGAGAAGAACTTGCTTCCATGAGAAAAATCTTCAGGCCAACCTACTGCAGAACATCTGTCTGTGCCTCTTAGATTGCATACCTGTCCCTGATTTACCAAGAAGCGTGGTTTTGGTTATATAAAGGTATATTTTGGCATGGATTTCAATGTGAATTTACTGAGTGCTTATATGCCTTTCTCAAGTATCACTTAAGGAACAAAAAACAATGTAAAGAACAAAAGCTTTGGTGGGGATCTTTTATGTCATGTGGCACAATGGTCTTGGTTCTCTTCCATGTGGGCTCATTGCTACCAATGAGTGGGTAAGAGTCTCACCCTGTATTTACAAACAGCAGGCCCCATGGATCATCAGCTAGCAGCCCTTCTGAGTTTCATGTGCACGTCCCCGCTATCAGCCAGCTGTCCGGGCATCAGTGACAGACCCTCAGATTTTATTCAGACCTTCCTTGGGTAATCTTCCTTTATTTTGAATTAAGCATTTTCTTAGATTTTCAGGCAGCATCTCAGTGTGAAATCTGGACAGTACCAGTTCAGACAGCAGGACTGCAGAGTACAGGGAGACATTTCCTAAAAAATTTCAGCTTCTAACCAGTCAGTGCCTCTCACAAGTCATGCTGGAATCAGGATGTCCATGAAGCAGATTGTGTTCAGAATTATTAGCAACTGGAAGAAGTCTCAGGGAGCTTCATATCAAAGCTGCTTTATTGGTGGAAAATAATTGAAATCCTTGTGCTACTGCAGTCAAGGTTTTTATCATTCTCACGGCCATGGTTCCACATGATATCCCTTGTATCTCTGTCCAGGTGTTTTACTGACCACTTTCTTCTCCTTGTTGTAGGTTTTTATGGGCAGCTTCAGACTTTCTGCCCTCCACATTATGCTGACACTCAGAAGAACACACAACATGGTGTTTCTTGTAATATGGTTCCTCCTTTTGAAGACTGTTTAGTTCCCACATCAGCAGGCCAGGCAGGGCTTGGCATTTTCCATCGAACTTTTTCAGCTCATTCTGGTATTACAGGTAAACGACAGCTGGGGACTTTGTGGACGGTTGTGTACAGTTTGGGGACTTTGACAGATCTATTTGAGCTGTGTATGTGGCTGGGACCTGTCTTGACTCTTCACAAAGAGGAGATGGTTTTCAGACCTTTGTGGAGTGGTTGGCATTGGGACCCAGTCGCCATGGGTCACAGTAACATCTGGCCTGTGTGCAGACTGCACACTATTGAGGGCTTCTCAAGGTTCTAACGTCTGGGGGTCAGACAGTCCCTAGCTCATGTATTTGCTTTGAAACACAGTCCATTGAGCCGTGTGTGATATTTGTGCAGCCACTCCACTCTGCTGTATTGTAGTACAGGGACCTGGGTATTGTAGCAGGGACCTGAGATGATTCAAACCATTGATTTTGCTTTATGCATGTTTTATTTTTCTCAGTCTGGAATTTAATTTATTCACACTTCCATGACAAGAACTGCCTGGGTGCACACTGTTCTGTGCTCTGCCTAGCTGAAAAGTACATAAGGAGCTTGCAGGCTGCTGTGGAAGGGTGAAAGTTACCTCTGTGCAGAGGATCAGCACAAGACAGTGGGCCTAATCTTAGTGCCTAAGCACAACTGGTGCCCAAGTCTTTTATTGTCCTTCCACACAGGATGATCTCACTTAACATTTATTGGGCTTTGAAATCTCTTTTACGTCTTGATCCTTCAGCAGTGCATTAAAAAGCCAGTGCACCTGTAACTTTAAAGAGGCATCTCACAGTATGTAAAGATGTAATCCAAAAGATGGGAGTTTTTCTGCCAACGGTTACTCTTGTGCTTACTGCTGTCGCTTGTAGAAGTTAGTAATTTCTGTGCCAGGGTCTGCTTACAGCAAATGAGTTCTACAATATTTTATTGCCTCTTATCATATGTTGGGTATGATGAAATTCGATAAGCAAGAAGGAAGTTTATTTTAAAAATTATCACATTTTTAGCACCCATTAAATGGCAAGTGTTAGTTGTGATGAAATCTGCTGTACTTCAGAGCTGATTCTGATGGAACTGAAATTCCTCCCTTGGTAAGCAGTAAGTTATGTAATTATCATTTCATACATATATTGGCTCGTTTGTTTTGTTTGTCTATTTGGTTTAAAGCCATTTCCAGTTCTCTGCATAAGTATTAGGACATTCTGCATGATATAGTTATCTTAGTTAATTAATGATTTTTGTATTTTTTCCAGTTTATGACTTTCCGGCAGGGTCCAGAGGTATCTTTGGTGATTCAGTTTGCAGCATGCCAGAGGATAGCAGTTTCCTACAAGTAAATGCAGTGGATCGTTGTTCTAGCCAGCTTTCTTCTGTCTACACCGAAGGCTAAAGTAATATAAATCTAGTTACAAGAACTTGTTTCCATTTCATCTTGCCCTTCTTATATTTGTCTACGAAATTTTTCTCTCCATGAAACTGCCATGTATGTATGGGGATATAAGTTGATATACATACATAATGGAGAGGAAGAAAGCAATCACTGAGCATTCATTATGTTACCAAGCAGTCAACTGAGAAGGAGAATGTTTGGAGACAGCAAGCTTTGCCAAAACCTTAGCAATTGTTTCTTTTCTTTTCATCTGTGGCACAGCAAGTCTACTTTTTTTGTTCTTTCTTCTTTTTAATTTCTCAAAGGGAATTCACAGACTGAATAAGAAAACTGCTTGTTGGCTGTAATCCTTTCAAGCTGAATGGGTGGACTTATTGAAGAACACAGCTTTAGAAAACTTCTTTTTTTAAAATAGGAAAAGAAGTAAAACCAGAGCATACTACAAATATTTCAAAGGCACCCAGCTTTTTGCACAACCTGTTTGCATGTGATGCTTCCAAAGTTAAACAAACACCAGCATCAAAAAGGGAGAGAAATTAGACATATATCCTGGCACTACCCATTGGAGGCATTGGTGTGGCTTCTTTTTGGAGCCAAAGATCATTGGTACTGGATTTCTTATAGGCCTCGGTTTAGGTGTCTTTTCCTTCCCTCTGTATTTTCAGCCACACAATATGGCCATTGCTATTTTTCCTTCTGACCTGGTGCTTTATGCAATGAAAAAGAAGAGTTAAATGCACTACATGAGAAGGTACATGGACTTTGTCTATATTTAGCACAGCTGCTAGATAAAAATAAGTAAGTTTTAACTTTCAGTTGATTTTTAATTATATTGTAGAGCTTTATTGCTGTATGTGCTATAGTACTCTGTAAGAAGGTTGAAAATACCCTGTAGAAAAGATACTCTTCCTTAAATTCCACAGATTTTTTTAAAAGCAATCTGTACTGATTCAATTAAATTTTTGTTGCCCTAACATTTTTCATTTCCGTAACACACTTTCAGAAAGAAGAGCTACTCTTAAGTTTGCTATGTTCCCTCTGGTTATTTAGAGATGTAAAACTGAACTGGTTTGGTGGTTTGATTTTTCTACTCAATATCAGGCTCTGGTCCTTGAATTTAGTCCAGGATGCAAGCAAATGAGGTTGCCCTTCATGAAAGCTACAAGGGTATGAGTTAAAAACAGTATTTTGCAGTGGAGATATGTCATCGCTGTGATCCTATATACCTTGGGAGCAACTCTTACATTATGTAAGACTGACTTTTTAGGTTATTAATCCCTATTCATCCATTTTCTGTACTTCTTACTGTGTAGTGTGCATCTTAATATTCTCATGACCTCATTTAATAAGAAGGACAAAAATCCAAAATTCATTCTTACAGGTTAGACCATAACTATGCTTCTGAAATCACTCATCTAGAAAGGTGAATTTTAAAAAATGTTTATAGAAACATTTTCTTATCCTGAGAAGCTTTTGAGAGTTGTGGAATGCAGTTTGGGTCAAATTCATAATTTAATTTGCCATTATGTTGCATAGATGAATTTATGTCCAGATGTTTGCAAACAGTGGCAATCTTCTGAGGTTTATATTCATGAAGTATATTCTTAATTACAGGCATATGTTCTTACATGTTTAATGGAGAGATTTTCATCCAATAAATGCAAAGTATATATGGATAAACCATGCACATAAGTGACATACAATAAGAAGTAATATGGCTTAAATACAGATAATTCTGTACTAAATTCTTCCCCCTTTTATTCTGCTTCTCACATCACAAGTGAATGTGTCCCTCTGCTTCAGCTTGCAATAGTAGGTCTGGTTGTTACTGTATGTGGTTTGCATTGGGTTAAATGACATCAGGCTTCCCTGCACAGCTATACATACACAGGCAAAACCATAGTCCTTTTGCATTAAGGTATGATCTGGCTCAGTGCATTGATGGCGAGTTTTGCTTTTTATTAAAGCTTTAATTTTGTGCTATCTTAAAGCCCTTTCTGTGGTCACTGCACATGCATAACTGGGTTCAGCAGGAGTAATTAGTCATGCTGAACACTTCAATTTCAAATGTGTAGGACTATGTTTTGTTCCACTGAAGTCAGTAAGGGCAGGATCAGGCCCGGTGTGCACGTAGGCATGTATATGTACATACATACTTTTGTGTATATAAATCCTTCAAGGTTCTTTTAACCACATGGTTGTCCCAAATTTGTCAGTTGCTGTGTACAAAACCAAAATATTGCTGCTGACTTCAGATCTGTACCACCTTGACTTTTAAATCTTTTGAAATATTTTTCAAGTATCTGAATATACAAGCTATCCCGTAGAGAGGGGGCCTATACATCATGAAAGATTCTGACTAAAGGGAAAGTAGGAAGACAGAATTCAAAAAGGGTATTCATAATTTGGGGGTTCATTAGTTACATTTAAAAAAGGAAACTTTTGCAAGTCGTTCATTCATTCTTTCATATATATATATATAAAATATATATATTTAGAGCTTTCTGTGAGCATTAATCTTAAAAAGAAGGAGCTAGAGTACAGTCAAATTAAGCACATGAGAGTGGGCTACCAGTCTGTAAAAAGGTAGGCCTTTGTTTACTTCTGTATCAAAGACAAAGAGGATTCTTCATTATTATTTCATTATTCTCTTTGGAGTCAGACTGACTTTGGGGGATCAATTTATATCACTGAGGGCAATTGTATAAAAAAGAACCATTTTATCTCATGTGTTTTGGATATTTAAATAGGGAATCATGTTTTTCACATGTTACAATGAAACATGGTGCTTGTGAAAATACGTAGTGTAATGCCAGTTACTGACTTATATGCAAATACTTGTGCCTCAGTGATTTTTGTGTTGTTATTCTACTTGCTGGATTGTTAACTTTCTAAAGGGATTTATATCTAAGAGATGAAGTTATTTTAGATTATGGACATTAAACAATATTCTAATGAAACTATTTACAATCAGTCTTTTATACAATTCTCTTGTTTTCAGACTCAAATGGTCTATTTATATCTGCATTAGAAATGGATCTACACTGGAGTTTAAAATATAGTTTCAAAGTGCATGTGTACATGTGTGAGTGTATGCGAGTGCATGTGTGTATTTGGATCTCCCTTTCTATGTGTGTGTGTGTGTATATATATATATATACACATGTATATATACACACATACATATAGGCATTATGGTTTACTAATACTGGATGCTGAAGTATTGCAGTGCTAAGGCCATCTGTCACATTGTATTTTGTTTTCAACTTTCTTTGAAAAGGTGTCAATGAATCTAAAAATTACATTTTAACTGTTTATTCCCTGTTTTCCCTGCGTAATGTTATAGCAGATTTTTTTAAACAGCACTTTTTTGTTGTTTGTATGAAATTTTGGGTTTTTTTGGTTGGTTGGTTGTTTTTTTTATTTCCTAGGAACATATAAAGCAAAAGCAAAAGACCACAATTTAAAATTAGCTGGGTGGGGTTTTATTTAAGAAAAAAATCCCTTTATTCTTTACAGGAAGCAGCATCTTGTGTTAATATTTTTTACACAAAGCATTTTGATAAGGAAAGAAAGTGGGAGTATGTTTGTACCTTACAGTACAAAAATTTTCAGTTTTGTACCTTACAGAGTATTCTACATATTTATACATGCTTACATACACAGATATGAACTCCATTTGCCATACTGTATATCTGGCTGATATTTGCTCTAAAGGCATATCTGTTGCATACCATGAAAAATAAATTTTCAAAATAATTAGTTACACTTTTTTCTCTACTAGTATGTATAATTTTGTGATTTGTTACAGTTATTTTTCATATAATCATAAGTTATTTTTGTCCTGTTTCATAAAATTCTTTTTTATTTAAAAGGTAAAATTGAAAGGTGTATTTGCATGGTACAAAATAAAACTGGAAAATTATAACTCAATGACATGACCAGTAGAACGTTTGATTATGAGATGCCTTTAAAAAACACTGCTCCAGTCATTGTCCTTCACCATAAAACTACTAGTATTTGTATGGATTAGTATAATTAGAAACAGATATAGAAAAAAATCTCAGACTTCTAAAAAATTCTTGGGTCAGAGTTTTATGTCTGGATTTAATTATTGTTATAGTGAGGCTAGAGATTTGTAGAGATAAATGACTGCCTCAGTGTGCGTTTACACCCTAGGTGGAGACACAAATAAAAGAAGAACATTTAATTACATTTTTGTGCTGTCATAATTTTTATTGGTTTCTTTGTTCATGTGGATCTACAATACAACTTGTAAAGAGATTTTGCTTTTCTGTCTGGTTTTTGTTTCTAACATACTCAAGCAACTGAGAAGTTATTTCAGAGCATTTAATGTAAGGAAAAGAGCATGTATTTTTACTGTGCATTAGGCAAAATGCTAACAAAAGATAGAGACAGAAGTTGATGCATGCTAATGTCCATATTGTCCAAAACACATCCTAAGAATCCAGCATGCTTAGGAAATCAGAGGTTACCTTTTACCACACCGATAAATTAGACTAGAAATCTAAGGACAAAATGCAAACTAATACATTAATTAAGGGCAAAAAAATCCTGTTATATGTTTGCAAAGAGACCTTTGAAAATAATGGTCCAAGCTGATTTTACTATGAAATTATTAGCAAGGTTGGCTCTGAGTCAACCATGAGCAGAACAAAAACTAGTAAGCCCAAATTTACTGACTGATATGCATGTGAGCTTAATAGAGCTTTACTAAAAATGAACTTTGCCAAGTGCATTCTTATTCACAGTGCATCTTAATTTAATGTAGGAAACTTGCCCCATGGATTAGCGAATATTGTTAGTGAATCCTGCAAGCCACCATGAAGAACTGAGAGTTGCTGAATTCAAGTGTTTCAGAATTCAATTTTTCTTTTTGATGGAGAGAGAGACCTTAAAATGAGAAGTATACAAGTTCCCTATGCAATGGGGAGTAACATGGCTTGAAATACCTCAAAGCCATGTGCTTTTCTCTGGGTACCTGAGCTAGATCAGTCTTTCATGATATCCTGCAAACCCTCCTATAGCCAAATAGTCAAGTGTAGGAAAGAAATTATGTGACAGCTCTGTTCCTCCAGAGAACATAATTTCTGAGTGAAAGTTGCCTGAACTTTTTGTTCTATAAAGTGTTGGTGTTTGTTTTTTTCCTATTACAGAACAAAACTGCATTTTGAAACATCAGAATTTCTCACGAGATAGAAATTCAGCGGGGGGGGGGGGGGGGGGGGGAGAAAGAGTGGGAAAAAAACAAACAGCATTCTTCCATTCTGAATATGAATCTCTTCATATTTACTGCATCTAATTATGAGATACCTTGTAACAGAGAGACTATGTTTGTAGGAAAGCACAACTGTCCATTTCCCTACACCATGATCCTCAGGAAAATGCCTCTTCATGTTCAGACTTGCTGTTTCCTACCTTGGATCACTTTATCACCCCAAATAACATCAAATGCAATCTGAATTACGTGGTTTTTAAACTCTGTCTGTAAACCACTGTAAATAAGCTTCCTCAAGAAGCAGCTTTAAAAAGCTTCTCCCATAATGGAAAGTCTTAAAGTGGACAACTTCTGCATGACTGTGTATACTCCCTCACTGCAATATATCGCTACAGGAAACAGAATGGTCAAATTAATATTACAGAATGAAAAATGTTCCCTTTTAAGGTTGTTTTGTCTCCTTTCAAAATGTTAATTTATATTTTTCCTCTACCTTCCTTGAAACTATAACGTTCTCATTTAAAAGCTAAGTATGAAAAAATCATTCTACCACATCTTTCCATGCCATTTACAGATTTACAACCAAAGTAAATTTACCCAGCAGTCAGTATCATTAATGATTCACAAATGAGATGGGCTAGTTCAGTGAACTGTAACAAAGAACACCTTTCTATGTGTCTAGTTAAAAGTTCCAACATACCTTCGTTATAACTAGAAAAAGCAAACCTCATGCATGGTTGCAACTAGGTACACAGGGGAAAGCATTACAAGTACATGTAGGTAGACAGAAGAAAATATAACCATTTCCTCAATATCATGCATTTTTCTATTTTGACCAAAAATGTACTTGAACGTGCCAATCAGTGGGCATGCTGCAGGCTTGGCTACACATGTAAATCATCTGACTTCAGCTGTTCCAGGAATGGACACAGTGAGGTTGATTAAGCTCATGAAAACCAGGCCAGGGTGTCTTGGCCTCCTCATTCCCTGAAAATTCTCTGAAAATTCCAACATAAATCTGTTGGAAAAACACAAAACAAAGTTGCTGCTGGAACTGTGGCTGACATATGTACAATCACAATAACAAGGCTGACAGTGTTGTGATTTCACTTGTTAACCCACTGCTTTACATAGCACACATTTGTAATTATGCTGTATCTGTCTTTGGTTGGAGGAAGAGGAAGGATACTTTGCTTTAGTGGAAGTGAAATTAGTAGTGCCTGAGTGATGATCCTAGGCAAAAGTTAAAGCAGTAATACTGGACCAGCTTATCCATCAAGGAAGTGGGAATAGTGTTACATGGCACCATTATTGCACTAAACCTTCATTCATCATCAATTTGACTTTTACCCAATGAGGAGTCAAAACATTTCTGCAAAATGGAGGTTTTTACCCTGGAAGCTTAAAACCTATGGAACTGCATTCTATCATCATACACATTTTTTTTCAATCCTTCTTTAGAAGCCAAAGAAAGAATGCTCGGTAAAAGTTGTCTAGTTTCCATTCCAATTTTCTCTTTTGTGGCTTTGTTAAGACAGTCCACAAAAGCATTAAATATGGTAGCAATTTTGTGATCTAGATACGTATTGAATAGAAACTGTATTAAAATGATTAAACTAATTTTAGGGAACCTGCTGAAATAGAATCTGCACAATACCAGTAATTTCTATCATAATTACTGAAACCAATATTTACAATAAGGTGAGATTACCTAACTAATGGAAATGCTGCTTAAAGGTTGAACCAGAAAGAAAAGAGTGGCACTTAGGTCCACTGTGGTACTTTTACTTGTTGCTACACTTTTTCTACTACTTGCAGTTGTGCATCTCAATGACTCAGGAGCCCCGTTTCACTGTAGAGACTGGTAGATGCAGAATTTGTGCTGGCAGTTGGGCTTTTCAGCTTGGTGGGCTTTCTTAATGGCAACCGCATGCTATATAGATTGCTGAGCAAACCTACTTTGAATAAAGGCGGGGGCGGTTGTCTGGTTTTAGCTAAAAGGGACTTTAATAGTGGCTTCGTTGCATTTACTTTATACTTTCTTCTTTGATCCCTAACCCCAACATGACAGTCAATGAGGCTATGCTCAATGGCTCAAAGGACAAAAAAAATTGAGCTTGCCAATCCCATTGTTCCTCATTTTACTTTCACATCACTGTGTGACCTCCAACAGGACATTTAATATACAGGAACAAGCTGAAGCCAGACTGCTTGGCCTGATCCGTTTTTCATGCCTTACTGATGGAGTTGTTACTTCACTGTATGAATTATGGCCTCATGCAAGGCTATTGTTCAAGTCATCACACACGATGAAGGCTGTTAGCAGAGAAACAAGGGCCTTAAGGGAAATTATGACTAAAATTGATCTTCATGGTCCTTTGGATCAAGGGATTGCTGGTGTTGGGCCTGCTGGTCATACAAACTGCAGCACTCTGACGGCAAAAGGTTTGCTGAAGCAACCGGAGACCAGTGTGGCCCAGGGCTGACCGCAGCCTGCGCCTCTCCCAAACATGCTCTCTGCACAGATCAATGGCTTTGGTGACTCTGTGCCACCTGAGATTCCCATCACAGAAAGGATCCTCAGGAAGCTGACCCGCTGGGTTTTACACTGGACTTGTGAGGATCATGGTTATTGAGCAAAGCCAAAGCTGCTGGATGTAATTCTAACCACCTATACTAGGGAAAAACTGGAGAAGCAGCCTAGTATCTGATTTTTGCCCAATGAACGCAACAAATTGCATCAAACGAATTGCCACTGGACAGTCCAATATTTATTATTATTACTCCTGTTTCTTTGTGTTTAATGGCTCTACGATAGTCTTTTATGCTAAAATCAATACCAAGAAATGAGAGAAAAAAAGCTTTTCCTGTAGTATCTTTTCTCTTCTGTTGTTCAGAAAATCTTCCTGACAAAGCACACTAAACATTTTACTCATTTTTGGGCTGCACAAATGTGAATGAGGTAGATTTACCCCTCTCTGCTTGCAGAAAAAGATAGGTAGGATAACTGATGTTGCGCTAAGTTGTATGTCCTGCTTGAGAATCATACTCAAGTCTAAATTTGAATTGAAGTTTGGGTTTAACCTAAAAGCAAAAAGAAGTCACTGACATGTTCAGGTGCTTTTTGCCAATTTGCTGAAAACATACCACAACTAAAGCACCTGAAGGCAGATATGGAATTTCTATCCAATTACTTTACACAGTTTAAGCTAACTGTGGAATCAAACTCAGAGTGCTGTTGGGAAACCCCAAACACAGTGTTATGCTGCTCTTCCCAAGATCCACTGGGAAACAGTGGTCCTGTGAACGGAAAAACTGCATCTCCTTGCTTGCTTTGTATGTGAAGTGTGGCCTGCTGTGTCATAGGAGGCATCATTGCTCTGGTGAGTACGAAGTGGGTTGTAAACACATAGATCTTTAAAGAATCAAAGGGCAAAGGAGGTTATAGATATCTAACCTAGTACTCCACTTGAAAACAGTAACACACGTTTAGCCTGCAATGAAAGGGTCCTAATAATTTGGTTTCAATTACAAACGGAAGTATCATTATAGCAAGCTAGCGGTAGCAGGGAACTGATCGCAGGCAATTGAAACTAATTTTAAATGTTGATTCAAGAGGCTCATGAACATTAATTTTTTAGGAAAAAATGGTGAAGGAAAGAATAAAAACAGCCATAGTACAATATACCCATAAACTATATACGTACAGAGACACAGGAAGGACATGCAGGAATTGGTAAAAGCTTTTTCCTTTCAAAGCACTTGAGGCTCTTTCCTAAAACAAGAGGAGAACACATCATTAACCTTAATTTGGAGCTGTAGTTGCCAGTAACATTTCTAAGACTATCAGTTATATAGCTTCAATCCAGGTCAAGCCATTGCAAACATCATCAAAACCAGAAACTACTACTTATTGGAAGATGTAGATTGCTTATAATCTGGAAGACCTTCCAGTGGTGGTTTGTTGCCTTCTAAATTTGTCTTACTCACCTTGATATGTTCACAGCATTTGAGAGCCTTGTTCCAATTCCGTGTAAACCCTTGAGCAGATTCTCAATGTCATTGTACCATATGTACCTGTTAATAGCAAGTTGCCATGGTCATGAAGTACGACCATTTTGGCATGGCAGAGTTGTACATCCACTCTTCCCTGACACAACTGACTGCACAAACTATACTACAAAGGAGAATTTTGCATTCACTGGTTCCTGTTCTTTTATTCCTCTCTATTCTTTGTCTCACATCTTTTGAGAGAGACCTGATACCAGGTATGCAGTCTTCCTTGGTACTGCCATCGAGGTTACCGAATACCCTGAGATTCACTGTCAAGCTAATTCTCACGGGAAGTAGAGAAAATCTCCCCCCAAAGTCAGGAAGAGCATCTGTCATCCTCTCTCCCAGTTTTTTGCTGGAGTGGGGGATAATAGAAAAGTCTATAAAAGTGTGACATTGAAATGTTAACTTTAATTCAGGCCTCATTTGCATTGAAGAGAACGAGGAGTGATTCTGCTAAAATCTATAGAGAGTGAGCATGTCATGAGCATGAATACCAAATCAGGCCTAGTAAGCGCCACAGTAAAAGCTCATCTAAATTTCACATACTTGGGCTTGGGTGGAAAGGAGAGAAAAAGTGAGTAATCTACTTTTTGCCTCTGAAGGCTGCTCTCTGCTAGACTATGTGTGGGTCTGTAAAGTGTTGGAATTAATCCTATAGCCTTACGTCATCCTGCAGGCATTTAACAAAGGCAGTATTCTTGAATTATGAGTTTCAACTAATTATCAGAAGTGAGTGAGAGAAAAAGGGGACAAAGAGCACCTGACATGATGCCATGTTAATAATTCACCCAGATGTCTAGGATAACATAAGCTTTCTATGCAACATTTCATGAGCTCCTGAAATAGGCTCTTATTTCTCTGCAAAGGAGATGAAGCACTTGATGAAAAATGGCAGCTAATAAGTGTCTTAGAAGTCTGTCACCTGTTTGTTCATAATTTAACCTGCATAACTGTGTAAAGCCCTGTTGCTGCAGGGTTGTATTTTACATGCAAGAATCAGGACGTTCTTTGCTTTGCTGAGTCCTTACAGCTTCCAGTAATTAATCCTGGAAATTGTACCTGGGAATTCCAAACATGCATCTTTGCACAGTGACAAAATGTAATGGGGTGCAAGGGCACTCCAGAAACAACAGGGTGAAAAAGGATGCTAGACCACCCTTCTCCAAGAGGTCACATTCTTAATGAATTCTTTGCATAGCATAAATGTGATGGCCCCTGAAAATATATGCATGCCATAGCTTGAAAAAAAATTGAAAAGCAGAATCAAGTTATGCTCCAGGCCTGATTCAGAGCAAAGATGACTCCCATTTCTGAATCTGCATTTACTAAGTGAGGATACATCGGAAAGATGCATTGCCCAGATTATCTTCTGGACTCAGTGTCTTTGTACAAGGTCATCACCATCAAGCAGCTCTAAAAATAACAAAGCCATCTTTTATGAGCTACTTGTGTTACCACAAGGTTACAAGCTGAGGAAAACTCAGGGATGTTGGTGAGCATATCAACTACTCTTCAGTGAAGGTAAATAAGTTCTGTTATGAAATAACATGTTGAAACAAGTAAGACTTGCTGTCTAAAATGCAGGATTTGAGTGAAATGACTTTGAGGCTTTATCCCCTCCATCTGGCTGCAGCAAGAGGAGAGCACTGAAAAAAGTAATGGCAGGTTCTGCCTAGGCTTTGCATTTGCTGAGGGTCCTAGCCCCATACCTGCCTGTTCCCTTGGGGTCCTGGGTTTCTAGAATATTCTTGGGAATGTCAGGAAAAGTCTCTTCATGCCTTCTTGAACTCCAGGGACTCTTTGTTCTGTAAAACAACTTAAAAAGCATCCACAACAAAGAGAGCAAAAGCACCCTCTGAGCTGATATTGGCCACTGAGTTACTTCAATACCATCCTGAAAACAAAAGTGAAATTAGCAACAGTAGGTTTCCAGCAGCAGTTCAACTGCAAATATTTGTTTGTTCTACCATCCAAGGGATTTTATTACTTTACATAAAAACAAGAAAAAAGGTGTATGCATCAACAAAACAGGGGATAAGGCCCCTATCTGTTTCAGAGCAACAGCCCTGGTAACACACGTGGCAGTTGCACAAGACATGTAAAAATATATAAATTCTTAAAAAAAATCCAATCTTATGCCAACCCAAATAACCTTGCTGAGTCATAGGATTCCAAGAAACTGTGCCATCACTCATGAAACTGTTGATGTGCCTCATCTAATTGGTATGTGATCTTTCTAAATTTGCTGACCCTCTCACTCCTGAGTACTGCTTGACAATGCTAATTTTGTTTGCTGACTTCCTCTCTTTTTGTTTGATGGTCCTGGTTTTGAGCTAAGTTACCCTAATTTTGGAGTGGTGTCACTCTATCTGTTTCCATGGAATTAATTCTGTGCTTACACTGGGAAGACTTGTGTTTAGCAGAAATGTGCTGTGTGCTTTATTGACGTTTGAAAGGTTGCACTGATAAAAAGCTTTGGAAAATTAATATGGTACCTATGTGTACTGATAGACTGAAAGATCAGTTTTCTTTTTCCCCAGAAATGAAAACAGATTGGAGCAGTACAAAGAAAAGTACCGTCAAACTTTAGAAGATATCTTAAAATGAGCTCACAGGATTTTTTTTTTCTTTTTCCATTTCCATGTTAAGCTGGTACTGATCATGTATGTACTTGCTTAATGAGGGCAGTTATCATCCCTCAGCAGTTTCTTTGAAGTCTCTGGAACTAAGTTGACATAAATGAGTATTAGCAGAGTCAGAATCAGGCATTCGGCCACAGAAGGTGACTGTGCTGGAAAGTGTGTGCAGATCCACTTCCTTGGAGTGATGACTCTAAGGACTCAAAAGAACACTCTACTGTAAAAATATTTAGATAAATGTTGGTCTTTACGATGGCTGGTAGCAGTTATACTTTGCTCTGAGAATCTTCCCTATGATGTTATGAATAACAAGATAGGGTATAAAGAAACTTAAAACTATCTGCAAACAGATGCATAGAAATTTGTCACCAGTGTCATGTTCTTTACTTTCCAAAAGCAAACCTGCCACAGGAACACATGGCAGTGTAAGGTGACCTAAAAGTGAATGAAGTGAGAAATTTATTGCTTAGCAGTCTTAAAAAGTGAGATGAAGTGGGGATAAAATGGGGTCATTTCCACAGTGAAATTACAGTGAAGTCTGGACTGATGTGATTATGTGTTCCTAAATTCAGCTGGGAAAGACAGCACATAGCAATAGCAAAACTGTTAGTAATTTCTTCTCAGAGACAAAGACCTCTCTTACGGGTCCTTTTTTTTTTTTTTTTTTGAAATTAGATCCTTAGATAGAGATCCTTAGCTTATATATTAGATCCTTAGATAGAGATCCCTTACCTTATATTTCTTCTCGTATGTTACACCAATGGAAAACAGCCTCTGAAGTAAACACCAGAGGAAAGCTTCACGACTCATATACTTCATGGCTTCATTAATCCCATTTTTGTGATCACTGTATGATAATAATGCTATGTCTAAGTAATTCTCTTGGAAATGCTGAGAGAAACTATTTGCGCTGGGCATCTTTCATCTTTGTCTACTATCCATTATCTGTAAACTAAAAGGATTTGAAAATGCAGATGTCGAATCTGATGGGTTCTCATTGTGCCAAAATCTCTGTAAGAGAGATTTAGAAAGAGCCATAGATGCAGATGAATATTCGATTCATGCATCTTGGAGCACAATTTAACACAATTATTTTTTCTAAGAGCTGTTTAGATTTAATTCCAGGCATATTCTTGTACAGTTTGTACTGTAAAGTACTGTATGTATTTGTAGGATGGCTGCAACCGGAAGAGAATGCAAAGATAAAAATCTCCAGTATGACAAGTGATGGGAAAATTGTAATTTTTTCCTGAAATTTCTGGCTGTTTTGAGTCACGATTAGCTGTAGTAAAACTGGGTCCAGATTTCACAGTTCTTTCATTATGCATTCTGCCTCCACTCCAAAACTTCCAAGAAATGCTGGATTTTTATTTTATCCTATTATCTCAAAACAATAAAGCCTATTGGTTTTCTTCTCTGTTGTAGTTTTTGAACAGTTGTAACTATTAATGAGCACATTTTTGCAAATGTTGACCAAGCACATTTAATATATTTTTCTCAGCCATGAAGGATATCATTCAAGTTGTAATGAAAGATTTTTATTTTTCACTGGCAAAAGCCTCACAGAAACTTCTGAGGTACTTTACTACCATTAGTCTGTAAGCATAACTCATGCTGACTAAGCCCCAAGACTAAATCCTACCCTAAACTTGGTCTCGTTTAATTTCAATGGCCTTTCCCTAATGATAGTTGCTTTCTACTCTGTTTCCTACACTATTTATGATTTTTTAATGTTTAGTCATTTAAATCACTTGAATGTAATTACATCAGTTCATTATTTTTAACTGATTTTTCTTGGTGCGAAACCCAAATCTTAATTCCTTCCCATATTTACAGTTTCCAACAGAAGAACAAGACTGTTGGAATCTCAGAGAGTTTGTGTAATAATGGATCTTTGGATAAACTTTTATACTCTGCTCTTTCACTCTTCTCTTAAACCTTTTAATACCTACTCTTTGTGATCTGTCCTTATTATACCAGACTGCTCAATTTCCTTGTGAGAAGAGGACAACATTTTTATTTGGGAAAGAAAAGAAAGAGATTTAAAAAGCAACAAACTCCGCCACTTTTGAGGAAACATCACAAAGAAGAAATAAACAAAAAAACCCCACAAAAATTATTAGTGCTGAAATTTAAAATGCCTAAACAATTTAGTACTGGAATAAATCTAAATATTAAATAAAAATTCTCTCCAGTCTTTGATTTGCAGAATCTTTTACCTTATGCCAGAATAGTACAGCACTTCAATGGTTACTCAAGAAGCTATTTACTAATCCACATATTGGCATTTTTTGGTGGTGGTTAACTTTAGACAAAGAAGAAAAACATGAGAAAGCAATAAAACTTGATCTTTTCATGAAAGACTTACTTATTGATAGTTTTTTCGAAGTATTTTTCTGGTATGATTTTATGCCTTGCAGAGTGGCAACACCTATAGTTTGATCTATGGTTAAGATGCCAAAACGCACTGGTACAGATCACAGTTTAGCGTGTGAAGAGCTTCAGAAGGAATGCAAGCTGCCTTAAAACTGTGTAGGCGGGAGGTGTTTCTACCATTTTGTTGTAAGTTGAAAATGTCTAGTTTTTCCTTTAAAAATAAAACAAATCATCAGCTCACTTGGTATAGTTCTGCTCTATTATCATTACAACTACAACAGGCCCAAACGGTCTTCCAAACATGCTGCTTCCTGCTAACGTGTTCTTCCAGCTGCTGTAGAGCACCTCAGAGAGTGGCCCTGGACAACTCCTTCAGAGCAGAGTCCAGGGTGGACCTACTTGCTCTCACTGAAACTCTCTGCTTGGCCCGCTTGTCAGCCCCAGGATATCAAGTGACCAGTGGCAGGCAGATACCACGTCTCAAGGTCATCCCTGGACAATCCCTGAAATGAACAACTCATGGCAGATAGGTTTTGTCAGGACCTCCAAGTCAGACCATATTGAAGCTGCATCAGTATTCAGACTTCTTAATTACAATCCTGTATCCTAAAAATATAGTGTATTAAAATACAGAATAAAACCTTTACTGGATTTGAGAAGTGCCCTGGGCTTCACGACACTGACAAAAGAAAGCAGGATAGATCCAGTGCCATCAAAAACAGATGTCAAAGTGGGGACTTTTCTGGTTGAGTAACTGGAAGCAGGCAGCGGTGACAGAAAATACACCTTCTGGATGTACAGCTCCTTCTGGATAGATAAGCACACAACGTGGCTAGCACACTCTGATAAAGGTGCCAAGACCTGTTTTTTTTCTGTCAGTTATAACTCAGCATGCTGTGATGTTCCTTCCCCTTCCACGAAATAACACTGAATGACAGTTTTCAGGCAAGCAGGCAGCTTGCTCCCACTGAACAACTTTACAAGCTTGACTCCTGGTTGTAAGCTGGTGCCTCTGGCTAAAAAGTGTTCATCTTTAATCTCATTCTCCAGAAGCTCAAGTTCATTGCATTTTTCCTCCATTGTATCAATGGCGGAAACTTCTTTTAATTTTTTCTTAACTTTAGTTTTCTCTTCTCTTTGTTCACTGAATGGAACATCTCCTGGAGGCAAATCTGTGTATCCGAGACCAATGAATCATATTCCCAGGGTGTTGAACAGATTACTGAAAGTTTTGGCTGTCAAGTTGTAAAATCTTGCTTAGCAAGTTTTTAATGGGCAAGCTTGCACTATCTACCACAACAGGGAAGTCTGGGAAGACTTTAAACAAGGAAGCAACAAACAGATTTTGCATGTAATAGTAAATGCCCCATGTCAAAAAAAAAAAAAAAAGCCCTAACACCCTGTGATTCCTCTGTAAAAGAATTTAAACATCCAGAACAAACCAGTGCATTGTCTCAAGTCACAAGGAAGTAAAAATAGAAACAGAAAGTTAAAATCTGGGAAAGCTGAAGATCAAGATCAAGATCAAGATTAGGGAAGCGTTGAGAGCTTTTGACAATAGGAACAGGAAAATCACTCATTTCTTATAAATATAGCACCAGGAAAACTCTTCAACGCAGAATAAAGGAAGTAACTGAGGTGAAGAGCAGGCTAGATTTTTGACCAGAACATCTTCATCCTAGCAATATTAATAACAGAGAGCACTGAATAGCAAAAATTTCTCACCATGGACATTTGGGTTTGAAGAAAGCATTTGAGAGTCTTTTATCAAATTTCTGAACATCATATCCATGGAACAACTTGAAATGTTATTACATACTAGCAAAACCAATTAACAATGTCAATGCTTTACATACAGGTACAGCAAGTACTTTTAAAGTAAACACAGTGAGCTTCAGTGTAGCATTTGGTATTAAACTTCCAGTCTCTCACTTCTCACTTTTGCCATTGGATTTATTATTAAAAACTTGGTTAGACAGTGTTAACACAGTGCGTGGCATAATAACAGCAAATCAGGAAAGACATTCTGAGTTTCCTGATTAACAGTTTTTTAAAATACAGACTCTGTCAACTAGTAAGCAAATAACAAAGGACCCTGCAGTGCTGCAAACAGCAGAACTAATAATTGTTTATGAAAAAACCGCAAATCTAATGGAAACTCCAGTAGATTCTAACTGAAGCACTACTTAAAAAGCAAAGAAATACAATTACCATACCTTAACAGTAAACTATCAGTCAAAGAGGACATTTGGGAGGGAACAACAGCACAAGTTGGGAAGGTACCAGCTACACTGACCATCTTAAATTACAACTTAATGAATAAACTACTAATCTTCAATTCTAAATGCATTTCTGCCTTGGAAGTCAACTCAAGAAACAGATAGGTTTCAAATGCTTTTGAAAGCAAATGCCTTAGAAAATTTCTTTTAAACACATTATGAAAACTCAAGATTTGTCAGAGTTCAACACCACCTTATATTCAAAGTTATCTGGAAAGGAAGGTAAGAATATATGATGCATGTGAAAACATGGTGTTTCATGTTTGCCAGGTGATAGCAGTCAGCTGAAGGAATGCCAGTACTGTATAACACTTAATAAGGGGAATTATATGGCACTTCAAGTAAAGGACATGCAAAAGATAGATGGCAGAATCCAGATTTACAGCACTAAAAATCTTCTCAGCCTTCCTCTTTCTTTAAAACTTAAGAAGAAACTTTCAAACCAAAGTAATGGATTCTTAATGCATAAAATGAACAGATTTCACAAATACTTCAGAGAACCTTATACATTTTTCTACAAATAACATAGGGGAAAAAACCCACAAAAACCTAGAGGGTTTTTCTGTAAGAGTCAGCAAAGATTGTGAATGGGAAGCGGTACTATGACTACTCACTGTGTTGTGCTATCATACTTTCTAGTGCTATTGCTTGCTTCTGACAAGTAATTTTATTGGTTTTGTCCTCCTATGAACTTCAAAAGGTTTGGCTTTGGTATATTTACCTGTTCCTCATATAATCCATCCATTTACAGGGATAATATTCTACTGAGTTAATTACTTTTAAAAAGTAAACTTACTCTTTTGTTTTATCTGGCTTCCACATTCGTCCAAAGAAAACCTTCCAAATCTTTTTGCATAGAATTGCAGCAATGAATTTAGAGACTGCTTTTAGTGTGATTCCTTGCATTATGATTATGTTGTTCCCCCAGTTAAAAAAAATTATGAAAGGTAAAGGTGAATAATTTTAAGCCAGCAGTTTTCTAAAGGCAATCAAGGAAAACAGCAGTCTTAAAATCAATATACTAATTGCTTTCTAAATGGAGCTTCAACTAAGGAAGCTGTAATACCTTTATTAAACAGAACAAATAAATAAAAGCATCTAAACAAGTCCTGGTCTCATAGCATTGTTCTTTCTGCAGAGCAGTTTCAACTGTAGTATTGCTCTTCTGTGAGGCATGGCAAGGTATTGTGAAACACTTGCTTAACCAGGGAGAGTAATTTTATCATAGCAGGTATTATTCTGTTACTATCATAGTTTTCTTTCCACTTGGTTTTCCTGCTCCAGCACAGAGATGTTTTTTACTCTGGGGAGTGCACAGAGAATTACGTACTAGTATTTACACATTTGCAAAAGGACATAAATGTTACTCAACTCTTGTAGCAGTCTTCTAAACAGATTGAAGAAAGAGATGAATACTGCATCACTTACATCCATTCCAAAGATGGCAAGGGGTGGTAAAGCTCCAAACTGAAGCATCCTCATGCCTCAAATTGTCATCTTCAGTATTATTGCACTCCAGATTTAATGGATAATTCCAAACATAGGACACATTGTCTGCAACATATCCCATTGTTACAATGAAATAGGTAAGTAAACTGATAACACTGATAGTGAACCAGTGTGCTACTTTCGACTTTTTTACATTTTCATAAATGAAAGACAAGCAAAGACAAACTGCCTTCCTGTCAGGAAACAAAAAAAACCCCAACAACAAAAAAGTACACACCCCACTTCCAAACCAAAACCCAGATTACCTGTATGTTTGTAAATTAGGAATGTTTTGTAAATGTCTATACATGTTAACGATATGTTGCCCTAAGTCCTAGGTCAGAGATCAAATTAGCTGTCTCAGAGGCAGTTCCAAAAAGTAGTATGAAGTTCTCCCTTTGCTAAAAGAAATTTCTTTCAACTAGTTGCCATCCTTCACTGGATTTGAGTATAAAAGGAGGTGAGAGGGAATATTTCATTGAAAATGACTGTCAAGAATATTGTGCCACTAGACTCAGAGAAAGAGGGTTTTTTGGTCATTCATTATATTTCTGATTCTGAGAAATATTCTTCCACAATGTGTATGTGAAAGAATTCAGTTTAAGCTCTGTTAGGTCCAACAGAAGAAGCCAGACAGCATAACCTAAGTTTGACACGCATATCTGTTAAATGATGCAATACAGCTTTGGTTCTGCTGCAGACAGATGCTATGGTAAACTCGATGAGCCTGATTCTGCAGCCTGGCATGCATGTATATCTGGTCCTTGTCTGTAGAAGTTCTTCAGGTACAAAATGAGGCAGACTGAGATCTGAGCTGAGTGCAGATACACCAATAGCTTGTGGCCTTCTCCCTATCCCCAACTTTCGCAACTCGAAGTTGCAAAAAATTAAATTTATAAACAGTGACTTTTCATAGCTGAGTTGAGCAAGGCCTCCTTACAAAAGATTGACTAGCAGAGTCTTCAGATACCTAATTGCTGCCATTATTCCTCAAGAAGCAAAATTGCTTCACAAGTGTATAAGGAGTATTGATACCACTTGAGCTTTTTTCTTAGTGTTGCCAAGTAACTGTTCTGAGATCTGTGAGGTAAGAAACTGCTGGCAAAACATTTTTTCCTGGGTGTGGTTTTGGACTATTCCAGTGGTCTTCTCTCAGGGTTACTGTGGAAAATACTTAAGCTTACAAAGATGCCATTGTCTATGAACAGCATCAAAGAAGGTGACCACCAACTCTAGACCATTAAAGGCATTAAAAGTACATTAATTAGTGCTTTCCTGTTTGGGAGCAAGAGACGGTATTGCTACCTTTTGTAGCAAGATATAGATATTTTTATATATATATATGAAGTGTAAGAGGGGAATTCTGAGCAGGTAAAGAGCAGAGCAGATGGGAAAAACTGATGGGCAATTCTTAGGGTGTACTTATACACATTCAGTGTATTTCATGACAGCTACTCAGTCACGGAGACTGTATTTGCTGAACCCTTTCTTGAAAAGGGTATTTGCTGAACTGTGGTGCTTAGTTGCCAACTGGGGCTAAACCGTGGCACTTGCTTATAAGTAATTAGCACACTGTCCAGAAACAAGCAGTTAATAATATTCATTAAACAGACCTAAGGATCCTTTATTGAATTAGGAATGGTTAATCAGCTGGCCTAAATCAATACTGCTGCGTTGATCTCAGCCAAAGTATGTAAGTTTTCTGTCTGGTTACCTTGAGCCTGTCATGATTATCTTGGTAAATCAGATATAGCACTATATCATCTTTTTGAGACTTTAAAAAAGGCCATAAGGCAACTTATGGAACATCTGGAACATATGGAAACTGTGTTCAAAAGGAAGATTTTAGTTTTTTCCATATTTTAAGTATTCCTTTACACATGGCTCTCTTATCTTACTATTTAAATTATTTTTTGCTCCTATCAAGCTTCTCATCATAAAAGCATTTAAAGATTTTAGTGATATGTGTAGGCAAAACTATGAATAAATATCTAGATAAGGACAGAAACCTAAAGGGGTGGCAAGCATTTACACGGTAATTGTCATGAATGTGTTACAAATGAAAACACAAAAGTGCAAAAAAGATGAGTGTAAAAATTTCCTCTCAGGCAACAGTGTAGCTGTTAAATGTCTCTTTCTTCAGGCATCTTTCTGGAAGTAATGGCAACACTAAGTTTTAATTTTCTGACTTAGCTATCTGTAAATGTGTCTGTCAGTCAAGTCTCCCCTGAACATTTTGTAACTCCATTGGTTGATTTCAAACAAATGTGACATAGGTACCAATGATAAAGGCTCTTGCAGATACACTTAAAATCGGGCAAAGAAGAGAAAACATACCAGTGCTCCAGTGACCCACTGACAGGATACAGCATGAACCCAGTTTGTCTGGAGAAACCAAAAATCTACAAAAGAGAGAAAAATTCTCCTTCTAGGACAAGTTTTAATATGAGTGCATCTCTTTCAAGATATGTGACAATGCCAGCGTGAAACAGAAACCATAGGAAATTATTTACCACTCATGGAACTGGATGCTTTAAAAATGGGGAAATTTTGAAAGTGGTGATGTCTCAGGAGGACGGTATGATTTACAGAGAATTTAGAGATCCTGTGAAAAGAGACTAATCCATGTGACACAGGTTTGGTATTTAGTCTAATGGAAGTGAGGTGATCACTAAATACGCTTACAATGGGAAGCGGTGACAAAGTTTAGAGCAGCCACTAGGTTACCTCAGACTTTTAACCATGACAGAGTAATGCCAGGACATTTATTATCCTCTGAACAATGGTCTGTCAGGATCATTGAATATTCAACATGGTTTATCTACCTGACATACTAATATGCATCCTTTAATTACGCTACCTGGCTATTTATAAATAACCACTACTGGGCTTTTATAAATAATTTTCTGTACAATTATTCTGTACAATAATTTTCTGTACTCTTGGGGTAGGGAGTTGCCATTATTCACCGGCAGAAACAGGGAGAGAAAAGCACCTCAGACTCAGTAGCTGAAGCTGGTGGTTTTGCTCTTGCCACCCAGCACTTACCTCTCACTGACTCTGTTGTCTGGCTCAGATTAGGAAGTAGACCCTGAAATGCCTGGCAAAGTGAGGTAAACTGTTTTCAGTTTACGTCCAGAAGTCTTTGAAGTTGATGGAGGGCATACTTGACCTGGTATTTCAGCATCAACAAGTTTTGTCCAGGACAATAGGCACTTCTTCTAGTGTTTTAGTGACACAAGCCTATAGATAACCTGAGTACCGCATCTTTTACCCCCAGCAGTATGCATTTTATCCAATGCTGAAAAAATAGTTATTGGAAGTGCTTCATTAGGAAAATTCCTACCTGCTTTCTTCATTGTTGCTGCCTTTGTGAGAGGCTATAATGTAGGCAGGTCTGAGAACTCTGATTTCTCTGCTGTCTGAACAGTCCAGAATTCACAGGAAAACCAGATTTGTACCTAATGCAAGTTTTGCCACTTTATCCAGTATTTGCTTTTACAAATATCTGCAAGGAACAAATAGCTGTTACTGCTCCTGCATTTGCTAATAGTTTCATTTAAACATCACACAAAGGAAATTTTAAAAAGTGACTCTCAAAGTTGTCTGCCAAAACAACCACTGTGGTCTTAAATATTTGAAATAAGTCTTCAGAGTGCTCCGAATAGTTATCACAGACTGAGCAACAGGGCTGTAAGAGGGTACACGAACATTTCCAAATGCCAAGTCTTGAAGAAAGCTGTGAAATTTCATCATTCAGTTCACCTCAGTAGACAAAGAAAATCCAGACCTTTGATGACCCCTGGTGAATAAACTCAGCACTGCATTGAAATGATAACTGAAGATGTACTTGGAAGAATAGTCCAGTCAATTCTCACTATAATCAAAAAACAAAGAAAATTTATTCCCGTAAAAAGCAGAAAGAAAAGGACAATGCTCTTTTATGGCATGCCAAAGAAAACAGCTCTTCTGCAGCTGGACTAGCACCAGACCTGAGAGATGTACAAGATATTAGGCTATATTAAGCAGATCTAAAGCTAATGAATGAACTACGTTCCTGCATCCCTCTTAAAAAAAAAGGGTCAACTTACCAAATGAAAATTATTTTACTGTACAAATACCCTATTTCTTTTACGACCCACAGAAGGGGAAGCTTTAAACGGTACAGCAATCACAAGGAGCTGTGTGAATCCTGACACTTCCTGCACTGTCAGACATTGCTTAGGGCACTGAGAAGGCTCCCACTGTCCCTGTCCATCCCAGCTCTTTCTGTGTACGCTCTGTGCTCAGCCCGTGTTAAATTCTCCCTTTTGGAGTAGTGTGTTAGTGATGGGAAGTCCTTCATCAAACACACTCAGTGACTGCAAATAAGGCTGTGCATTGCTCTGCAGAACAGTCAAGTGAAATGTAGAGTTATAGAATTATTTATCTCAGACTTTTTCCTTAAATATACCAATTCCTACAATGTCTAAAATAACACAGATTATAAACTCCTCTTTAAAAGGACAGCATCATGGATGTTGTTGCCTCACAAACTTCTCTGCATAGGCTGTAGTAAACAAAGGCATAACCATCTGGAATTTTTTACACTATGAATGAAAAGTTAAATTAATCTAATTTTTTTAAGAAAGAAGCTGAAATTTAAGGATTAATCGCATGCAGCTGTAATTTTGTCATGGAAATGCATATAAAGTAAAAGGTGTTTAACCTAGACCTTCCATTAAAATAAAAATTATGTCTGTCTTACATCTAAGATAAATAATTTATTATATGTAAGCAATATATTTCATTTCTGACAAGTCCCAAACTCAAGTGTTTGATGTACAATACAGACCGGACATAGACATTTCTCAACCATTCACAGTCTTTTGGCAATGAAATCTAGCATGTGTGTAGAAGACACAAGATTAACTGCTAACTTAAAGCTGAGGTGAAGGACTATTTTTGCACCAGAATAAAAGCGGAAGGACTAAAGGACCAGAGTCTAGACATAACACTTCTCTTTACCAGTTGTATAATTCATCAATAACATTCAAACTAGTAAAGGGACTGAAGAATTTCTTAATGTGTCAACAACATCTTTGCAGGCAATTCTGAGTTTTACACATGGTTTTAAATTCCCCCTCTCTCTCTTCTCCATCATCTTCAACTCCAGTCTAACAAAGCCAGACAACATTATTCCTGACCAGGACTTTCAGAAATCTTAAAGAAATCTAAGGAACAAGCCATGGGATTAATCAATTTGTTTAGGAAGGCAGGAACTGGGAAAAGTGAAGGATCACTTGCAGCTCCAGAAGCTGCTGCAAAAAGCATGGAAGATGCTGTTACCTCCCACCCAGCAGCTCCTTTCAGGAGAAGGTATGCAGGCAGAGCTGTGAAAAAGAGCATCCCTGAAATGGCACAGTAAAAGCATATACCCTTCTAGCTCTGCTGAACTGTGGAAAGGAGTGTTGGGGTATGAGTTTCCCTCATTTCTTGAGGAAGCTAGGTTTGCCTTGCACCTTTCTTCTAAGTGAGCACCAATTCAAGGAGGGCAGCTCTAGGGAACACAAGAATCTCACATTTCTGTCAAAAATTCATTAAAATATAACATTTTTGTCTCTATCCTAGACACAAAGGGTTTCAGATTCAGAAAACCACGACTCCAAAAATTAACACTGAAGCCAGTCTCAAGCATAAAAGAAATCTTTTGTGATCAGGCTAATGTGTCCAACTTTGATTAACCATCGGGTGTCCTTCAGCTGTGAGGGACAATTCAAAGACAGCCTGTGATGCTATATATACGTCGTTTGTCACTACCATCTTGGGCTGCCACTTGACATTTTAGGTTATAGTTACACGTGATCCAACCCTATGTGTAAAAGAGTTACAAGCAATCCCTGCCAATGTTCTGAAGAACAGATCAATAACATAATATGGGTGATGAAGAAACCTTTTCTTATTATATTTTAAGGATTTATTTTTCAACTTGAATCAGTTACATTATGTGACTTAAAGCATTGACCTATTAGCAGTGGTACTGACGTAACTAAAGGGTGAAAATAAAGGCCTCAGGAAAGTACCTCTTCCGTCAAAACACTGGAACTGCATTATCATCTGGCCAGTGGTTTAGGATACAGATGCACCACTGAGAATGTGTTGTCCACATAATTAATTTACATGGATAGGCATTGGGTCACCTGAGAATGACAGCAAAATCAGTGAAGATACAGACCTTTGCAGTTTTCCTATACCAATAGGAAAAAGGTAGAAGATTTCCAGATACATACATACATAAGAAAAGGCAGAGAGAACTCAATCAGATCTCATTGCTGGCCTCACCAAGATATCGCACCACATTTAAATTAGATAAGCATTGCAGCCCAATGCCATGAAATAAGGCCCTAAACACTGGGTAATCTTCAACAATAAAAACACATAAATTTTCTTTCATGCACCAAACACACTGTGATTTGATATTTATACACACTGTTTGATATTTATAAGCACCAAACACTATTTTCAGTTACTCTGAGAAACAATATGATGCTTCTAGCAATAGGAATTAATATTATCTGATTGCTTGATAAGGCAGCCATTACCCTGAATAGATGCTAGGCCTCCCTTACAGCTAGAAAGAATTTTTCTGTTGTAATTTGACAGTAGGTTTATTGAATTAAACATGGCTAAGATACAAGCTATTTGAATTACTTCCATATGACTTGTGTAGATCACTTTTAGTTTTTGTCTCTGTAGCCCACTGTGAAAAGAACTATAGTGTCCTCTATGTGGTGAAGAAAAGAAAAATGTCATATTTCAGCCATATAGGCAATTCCTCTGTCTGAAACTTCTGGAGAATCAAAAGTGGAAAAAACATTATTTTTGCAAGTGGAAATCTACTTATCTTACCAATTGCTATCCTTCAGGGCAGCATAATTTGTGCTGATACTTATAAGAATGTGTAGGTGTAAGAAGTTTTTTTGCCTGATCTCACAAACTGAAAGAGACACTGTCAGACTAAAAACCATATTTTTAAAAATCGTTTGTAAAAACTTCCATAATAAAAATACCTTTTATTTGCACCACTTTTGCTGTCTCTCTCTTTTTCTTTTTCATTCAATTTGAACAATAAAAGCAGACCAGGCAGCCTCATTTTTGTGTGTATTCATTTTAACATGCTGTCTCACATGTGGTTATACAATATTGTGGCACTTGAGCTGAAATCCCCTGCAAGAATATGTTTACTGTCAATACACTCTACTGTTACAAACTGTTTTTCAAACATTTTAAAACTTTAAATACAAATTATAATTAATCCCCAAATGTTAATGCATTTTTGTTGCAAGTATCATTGAATATCCTTTAAACTAGCAAAGTGAGAAAGACTCTTTTTCACTATTGTGATATATTTTATCCTACTTTATTCCCTTGTTTTCTTCATTATTAATTTCATTTTCCCCTGTTGATTGTATGGACTTGTACAGAGTGCTTAAAAAGGATAAAAGATTGTTATTGCAATACTGCAAGAATTAGTGGTGTGTTTCAGTAGCTGCTTGTAGTACCCAAAAGTACTTCTTGGCTTTTCCCCCTTTTTTTCCTATCTTTTTAAAGCTAGGTCTCTCTCATGCCCTTCTTAATGTATCTGGAATTTTTTTACATACCACCTAAGTGACGAGAAGTTTTTGACAAGACAGACAACCAATACAACTTAACGAATTTTGAGATACTGTGATAAGGTGATGATAAATTTTTTATTCGATTTTCAGCTGCAACATTCTGCTTGCAGCTCCAGGACAAAATAAAAAGTCATCTGGAAGTCATCCCAAAGTGATCGGTACATTTGCATGTGCAAAGCAATATGGTTTCCTATTATGAGGCCATTGCTCATGCAGAAGGAACCTTAATACTCACCCGCAATATTCTTGGAATACAGATAATAAATGGTCTTGTAGCTCTCTGGGACATTGTTATTATATATCCTCAGGGAGAGATCATCACATACATGTTTTCATGTGATGCATGCCAAATTCTAAGCCAGGACTTCTATACATTATCTAAATGCTTTTCAGAAACCAACTTCACAATCTGAAGGGATTTTTTTTCTGAAGCAAGAACATTCCAGAGATGCAGAACACAGTTCCAGACAGATGTTTATTATTTAGAAAAAGATCTGGGTTCAACCTTAAGCCTGCATAAATCTTTCAGTGTGTATAACAATAGTTTAAAAAGGTTTGCTTTTTCCCTGTCAGTTGCTATCGTTCAGGTTTGTTTTCATTAAGTTTAAACCTCAAAATATATGGTAGACTGTAAGCCTCATTCGAGAATTCACTACAGGCTACAAACTGCAGAATGACTCCAGTGCTATAGGTATAATCTACCACTGTCACTGATGTACATTGTATTTAGCAGAATTAATTTGCATAAATTGTAACTGCAAAAGGATCATGCTGTGATAATAGAATGGGAAGATCTGAAGACTGAAGGTACATCTGATGGGTGGGGCTAAACCTATTGTTTGAACTAGTGGGAAATTCTGCCTCCTGTCAAAAATCTTTATTAATAAAAAATTAACATGTCTTAGCTTTTAGGAAAAAAAAAATAGAAAACACCCCACCCAGCCCCAAACCCCAGATTTCAGATTTTTATGAAAAATTTAAATTTCTCTGGGAAAAAGATCTTTTCCCTTCCCTTCCCTTCCCTTCCCTTCCCTTCCCTTCCCTTCCCTTCCCTTCCCTTCCCTTCCCTTCCCTTCCCTTCCCTTCCCTTCCCTTCCCTTCCCTTCCCTTCCCTTCCCTTCCCTTCCCTTCCCCTCCCTTCCCTTCCCTTCCCCTCCCTTCCTTTCCCGTCAAGTCTCTTTTTTCATCAGTTTTTTGTGGAATTCCCTCATCCTGAGTTTCTATCATAAAGCTTTTATGAAAATTTTTTAAATCATCCTGATTATTAACTGTCATCAAGCTACTGTTGTGCTGTGTGCTACCTGGAGTTCTATCATCTTTAGCATTAAATCTTTATTGCAAAAGATGTGCTTTAATTTTAAGTGAGCTAAGACAAATTACCTGCCCTAATGTAAAGTCCTGCAGGAGACATAACACAGCCTGCCTTTATCACAGTTTAGGTAGTAGGTTAGAAATGCCTTGTCTCAAGTAGGATTTACATTTAGATGGTCAACTTGTGGTGCTTCTTTTTAACACAAAATGCACTCTTCTCAGCGAAGACAGTCTGACTCATCAAAGATTGCACTACCAAACTTGTATATATGTTACATATATATTTATATATATAAAATACATCAGTTGATAATTTACTGTTATGAGAGGTGACAGACTGTACTCTGAAAGCTGAAATATTTCTGTCTTCATTCTTAACAGCTTTCCTACACACAGCCGTTCCTGTGTGCATCACTCTGACTTGGAGGGGGTGATCCTCACTGCAGGACACCTTAACTGTTGTCTGTCTGGACTGCTAGCTCTTAGATATAGGACGCAGAGCAAAACTGGGTTTTGTTTACTGAAAAGATTGGTACTTCTGGATTTAAAACAAATGTCACCCAAAATGCAGGTGTTAGATTTAGGAGCAGCAGCTGGTATAACGCATGTGTTGCGACTGACTGAGATTGCATCCCTGCCTGTTTTTCCTAAAACAGTGTGGAGCTCAGTGAGCTTCTGTCATCCCGTAACAAAAGATCCAATGGCATCTAGGCCATAGTCAACTGTTCTCCCATTTCAGGTCAACAGAAGAAAGAAGGAGAGGTCTAAGGAAGACACAGAGGGGGTCCAGTGTCTAATTTAGTGATGTCTGTGTCTTCCGAAGGCCAAACGCGAGGTGGAAGAAGCCTCTCAAATTCAGGAGCAACGTTAAAGAGAGCAATGAAATACTAGCACAATTGCTTTGTTTTACCCTGCAGAGAATATGGCTGCATCCCAAACCCCTCCACCATTTTGCCTATGAAAAGAATGAAAAATAATTTCTACATTCTTGTTCCTCTCTCCTCTGGTCTCTCTTGAAGGAAAAGATGGTATTTTCCCACCTCATCATACCTTTTAATCTAGACATTCTTACCATTGCCTTATCACTCGCATTTTCCAAAACAACTGTTTTCTTTTAACAACTTTATTGAAATGGCTGGAGAAATGGGCCAACAGGAACCTCGTGCAGTTTAGCAAAGGGAAATGCCAAACCCTGCACCTAGGAAGGAATAACCCCATGCACTAGTATGTGGGCCAGCTGGACAGACAGCAGCTTGGCAGAGAAGGCCCTGGGGCTTCTCGGGGACGCCAGGTTGGACATGAACCAGCAGTGTGCCCATGTGGCAAAGAAGGCCACCAGTCTCCTGGGCTGCCTTAGGGGGAGTGCTGCCAGCAGGTGGAGGGAGGTGATCCTTGCCCTCTCCTCAGCACTGGTGAGGCCCCACCTGGAGTGCTGTGTCCAGCTCTGGGCCCCCCAGCACAAGAGAGACGAGGAGCTACTGGGGAGAGTCCAGTGAAGGGCCACTAAGGTGCTGAAGGGACTGGAGCACCTCTGCTATGAGGAAAGGCTGAGAGAGCTGGGACTGCTCAGCCTGAACAAGAGAAGGCTCAGGGGCTCAGCCTCTCACCACAGGGCCTGACAAGCCTGAGGCTAAACTGGGGGGTTTAACGCCACCAAAAGATGGCCAACATCCCGTGAGGCAGGGGCTTTCCCCCTCTGGGGCGTTTGCTGTCCTTGCCAGGTGGTGGTTGGGAGGCTCCTGTGATGTCACCGGGGGGCATCTGCCATGGCCCCAACCTCTCTGCTCTTCAGTAGCTACAGGCTCCCTCCCAGTGCATTTGGTCCAGGCCTCCTGCGAGCGCACAGGCATGGCGTGCACCCTCCAGCAGGACCGTGGACCTCCCCTTGGAGTGCTGCTGCCTTTGTGCCGGGACTTGGCTGGCGCGGGTGCTGCAGGTCCCGCACAGCAGCTGTCCCAGGGCTGTGGGCTTGAGGAGGGTGCAGGGGCCCTGGGCACCACTGAAGGCTCCCAGCCAGGTCCTCCGCCTTCCCTGACCACCTCCTGCAGGTACCCTGTCCTAGCTCGACTCACGCTGGCTGTCTAGGGGGGACTGCAGAGGGTGGGAGGCCGTGGACTGGGCAGGCAGCGTGCTTGAGGGGAGCCCAGGGGGGCAGGCACACGGGGAGGGCAGCCCGTGGGGCTGGTTAGCCGCTGGCCAGCCACACTCAAGGACACCCTTCGGGAGGCCCTTCCTCCCCTCTCCCACCGCTTTCTGAGGCTTTCTTTGCTGTTCCGTTCCTGGCGCCAGAAAAGCTCAGGCACTTTGCCTGTCTCTCGGCAGGACATGGCGTCGGCTGCCGAGGAGGCTCTGCAGGACAGCGGCTCTGCCACGACGGCCGGCACGAGCCAGCTGCAGCAGGCAGGGCGGCGGGAGGCAGCAGCAGGCGGCGTGTGCACCATCTGCCTGGACAACGTGGACAACGCAGCCTACGTTGACGTCTGCTTCCACGCCTTCTGCTTTGACTGCATACCACAGTGGGCTGCCTCGAGAGCTGCGTGCCCACTCTGCAGGCGGCCTTTTGACCACATCCTGCACACGGTGATGGCGGACGACGACTACCAGGAGTACGTGGTCAGCTCGTCCGCCTGCCGGCAGAGGAGCACGGCCGGGCAGAGGGTGCGCAGCAGATCCCCGCAGCGGCACTACTACCTGCGCCCAAGGCCCACCACCAACGAGCCCGCTGCTGGGAGAAGGGGGCCTGCAGGGACGGACCGAGCAGCATGGGGGACGCAGGTCCAAGGGCCTCCGATGTCTCTGCCCAGCAGGCTGCAGGGGAGCGCCTGGCCAGCCCTGTCAGTGGACCTGTTTTCGGCTTTGACATGCTGGCACTGCAAGCTCAGATTATTGGCTTTGTGGACATTGAATAAAGATCCAGAAGCTTTTCAGTGCGTGTTTCAAAATCAAAGCACAAGCCACTGCAGGCAATGCCTTCTAGCAGGGTTTCAACAGTGCAGGAAAGCAAAAGGGGAGAATGTCTTGGAGTGTGCCATGACCTTCTTTAATGTAAATGCTGCAACAGAGCTGCTTTCACTCACATTCTCCCAGCCTCCCTCTTCCAAGAACCAAAGCAAGGCTTTATAAGCCCCTTGGCCATCAGCGGGGCTGCCTCTCCTGAAGCAAAGCCAGGTGCCATGGGCAGAGGCCATGCTGACAGCACCCTGCTGGTGCCTCCACACCCAAACGGCCCCTGTCATCCTCCAGTCACAGCCCTCTGAGCCTTTCTCTGATGCTTCTCTACGACAGCAGCCTGACTCCTCCAGCCCCAAGCCCCGTGGCCATGGCTGGGAGGCAGGCGGGGGATTGCTCCTGTCTTCTGGGGACAGGCTGCCTGCTTCCCAAAAGCCATTGCAGGGGAATGAGGCCCATCTGTTGATCTGCATGCCTTGGCTTGGTCTCTGTCAGGACAGCAAAGCTCCAAATCCCAAGCATCCCAGGATTTTGGAAGCAATCCAGAAGCAAGACTGCCATTCAAGCAAAGCACATTTGTGCCACAGGCTGAAACGCGCTGCTTACCCCTCATCTTGCTGGACCCATCCCAGTCTCCGCCTTTCAAGCCAGACACATGGGCACCAGCCTTGCACATTTCTACAAGCCCCTCAACAACATCCTCTCGTAACATCTGGGCAGCCCCATACACTCTTGCCCCGCATCCCACAAGGGCTGCTGGCAAAGACCCCCTGCAGCCTGCAAGGCCCCTGCGCAGCATTTCTGCAGGTGATCCATCTCAGCTGTGCAGAAAAGGACCTGGGTGTCCTGAGGGACACCAAAATGCAACTAGTTCTGGCCTCCCCAGTACAAGACAGACATGGAGCTACTGGACAGAGTCCAGAGAAGGACCACAAACATGATGAAGGGCCTGTAGTATCTCTCCTATGAGGAAAGGTTGAGAGAGTTGGGACTGTTCAGCCTGGAGAAGGCTGAGGGGGATTTCATCACTGTTTATAAATACCAGACGCAGGGAATAAAGAAGAGGGTGCTGGACTCCTCTTGATGGTGCCCAGTGACAGAACAGGAGGCAATGGGCACACAGTGAAATGCACAAAGTTCCATTTAAGCATAAGACAAAACTTTTTTCACTGTGAGGGTGGTCTTAGACTGGGAAATGTTGAATAAACTGTCTTTACATTTAATCATCACCTCCAGCCTTCAGTATCTTTCCTCATGATACTTTTCCTCAGTATCATGAAAAAAAGGGCAAGCAGAACGTAATCTGCTTCCCTCTACCATCTCACTAGGTACACAGTTGTGAAGAGTTACCCTGACAGAATAAGCCAGGAACCAAATAATGGGCCCCCTGCATTTCTAACAGCTTTGATGAAGTTATCACTGATTACAGATTACCTATTACAAAATGTGAGTGAAAAATGCACGCAAACACAGGATGAAGTGAAATTATGGTTCTTGGATGGCGTGTTGGCTCTAAGCCAACATTGCTGAACCAATGCATCTAATCTTGTGTGGGACTCGGCACCAGCTCACATCTTCACTCCTCAGATAAATCTAGAAATTCACCCCCACAAAACTACCTTCCGAAGTCAGTTTAATGCTGCTATGTCTTGGCAGAAAAACTATGTGTACAACTTAACACAGGAGAGTAATAGAATTACCATTTTGTGCTTTACGCAAGTTGAAGAATATGTTTGCCTTAAATTCAGGAACTTTTATGCAATAATATAATTAGGTACTATTTTCAAGTTTAAAATAGCCAGTGATCTTCTCTGTATGAAGATTCAAAACTAATTTCCTTCAAGTGAATTTTATGAAGCTTCAGAAGAGAAAAAAAACTTCAAAAATGCCCAGGATTTGTTTGAAAAGATATGTTTTTTAAAAATGGCAACCCGCCCTATATAGTTAAAAGATCAGGAGAAAGCACGAAAGATTAAGCGGCAGATGAGATAATAGACAAGATAATTATAGAGCATTAAAGCCTCAGATTTATTTTTATGACATTCGAGCTCTATTTAGAAAAGCCCTTTGCTAACTTTTGTGAATCTAAAAAGAATTATCCTCACATATTGAACAATAATGTGACTAATGGTGTTGAAGCTTCATCATTCCCTATTCTAAACCAGTCCATACAATAACTGGCCACAGAGTGTTTCTGCAGCACAAATAGAAGATTACAAGACTAGTGGGGTTGTAGTGCAGCAAAACCTCAATATGCCACAAAAAGAGATTTGTTATGCTCTGTGCTCTCAGTGTGGAAAGTGACAAGGGAGTCCTGAATTTTCTCAACGAGCTAACATGCACAAGGAAGTCAACCACACTTCTCCTTGCAGGCTGCTCACAAGCTACCATTTTGCTGCTGTGGCACAAGAGACGTAATGCTAATTCAGGGTGAGAGCTGAGGATATGAAAGCCAGGTAGACAGTTCTCTGAAATGGAGCTGCACCAGTCTGATAGGGATAGGGATAAGGAGAAAAGCAAATATAAACCCACATTGATGGGTTTGGAGGAAAGTAAAGTGTGTGGCCTAGCAAAGACACAGAGAACTGGTTTCTGTATTGGTTTGGTTTTGAGTCTGCAGAGCTGTCTTGAGACTCCCCTGGTTTTGTTTCACCTTTCTGAGACAATGAATAAAGAAAAAACTGCTGCCTATTGTCAAAGCCATCTGCACACCGTCTGGTTGTGTTACACTACTGCAATTATCACCTCTTTTCAAGAAACTTCTAGGCTCTTCTGTTTAGGAATCCTGCTCTATTCTTTGTATTTTTACAGAAAAGGATAAGAAAATTATCACTTTCCTCCTATATTTTTCCTCCCCTTAGATAAAAAAACGTAAATGTATACTTAAATTAGAACTTAAAATAATTAAAAATAGATATATAGAGATATATTTTAGATAGATACTTATATACACATATATTAGTAGATATAATTATATATGTGTGTGTGTATACACTACATAAAGCTAGAATGCTTGTGCCTGACTAACCATAATAGATTGCAAAGCGTGGACAGCAGCACAACACGTAAGATGTTCTGTTTCCCTTCTGTTATTTTATACCTGAAATAATACCAAAATAAAAATATTCACATTTAATTGCATTTTTAAAACCATGAATGACAAAGGAAAATTCTACAGAGGTTTTTTAGTATGTCCTTAGTTTTATCACTACATTTGCAATGGAGATTAGCCTTAGATGTTTACTGAAAGTTCTTTCCAAGCATAAGGAAGTATGTGAAAATGTTTATTTGTATGTATAAATAACAGACAACTCCTATAGCCAGATTAGAGGAAGAAGCTGAATTCCTGACGGTGAAGAAGTAAAACATGGGGGCTAAGACTGCAAGGAGCCATAAAAATGAAAATCTATATTTTATGGTTGGTGAAAGAGAGAGAAATTTCTAGATGGGCTGGGCTCAGGTAGATGATTAAAACCGCAAGTTAGTAAAAGCGTGTTTGCATTAGCATGCTTAAGAGATATTGATGGAAAGAACATTTGCTTTGCTCAGACAGAAAACAGTGTTGACATAATTGCAGTTGAAAATAAGGATGGCTCTGAGCCCCAAAAGACAATTCTTACCTGTGTGGATAGATAAGAAAGGCCTTACCTCAGATACTATTCAGGAAGTGCATGCAAGAGTTAGTCGTAACAAGAATTTGGGGACCTAGACAAAAGACTACATTAAAGATGGTGCCACATTATAGACCTGAATAGCAGTTGGTATGATCATTTGTTCTACAGTAATTAAAATGGGTATAAAGAAGGGCTTCTCTTCTGAAAGGCTGCAAAAACAGTAAAAAGAAATCAATTAGAATTACCATGGCAACAACCAACAATCTTATGTGGAAAAATGGAAAAAAATAAAACAGGGAAACAAAACAGAAAATCAAATGAGAATTTAAACAATGATAGACTGCACAGTTTAGTGTGTACATGCTTCAGGGTATGATTCTCTGTCACCTATTTCAAATATTATTTTAGATTAAACAAACTATTTTCAGGTTGTTGGTAGTTTAAAGAGTCTCAAGAAACTGAGGCCTGGCAAAGTAGGAGTATAAAATAAAACTATAAAATCTTATGTCTTTTTGGGGGTGAGAGGAGGAGAGAACAGAAAAAAAAGTATTTTTACAAATCTATGCAGAAATAATTTTTACACCCTCATTTTCTTGACATGTCATACAATAACCTGTAGAAGGTAAAACTTACTTAAGAGTTTTAGTCTTCATTATTTCTGTGCACCAAATTCCCACCAACTTCAGGAATTGTTCAACAGCTAATGACGTAATGGTGTACTTTCCTGAGCCTTTCTGAAGTTGTTAAATCAAACTGCTGTGGACAATAGACTTACTGTCCTCATTTTCATTACAGTCCCTAGCAATGGGTCCACACTTTCTTCTGGCGCAGTATCTTCTGGGGCTCAGTGGTCCTACAGTAACTTAAGCTATCTCACACTGTGACTTAATCATAACAGAACATAAGCCAACAGCACAATTCAAGTTCTTAACTCTCTTACTAAAACAGAAGAGGAAATAGTAACATTGCACAAGAGAGGAAGGGGCTAAAGAACTGGAAGCGATATAAGAGACAGAAACTGAATGAGAAAGAAATATAAGGGCATTCATTACATCTGATTTTTCTGAAATTAGTGTGTCCCAGAAAGCATTTGCTAATATTCATATCCTTTATTCACATAACAGGACATTTTTAGAGATCTGCAGGAGAGTTTTCTGTTTTGAACAAACACTAGTGACACAATTTGGTGAGCCTTGGTGAAAAATACTAATAACATACAGAAAAATCCTATTTTGTTGAGCAGTGGTGTTACCAGACTTTACACAGATGACTCCTCTGGGGAGGACTCAATTTTTTTCTTTTTACCTCTAGCTCTGTGGTTTTCTATCATTTTGCATAATCTGCCTGCCTATAATAAAGCTCTGTCTTCCTTTCTAGCACCTGCATTTAATCCCTTGTTTCTTGACTTGGATCCATTCTGAAATTATTCTGAACATCAGCCTTGCTCCTGTGAAAGTGCTTAAAAAAATGGAAAAAAGGCAATGCTGCCTTAATGCTCTGAAAATGAAGGTTTTAACTCAGTTAATGAATTGAATGCATTTATTGCACAGTGACACAACTTTGTTACAGAGGAGTTTCAACACGGTTGTGTTTAATCCCCTGAGAAACCATGGACAAAATTGTTTTGCCTTTGGGAGCTACCATATTTATCTCCCAAAGCTTTACATTTACAGCATATGTAATCTGTGTCCTAGAAAAGAGATGGAACCACATTTGCATAACAAATTGTAACAGAGAAGTACTAAGCATTAATTTTATATCGTCATAACGCTTCTGACCTTGGACCATAAAGGTTCCTCTTGTGCTGAGCACTCGGTAAATTGTATTCCAGCATGATGATGAACTAACGCACATAAAGCTACTCAGCAAACAAACATCAGCCTTGGTGAATGGGAGTCCTGTATCTGTGCCTCAGAGACAGGAGGCCTCTTCCAAACTTTGCTTTCAACAGCAGCATCGTTGGACCATTTGCACGCTAACCTGACAACGGTTGTATTATTTCTCTGGTAAAAGTGCTGGCACGTTTACGTCTTCAGTGTTAAAATTAGCACTTCTTCAACTGCCACTGAAACACTAAATGTAGCCAAAACAGGCAGTGGCAGCGGCCTCGCTCGTGCAAGAGCTGTGCATAGCTCGTCACCCTGCCGTGCTACCCTGGCAGGGCTGGGTGCCTATGACCCCGTCACCAGGAGGGTGAGACAGCCAGAAACAGCCCCACAGATCCTGCCTGCTCACCCAGCACCTGCCTCGCTCTTCCATCGCTGCCCTTCTCCTCCTCTCTCCCTCTCCCACAGTGGGAGCAGCCAGGGCCTTGTCATCCCTTCCTTGGGATGAGAAGATTCAGCTGTGCTGGTGGCGGTGGAGTCTTGTGCCAGCTCTGTCAGGTCGCATTCCCTCTGCTCATCGGTTCAGGTCACCAGCAGCCCTTTCAGTGAAAATGAAGGAAGAGCTCCTTCGTCCCTCCCAGTGGGTTTCTACTCAGCATAGAGTCCCCACTGGATTACTGACTGTCTGCTGTAACCTGCTCTCTTAAACAGTTTTATTTCTGGTTAGTGAGTTATTACCTTTAACCTGTTTCCCTGGACTCACTCGCAGTTGCTCTAAATCTGCAAAGGCTACAGTAGTTCCCTAAATCTAGCCTCCCATTATTTTATTTCTCTTTACCCCTTCTTTTTCCACAAACTCTCCTCACCTCTGACTGGCAACACCATTTTCTTTCTCCCTCTGAAAATGCTGCAACTTTCAGTAACTGCAAACTTCAGATATCCCCAGCTAGAGACGTGCTGCTCTGTCATTTCTCAGATACTGGCTGAAGGTGCTCTTGTAGTAAGATCTCCCACTGCTAGTGAAGCTCTCAGGCAACCTGCCCTCAACCTATACCACAGTTTGCAATTTTGATCTTTATATATAGATTCAGTCTGAGAACTTTGTCTCTGGAAGGAACTGGGCATTATCCTAGTGGAAAACACACTCACAGCTCCTAAGTATTTTTTATGGTCTGTCAGGCACTATTGTTTTTCCAGCTCATACTTACACCACCGTATTTGACACTAGGATACTCTCTTGTTTCTGCCTTTGCAGTTCTTCATCACAGCAAGCAAGGTTCTAAACTTTGCAAGCTGTGATCAATATGCCACTACTAATTGCTTCTTTTAGCTGAATAGCCATCTACTGGATATTTTATGGGACTGACCAGTGTAGACTTTATCACTAATGCTGGATAAACTAATTTTCACCTTTGTAAGTGTGAATCAGACTCTGAAAAAAGACTAAATTAATGAAAGGGAATGCACAGGGAACAAAAATCAGCAAGGCAAGCTTGTTTTGACTTAGAAGTTAACTTTTTCAAAGCAAGTGATTTAAGCAAAACTATTAAAAACTCTGTGAAATCTGAGGGCATGATAAGTGTGTCATATAGAATTTTAAAAATTTGTTTCTTTTTTTTTTAAGAATCAGATATGTGTGTGTATTTGATACCAATACCAGTATCCCCCTTCCCTACCCTCCCCCAGAAAAAGCAGAATAAAGGTTGCATAAATGCATTTTCTATCCACTCAGTCAGTAGAAATCAGGTCAACCCTACTTACGGCTATATTAGCATTCAGATCAAGCTCAGTTAACTCTCATTCCCACCCAAACATCTTATTACAGCAGTCAGTGTAGGCTCTTCACAGCATAACAGATTTTCTCATCCTTTCCACACTTGGCCACTTGAAAGGTGTGCTTTCATTTCCTCTGACTTACACTACAGCAGCCAGAAGCAGTCCTCGTGAGGTCGTGGACCAAGTTTTGCTCAGAAATTGAGTCATCCACATCCAAATCCTGATTCCACCCAAGTAGAGTGTTATTCGCTTCAATGGGGTTGAGCATGCATTAGGTATCATCTCAAAAAAAACCCCTGAGGGCCCAAGTGCAGTAATGTTGCATTGGAAACAAACATGACAAATTTTGCAGTTTCTGGAAAAATCCTTTGAAAGATGCAATATGCTCTAGGTTATAAAGATAAATATTTGAGCACCTGCAACACAGAAAAATATGACAATCAAAAGTGAACAGATAGACTTATGCTGTGTCAGGACAGAGCATGGTTAAAACTAAATCAATAGCTCATTTGAAATGTACTAAGGTACTGCTTTTGGTAGATATCGTACTATCAGAAAGTCATGTTTTAAGAAATTGTGAATTTAAAGAATGACCAAGACATCCTAAGACAGAAAGTATACCCTAATGTGGACCTCTAGCTTTAAAACTTAGCAATACCTTCTCAGTGTTTCTGGGAACAGCATTTCCACTGGGAAATGAGACTAGATGCCACTTCTGAGTAATTCCTCCACGCTTTAAAGAGCAGGCAGACAGAAATGTCAGTAGGTGGAGCTGCCTTTCCCGCAGCCGACAGAGAAGTTTCTCTGCAGAAGGAAGTTGCATTTGCAGGCACTCAGTCAGCTTTCCCAGTCCCTGGCAGATGGTCCTCGAACAAAACCTGAACATGCAAGAATGCGGCTTTTACATCATGTTACCGAAGTGCACAAGGCAGGAGAAGACAGAACACAGAACTGACAGTGTTTGTCAGCACAAGCTGTTTGTTTCTTCTTTTTTTTTTTCCAGTCGTGAGGAATGGCATCATTTTGAAGTGATACACTTAGCTCCAGAGCACCTCGTACGCAACAGTAAAGTATCCTATTATTCACGCTTGGACTGAAGGTGGTGCTAATGTAAATATGTCTATTTTCATCAACTTCAGTGCTGAGATACATGAAGTACATCTTTGCAGATGACAATCAGGCTGACAGTTTTTTCTTTCATTATTGTTCTGGTGAAATAAATATGCAGATCATCTATTTATCACTAAAGAGTACTTCAGCTTCGTCTCTCAACTTGAAGTTGTACAGCATATATAAGAGAGCTGTGATCAATCTATTGTCTTTATTTTAAAAGGGAGAGTCATGAATCTGATTAACTGAAAGAATGCATGTGGTATGAAAAATTCTGAGAATCACTTACATATGGTGAAAAATAATCATGGCAATCATTTATGACACGTGTCTGAACAGCAGTTTATTTCATAATGAAGAATTTCATGTCTGCTTTATTTCTGAGGCCTTGAATAAGTATCCCAAGGAAGCTTCTCTGACTGTCATCTTAAAGTTTGACTCTGGTTGAGTGACTACAGTACAGCTTTTTTCACATGGCAGGCCACACCCCAAAACTTTAATATTAAAATGAGTAATTTTGGCTATGAGTAAAGAGCTGATCCTGCCCTGGGAGTCATAGATATCACAGTAAAATAGCTCCTCTGAGTGTTTACAAGGCACATAGAATATACATGATCTTCCAATTTTATACATCTCCATATGGCCTTCTCTAGCATCCTAATTTCTAATCTTTTCTCCAGTACCACATATATGTCCATCTGATATGCTGTACAAAATCTGTCAAAATCTTTGAAGATTTTTTATTGTTCCATGGAAAGGGCAAAATGCAAAGAAGTGTTTAATTTGTGGCTATGGTGAGCAAAAATATGCACAAAATGCAACTTGATTTCACTATGCTGGCTACATGTGCAGTTCCTTTGGGCTCAAGTCTTCTGATACCTTTCTCATGCTATCATTTCTAAAATAACCAAGAAAGACACTTTTAATGAGGACCTGGCATACACATCCATGTGACAACAGGTGCTGCTTGAAAGCAGCTCAGAGCAGTACGGCACTGCAGTGTTCAGTAGACTGGAGGTGCAGGGTGATAGATCCATCCTCAGAGCGCCATTCAGCCATTTATCTGCTTGGGCTTGGGAAATGCGGTAAGCCACCTTCCATTTGCTTCACTGCAATGAACATTAATGTGCAGCACTCCGCAGAGGACAGGAAATAGGAGGTACCTGTGCCAGTCACTGCAGGACAAAACTGAAAAGCACGACAGACAGCGGGATCCCGTAGGTCCAGCGATGCAGTGTGTGACTGCAAGACCTCCAGGTAATACATCTCCATCCTCAAACTCCGGCCTTGTTAAGATCAGAAGGTGGGGACAACAATGAAAACTATGCAGGTTTGTTATTTTTTCCCGTAGCTTGCCTCAGTGAAAGGAAAAGTGATGCTCCTGAGCTACCGTTCAATACACGTTGTCACAGCTACTGAGCACTGGTTTTAGATTGTCTTTGCTGTCTCTTTCAGTCACACCGGGTTTTAGCTTCTCTTATGAATGCCTCAGAGCTGGGGCACCTGCTTCTTTCAGTGAAGAGTCTCTAGCTGGCATTGATTTCACTAAACATCAAGCAGATCAGTAGTTCTACGGCTGATTACTCCTTCCAGCCCAAGAGATAAAACATTATTTTTGTTTTGATGGATACACCAACAGTTGCACACTTTTGAGAAGTAACTTCTGTTCCATATTTAATCTCGATCGAACTAGTGGTTACTAGAAAAGTACCAAGAGGCCAAGGTTACCGGTCAAGGCTACTCTTTGAGGCTACTGGCTTACCATCTTCAGTTTGTTTAGGTGGTTATTTACCTTACATGGATAGCCTGTAAGCAATACTTCTTTTCAGTTCCAGATGTTGCTTGGCTATTGATTAAGTGTATCCCTGTGAACTGAGTTTCCTGCCGTAATGTCCTCGCAGCTAGTAATCCAAACATTGGCAGCAATTTAGGAGAAAAACACACAGGATATTTTTCTGCATCTCTTTCTGTTTCTTCTTCTGCCAGGAAGAAGCTGGACCTGGCACCAGAGCTCACCAGCTGAAATCAGGATCTCTGGGGGACATGGCCCAATCACCTCTGTTACACTGTGCTAATACAAAGGCACAGGCCTTATTTAAGCTTCTGTCCCATAGCACCTCTATTATTCAAGACCAATCTCAATAGAATAAAGTTTGCAGCACTGAGGGAGATTTCGGATAAAGAAATTTTAACTTAACAATTCCAAAAACGTTTGTTGCAAGGACCAACGTTGTGTAAAATAACATTTTCATTCCCATTCAGATTTGTTATTTTTATTTTAACAATTGGAAAAGCAGATGGGGAAATGTGTGGAGCTGTTTATTCATTATTGCTCAATAGCCAAGTCTCCTTTGTAAAACTGCTGCCTTGCCAAAGTAAATTTTAAATGTGTAAATGAAATGCTTCAGTTTCGTAATGATAAATATCTGAAACAAGGGTGATATTCCTTAATACCATGATTGATTTGCCATCCTTTTGTGGGAGTTTTAGGTATGATAGCAATGTAAGATCAAAATCAGTATACCATAATATTGGAAAACTTTGGAGAAATTTTATGTTGAGATCACATATTTTTGAGCAGCAAGGATGGGCAGAAGGCAATAATCCCATGAGGTTTCCATTTTAGTTGGCTAGGTTAACCGCATTAATATAGAAGCCTAATTTCTTAACTTATTGTTATCTGTTTTATTATTATTCTATCCTACTTTGTAACAAAAGCTCTACTACTACTACTACTTCTTAAGGTAAAGGGAACAGAGTTTCCAGCTCTACTCAATGCTTTTCTTGGGGTTTCTTGCCTTTTCTTTAACATTGTCATGAGTGGAGATCATGAGATAAAATGAAAAAAAAAAAGATATGGCAGATAGGAAAAATAATGTTTACTCTCAATGAAAAATCCTGTAGCTTGAAGTCCTAGAAAGCATTGTGTATTCCAACCTTAGCCATACTTTCCTTTTTTTTTTTTTACCCCCAATTCATTCATTAACTTGTGTCAGCACTTTACTTTGTTCTAATGTGTTTTTACCTTTGTTTTCTAAATCTTCATGTCCAATGCAAAAGATAGATAAAAATGTGCATTTCCTCCACTCAGACTTGAGCATGATCAGTGAAAGGTTTCAATGATTTCAGTTGGTATGTGTGATACAGTAATTTTCATGAAGGCCTAAGCAGATTTCATCTAACCCTTTTTTGTAGTTAAGGAATAATTTGCACTGATGACAAAGCTACTGGTTCATTTCTCAAAACAGTTTTAGACTGTATTTTGGTATATATACATCCTCTGAAATGCTAAGGAAATTCCTTAAAGTCCTGTTATCTCTGAATATGTTCTAAGATGGCTTCTTTATTTACTGCACAGTATCTTTGGTAACTTAACAATTACAAAAGTGTAAAATGTTTCAATATCCTCATCACCGCTCTTCAAAGAGGTGAGAATAAAGCACGATAAACAGAAATGACAGAACAGATTTTACCTAAACAGCCAGATCCCAAGTAGAGTCAGATTTAACTATTCCTTGTTCTATAGAAAATACTTAGAAATTATACCCGTCTCAGTACATTAAATGCACAAGAGATTATCACTTTACCTTTAGATCCTTTGTAACAAAGCTCAGAAGTATTATAATGTCTTACATGTGAATCTAATCCACATGGATTTGGTTGGGTTTTAAATACCAATTGTCTAGATACTTGCTGAGGATTTTTGCACTTTATAATACTCACTATCTTTTTTCAGATATGCCTGTGTCTAGTGTGGGTTACTGTAACAGGTAACTCTTTTCCATATTGGTTGCATGAAGTAGGAATAACAACTCTAATGGTGTGCTGTGCTGTGAACACTTTTGATAAATATAATACTATACATTTAGAGTAGAATTGAAGATTGCTATAAAGATTTTGAGGATAATTCTAGAATAAATTACAGATGTCCAGCAATGAAAGGAGTTGTACTAGGTATACTTAATGACTGAAACTAAAATACAATCTAATTTAGCTTTTTTACATGAGACAGGTGGATCTTGCTCTGTTACAAATAAACCAGCATTCCCAAGAGAAGGTGAAGGTGCTATCAGACCAAACAAGGAGGTAAGTAAAGGTTAAAGGAGATATTCCTTCACTTAAACTGGTGAAGTACCCAGCGACTGGAAAAGGAGAAACATAACCCCCATTTTTAAAAAGGGAAAAAAGGAAGACCCAGGGAACTACAGGCCAGTCAGTCTCACCTCTGTGTCTGGCAAGATCATGGAGCAGATCCTCCTGGAAACTATGCTAAGGCACAAGGAGGTGATTGGTGACAGCCAACATGGCTTCACTAAGGGTAGATCGTGCCTGACAGATTTGGTGGCCTTCTATGACAGGGTCACAACATCGGTGGATAAAGGAAGAGCGACTGACATAATCCACCTGGACTTGTGCAAAGCATTTGATACTGTCCCCCACAACATCCTTGTCTCTAAAACGGAGAGACATGGATTTGATGGGTGGACCACTTGGTGGATAAGGAATGGGATGGATGGTTGCACTTGGAGAGTTGCAGTCAATGGCTTGATGTCTGGGTGGAGACCAGTGATGAGTGGGGTCCCTCAGGGGTCCGTATTGGGACCAGTATTATTTAACACCTTTGTCAGGGACATGGACAGTGGGATTGAGTGCACCCTCAGCAAGTTTGCGGACGACACCAAGCTGAGTGGTGTGACTGATACTGCAGAGGGAAGGGATGCCATCCAGAGGGACCCTGACAGGCTTGAGGGGTGGGCCCATGTGAACCTCATGAAGTTCAACAAGGTGAAGTGCAAGGTCCTGCAGCAGGATCGGGGCAATCCCAAACATGGACACAGGCTGGATGATGAATGGATTTAGAGCAGCCCTGTGGAGAAGGACTTGGGTGGATGTAAAGCTGGACATAAGCCAGCAATGTAAGCTCGCAGCCCAGAAAGCCAACTGTATTGTGGGCTGCATAACAAGAAGTGTGGCCACCCGGTCGAGGGAGGTGATTCTGCCCCTCTACTTGGCTCTCATGAGACCCCTCCGGGAGTACTGTGTTCAGCTCTGGGGCCCCCAGCATAAGAAGGATATGGACCTGTTGGAGTGGGTCCAGAGGAGGGCCACAAATATGATCCGAGGGCTGGAGCACCGCTCCTATGAGGACAGGCTGAGAGAGTTGGGTGGTTCAGCCTGGAGAAGAGAAGGCTCCAGGGAGACCTTACTGAGACCTTTCAACACTTAAAGGGGGCTTATAAGAAAGATGGGGACAGACTTTTTAGTAGGGCCTGCAGCGATAGGACAAGGGGTAATGGTTTTAAACTAAAGGAGGGCAGATTCAGACTAGATGTAAGGAAGATATTTTTTACAATGAGGGTGGTAAAACACTGGAACAGGTTGCCCAGAGAGGTGGTAGATGCCCCATCCCTGGAAACATTCAAGGTCAGGTTGGATGGGGCTCTGAGCAACCTGATCTAGTTAAAGGTGTCCCTGCTCATTGCAGGGGGGTTGGAGTAGATGACCTCTAAAGGTCCCTTCCAACCCAAACTATTCTATGATTCTATAAGTGTGGAAGGAAAGTCAATGAATTTTTGGATAAGTCCTAACTAAACATTCTTAATTTTCATCAAAAAAAAGGACTCAATCATACAACTGAAGAGATTTGCAGGCTTAGTTCTGCAGCTGTGACTTTATTTTATTTTATTTTATTTTATTTTATTTTATTTTATTTTATTTATTTTATTTTATTTTTTACTTTAAACACAACAATCATTCCACTGGCTTTAGTTGAACTATTCTTGTTCTTTAAAACATACATGTCTGAGTTTTTGCAGGATTAATGACAGTTTTGTCATGAAGCTCTTCTGCTATGTGAGCTCACCAGGTGTGATGCCAGCTCGCTCACAGGTCTCCGTATAAGACTGCAGAGGTGCAGAGGTCAGGCTCCCTGGTGACAGCTAGCGCTTAATTCAACTAGTTTACCACTCTCCATTTTAATATCAAATCGTGGCCTTTACTCTCAAATGCTGAACTAACATTCATTTTAATACTGTGAAGGAAATGAAATCATGTCTCTGCTAATTATTTCATTATTGATTTCACATCTGTGGCCAAGCAGTTTCCTAGTACAATAAATTCAATATTGACTGTAACACAGAAGTAGTTGGAAAAGATCAGACTCAGGCTGCAGGGACTAGCCGAGAGCACCGGGGCTCGAGGCCTCCTGTCTCACAGCCCCCGTGGGAAACAGTGGGAGCCTCTTGAAGGAGAGGTTTTGGCTGCCCCTTGGAAGCTTCTCAGCTCCTTCTGCGTGCTCAGGGCCAGCGTGGACAGACCACAAAGGCTGTGAATTATAGCCCCCTCCTCCCTGTTCTCCCAGGCCTCCGCCAGAGTCCCTTGCTATAAAAAATGAAAAGACCCATGAGAAACCTCATCGTTTACTCAACTCTGACACGCTGAGTTTTGCTGGTTTTGCTAAGATGTCTTCTACCTCTCTCCACCCTTCTTCACTCCTTCAGTCATTTCATGTCACTGTCTCCTCTATTGCTACAGGAGAAAAATAAACATGCTTAATTTAAAATCTAAGGGAAACAAATATCTAATTAAATTTATGTATCAGAACGGTAATAAAATGACAATATTTCCACTGTTACCTGATTTTGTTTTGTCTACCTCTCCTCTCATCTTTTGGTCACGAAGTGTAATAAAATGACAGTATTCGCACTGCTACCTCATTTTGCTTTGTCTACCTCTCCTCTCATCTTTTGGTCACGATTTGGCTTTTTTAGATCTTTTTGCCAAAGGGATTCTTTTAAGAGCTATGAAAGAACTGCGGTTGAGCATTACTGCGGTAACAGTAACCATCATAGTAGTAGGTTTTGTTTCAGTGACTCCATATATTCTTACTAATTTATTGGGAGCCAATGGCATTTAAACTGGAGGAGTGAACAGCGGGCTCCGAAGCAGCCTGTTGGGCCTCAAGTCAGGCTCAGCTGATGAGCTATCCCCTTTACACGTTACAGCTGGAATGGATGACATAAATGAAGTGCTAAGGTAAACCTTAAACTTTAGCGAGCCGTAGCAGGGCTTCCTCCAATGTAAATTTATATAGTCTTTTAGTATGTAGAAAACTCTTTGTAATTTTTTTCTGTTCTGAACTATTTTAACTATTTCAGTGCTGTCCATAGGCCTACATAAATGCTTTCATTTGTCTCATCCCTCAGTCAATTTACATAATCCTCTTTGAAGAGAAATGGTTCAATGCTTCTTAGTCCCATCTTGTCTTAAATTTAAAGTTCTTTTATTATTATTATTATAATGCACAAGGTTTGCTCCTGGACTAGCTCCAGCTTTTTCCAGGGCATCGTAGCTCTTTACCTCCATTTGTTCATTTATTTATTTTAACACTAATGACATTTTGGAATGGAACAGGTAATGCTCAGCAGTCTCCTTTTTCCCCCCCAAATGTCCACGAATTTCCATTACTCTCTGCAGGGCTGAAGTCAACTGGATGGACACTTTTTCTACACATTTCTTTAAAACTGCTGCTTGTTTTCTGATTAAGTCATGTAAGCTAGTACAGTTCAGCTGAAAATTCAGACTGCAAAAAAGCACGCAGGTTACATACATGACGTGAACCGAAAACTATCCCAAGTCCAGTTGCTGCACGACATCAGCAGCGTTTGAGCTTTGATGTCCTGATATTGCTCTGCTAGCTTAAAAGCAAAGCATTGCTTGCCCTGAGCCAGAGAATTTTCATACAGACACTTACACGTGCTAAATTACTGCAGAGTTGAATTTGCAGTGAACAGGCATTCTTAGAAGTTAAGTTGATCCCAAGATGCTCACTACAGGTTTTTGTTTTTAATGAAATGAGGACCGTAATTACCAGCACTGGCTGTTATTCTGTGCATGGGGGATGACAGGGGATATGAACAGGTCACTGTGAAATGCTGCTAAGAGATAGGAAGTGTGAGGAGCAAAAGAGATGTTGGAAAATGTACACTGGGAGCCTGAAGTGAGAAGAGGAGGTGAGTAAATGAGATACAGGAGCACAAAGAAGAAAAGGATGCAAAGTTATCAGAGGTAAGACCAAGTAAAATGTTGCAAGAGACTAATTGTGTTTAGGAGGATGGAAAGACAGCTCCTTTGTCTTGAAAAGGCTGGGGGTTAAAAGAGTTGTCCTTCAGCAACAATAGGAAATATCTCACACGTATTCAAGGCTGTATTTTGACCTTTAAAAGTTACTTCATTTTAGGGAGCATGTAGCTCAGGAAGAATATTTGCAAAGGTAAAACGAAGCCGCACAAGCATAGTCTCTTTAAAAATCTTAAAGATTTCAAACCCAATCTTTTTCAGGAGTGCTGACTAGTTATTTTCACTTGGCTAGGTTGGCAATATTATTTTTTAAAATCAGCACCATGAATGTCATTACAGGGACAAGTATTGTGTAAAAGATCTGAAAAAGCATTTTCTTATCATCTGTTTCTTTCATTCCACTTTTTCTCTGCAATTTGTGACATGCTGTTACTCCTGTGAAAGTGGAAATATTACTACTAAATTAATGTTCTCCTGTAGCAGACACTTTCCGGCTAGTTAACCTGTTAAGAAAAACACGATGATACTCCATCATGCTGCTAAATATTTCTTCCTACATTAGCTTTCCAAAGGTAAAAATACATAAAATTGTTCTAGCAGCATCAGGACTACTGAAGTTTAATTTCCTACATCGTTTTGCTGGGTCTCTTCAACACTCTGCCGGCTTGTTATTTTCACCTCACAAGGCTGGCATATAATTTTTTTATTCTAGTTCCTATAAATGCTGCTATTAGGGGCAAGCAGGGGCCTGGCGGGCTTTACAAACGCTGATGTGCCAGGCAGCTGGTGCCTCATGGCTGCTGGCCTTGCCAAATGGGAAGGGTCAGGACTGAGTTTCCCCCAGTTTCTCCTGGGAGGGGACACAGTAGAATATGTACATACATTTTCAGAGGCTAAAAGAGCCATTCGCAACCTACTTGCTTTGATTTGTTCCCTACTTTGTCATTTGATGGTGCTGATCCTGGACACTGTGGCAGTACTTTTTTGTCCAGCTGTAAAATGGGTGTTGATTATGTCTCATGTAAGTTCCCGGTAGCTTTTTGCATGGAATTTCCTTGGCAAATTGCAACTATGATAACTCAAAATGCTTCCTTACACCCTCCCTGCATTTTTGGCACTAGCTGGTGTTCAGCACTACCATTACCTTAATGCCTGTATAGTATTGATACTTGCTAGTTACATACATATAGTTATATATATATAGGTATTTTAAAATACCAGGAAATTAGATGCATTATTTCCTTCTTAACCTGCACAGAGAAGTTACAATATGAGTTTTTGGGGAAAAAAAGGCTTTTCAATGTTTTAGAGACAGGAGAGGCAGGACTGGCAGAAACCACCTGTGTCCGTAAGGGCAGTTTTCCATTATTAAAGTTTACACGCTATGGAATCTTGGTGCAGAAGGTTTGACAGTTTTATGCTTAGTTTCCTTTGGACTGATCTAAGAACTCCAATCTTCTCATATTTGAAAACCTCTCTCAGATCTCAGAATGACTTTGAGACAATATTAGAATCCCCTGGGGAGGCTTCCTGAAAGTGCTGAGCTGGCTTCCCTGTTCTCCCTTTAATACTCCAACAACTACTGATTAGAAAAGGACTTGTGTGCCTGGTTGCAGTCACTGTCTGTAGAGATTTACTCACACAAAAACACCTTACAGAAGAATAATATTCAGGCTACTTGCGGCACTATGCATTCAAACTTTCAGTGCAACTTTTTTATTCTCAGGCACTACCAGGCAGACTTACTGGGGCAATGGAGGGGGCTAAGAGAATGGTGCCTTCCCTAATATAGCAGTCTGCAATGGTAGCAGCATGCTACCACCTACAATGCAGTTGCTCAGCCCTGCAGTATCACACAGGTACTTTCCTCTTCTGCTTTTAATAATTTCTGATAGCTCTTAAATGCTACTCAGCCTTTGCCTTCCTACCACTGTAGTCACGCATGCTTTAGTTGCCATTGTCAAAATGTCTCCTAAGAAGCTGTAAACACGTGCCAGTAAGGACAGAAAGCCAAGGAGCACTGGAGAAAGTCAATGCCTGGCACCCTACCTTCTGCAATGGCTAAATGCACCCAGAGCTGGCCCCCAGCCATTTGCTTCCTCTTGAAGCATAAAACCAAGAAAACGCTGCAAAACCTCAGGCTCTCCTTTAATCTTTTTCTCTTTTGGGGCAACAATCACTGGGCTCTTCTCTCAGCAAGAGGACAGGAACTCCTACAGTGCTTACATGCACCTGTGAAGGCTAGTTTTTCCTCCTCTCTCATTTAGTTCTTCCCTCATCTCTTATACTGCTTATGAGATCTCCAGGGTTCATGCTGCATCTCTGTCTTGTCTGTACAAACAGGGTCCTTGCGTAATAAAAAAGGTGCCATATTATGTAGTCACTTTTCAGATAGGGTTGTACTTTAATTATTAGTATAAACTGGAATTTTATTTGGTGTACAGTGAAAAGATCATACTTTGAAATTAACTATGGTGCTAAGTAAACTAATAACTTCATAGATTTCCTAAGAATGAAGCCTAGAGACTTAATCAAAAGGGCCAATACCAGAAAAATTACTTTTTACATTTTGATTAAATCTATTTGAACCCAGACAAGGAAAATGCAATATATATTGAGGGAAGAATCCAATAGAATAACATTGATTTTGCATCATATATTAAAATAAAAAAATAGAAAATGTGCAAAAATTTATTTTCAGCTGAAATTGGCTGAAGAAGAATGATCCTGAGATCTCCAAGGAATTCACTGCCCACTCCCCCCCCCAAAAAAAAGGGTGAGAAAAGAAAATATGCAAAGTAAGTATAAAGGAAGCATTATTGTGTGAGAACTTGTAAAAAGAAAACATTCTAGTATTGAAAATATGACACCTTATATTTATAAGAAAGTACATAATACAATTAATATATATTTTTACAGTAGTTATGTTCTAGAATCCCGATATTAAGTATTTCCCTTAACTACTGAGAAAGTACATAAACATGTAAACTAAATTTTTCTGAAAGCACACTGCTTGTTCTTTGGGTTTGCAGACAAACAGAGAAATACATATAATCATATGTGAGTATTCTAAAAGTCAGAGAGCCTAACTGTCTATGAATATACATAACAGAATTATCTCTAATACTTATTCTTCTGACATTCCCTACAAAAACCAGGTTGAAAGAATATTAAATTTGTGAGGTTATGCTTAGAATTCCAGAAATGCCAGAATCAAACTTTAATTTTAAACTTAGAGCTGCCTCAGTAGCTCATCTATTATGCCAAAATCTTTACATACAAAAGGTGGGGTTAGGGATAGAGGGTCACCCCCACACCCCATCATGTATAATCACTTTGTTGTTCACATCAATGGCAACATGCAATGTCGGCATCCTGCAACTAAGGGTAACACACAGCAAAATAGTACCACGTACCAAAAGAGGCAAAGGGTAACGAGCTACAATAGGTAAAACTTGTTATATGTGACAAATTTTGGTATTTTATTTTCTTATTTTACTATCCTTGAAGTTACGCCTGCTACAAAATTGTCTGCCAAGATCCTTGCCATTAAAAAGCATTAGACCTGATGATGCTGAGACAATTTATTTCTTCTTGTCTGCTTTTAGGCTTTGCTTTAGGACATATTCTTTCCCTCCTGCTACAGGCCTCTTCATTCCAATTGGCAGAAATTGTTATCTTCACGCTGCTTTTTCTCCCCTTTCAGGATTTTGCTCTCAAATACCCAGTGGGTAACAGTGAGCAGGGGGAATCAGTCAAGTGCCTCATGGCTCTGCTGGTCTATGTTGTTGCTTTACCAGGATGAAAGGCTTCCGTGCACAACACTGCGAACGGTGCGCAGGCTGAGAGCTGCATGGGTTTCAGCCTTCAGCAGGGGCAGGGAACCCCTCCTGTAGCAACTAAATCTCCCTGTAAGCTGCATGGGCACCCCCCAGTATGCAAGCCAGGACCCTAGCTTCTGCTTTTGGCAGATATTGCATACTCGCTTTTGCAACATTTATGTTCCTGTGCGGATCTAACTGAAAATGTCTTTCCTTCCACTACAACTCCCTTTCCATTGCCTGGACAAGAACTACCCATAATTTCAGCCAAATTCCTTCCCTTCTGTCCACAGTGAGACTATGAATGTATACACTTGTAAAAGTTGAGGGCTTTTGGACTGCAGGCTAAAATTGCTTCTTGTCTCTCTGCAGCCACTGGACACAACTTGCAGGTTGTACTCTGTGAATGGGCATAGGGATAATAACAGTGCCTGATCCGTGATATCATGAAGCTCAGGGAAGAACTTTGTCATTACATTTCTGCTTTTAAGTAGTGCCTTATAAACTTGTGTAATAATTATCCAGTTACAGGTGAAGTTAAATATTCTTACCAAGGTGCAGAATATGAGGATCCAAATTTCTTGATCTTCTGTTGGCTCAGTCTGTGATCCTGGAAAAATCTTGACACTTCCTCATGCCTCTGTTCTCTTGCCTTCAAAAACTGTTTGCTCTCCTTTGGATGATAACATTGTATTTGAATAGACACTGAAGTTGGCAGTGAGCAACTTGCACAATCTAGATCTTACTGTTCCCCCTACAGCTTGCCAAAAATAAAAGATAAAACATGCTACAGTTACTTGAAATAACTTTTAATTTGTGATACATCCACTTAATCACGGTCATTTTAAAATGCGTTCATCTAAAACCTTACATGAAATTCCGTAGAAGGGATGTCTAAATTCAGAAATTATACCCTTGTTCTTCTTATAAGTGACGGAAAGTAAGACTGCATTCTTATCACATATATTGCATTTAATATCTTGTGAAATATGGTCCAAGTACTGAAGTGCAATAGGATTCCTGTTATTCACAAAGATTAAGAAAATACCTCAGCCATCATTAGACTGCCAGTCACTTGATGCTCAAAAGCACCAATATGCAATAAACATAAGGCCTGAAACAAGAACTGGTGATTAGAGACAATGTTGGGATAGCTCACACAACTGGAGTGCTGCAATGGGCAGATGCAGGGTCTGTAGGAGGGACAGGCTGGGAAGGTGAGGAGGGGACATCAACTTTTATGTGAGAGCAGCAGGGATGCATGGATCTCTGCCTTGGGATGGGTGATGAGGTGGCTGGGAGCTGATGGGTAAGGATTAGTGGGGAGACCCTACAGTTAGGAAAAGTGTTTATGAAGGGTTAGGAAAGTTGATTCTGATGAGGGATGTGGGGAGAAAAAGAAAGCTTTCTACAGGTACATCGGCAGGAAAAGGAAGACTGGGGAAAATGTGGGCCCGCTGCTGAATGGGTCAGGGATCTAGAAGTAAGGGACATATGAAAGGCCAAGGTAGTCAATGCCTTCTTCACCTCAGTCCTTAGAAGTAAAGCAATCCCAGGTCACTAAGACAAGTGGGAAAGACCAGGGCAAGGAATACTTATCCTTGGTGGAGGAGGATCAGGTTAGAGAACATTTAAACAGACTGGATATTCATACATTCACAGGACCTGACAGGTTGCACCCATGAGTGCTGAGGGAGCTGGCCCATGTCATTGTGAGGCCACTGTCAAGTGTCTTTGAAAGATCACTGCAACTGGGAGAGGTTCCTGAAGACTGGGAAAAAGCAAATGTGATCCCTGTCTTCAAGAAGGGCCCGAAGGAGGATCCAGAAAACTACAGACTGATCATCCTCACCTCAATCCCAGAGAAGGTGACTGGGAGAAAATAATCCAGGACACCATCTCCTGACATTTTGAGGAAAAGAAGGTGACTGGGAGTAGTCAGCATGGATTTATGAAGGGTAATTCATGTGTGACCAACATGATAACCTTCTATAATGAAATGACGGGTTTGGTGGATGAGTGGAAAGTAGCAGTTGTTTATCTCAACTTCAGCAAGGGTTTTGACACTGTCATCTGTAACATCCTCAAACTGATGAAGCAGGGACTACAAAAATGGATGTGGACTGAAAACTGGCTGAACTGCCAGGCCCAAAGGGTTGTGGTCACTGGCACAAAGACCAGCTGGTCTGGGGTGGTCACTACTGGTATGCTACAGGAATTGAGATTGAGTCCAGTACTGTTTAACAATTTCATTAATGGCCTAGAGATGGTGGGACAAGAGTGCAACCTTAGCAAATTTGCAGGTGATAGAAAACTGAAATAAGTGCTGCTATTCAGAGGGACCTGGACAGGCTGGAGAAATGGGCCAACAGGAACATCATGACATTCAAGAAAAGAAAATGCCAAGTTCTGCACTTGGAGAGAAATAACCTCCCACAGCAGCACAGGCTGAGGTCCGACCAGCTGGAAAACAGCTTTGACAAAAAAGGCCTGGAGGTCCTGGAGGATGAGTAGACCATGAGCCAGCAACGTGCCCTTGCAGCAAAGGCCAACAGCCTTCTGGGCTGCATTAGGAAGAGTGTTGCCAGCAAGTGGGGGATGTCATCCTTCCTCTCTGCTCAGCCCTGGTGAAAGACATCTGGAGTACTGTATGCAGTCCTGGGCTCTCCAGTGCAAGAGAGACATGGACATACGGGATTGAGTCCAGCGAAAGGCCACAAAGATGATTAAGAGACTGAAGCATCTCTCATACAAGGAAAGGGTAAGAGAGCTGGGAGTCTTTAGCCTGGAAAAGAGAAGGCTCAAGGAGGTCTTATATAAATACCTGATGGGCAGAGTAAAGAAGATGGACCCAGACTCCTCTCAGTGGTCCACAGTGATAGGAGAAGCAGCAATGGGCACAAATCAAAATACAAAAAATTCCATTTAAACATAAGTAGAAACTTTTTTTACTGTGATGGTGGTTGAACACTGGAACAAGTTGCTCAGAGAAGCTGTGAAGTCTCCATCCTTGGAAATACTCAAACTTGAGTGGATACGGCCCTGAGCAACCTGCTGTGGCTGACCTGTTTTGGCCAGGGGTGGGACTGGGTGCTCTCCAGGGGTGCCAGCCAGCCTCAATGCTTCTGCAGTTCTGTGGTTGGAACCTCAGTGAGACCCAATGGTAGCACAGCGCAGTTGCAGGAACAAGAATTGGCCATGCTGTGCTGCTGCCAATATGGCCTCAGCAAGGAGGAACAGGATCTGAAATTTGTATTTAGAAAATAACAGGAGCACGTGGAATCTGTAGTCTTTCATTTTATACATCATGTGCTTTGAGCAAACTCAGATAGCACTTCGGGGGAAAAAAAAGGGTTTCGCCTGAAGAAGGATGAGACCAAAATGTCTTTCTGCCTCTGTCTTCTACCAGCAGTCTGAGCCACTTTTCTCAACCATTCACTTTTTGCCTTGAGTTTTGGCCTTTGCTTTTCCTGGTTGCTGTGGCAGGGGACATGGTGCCCAGGCCTCCCCTGTGCTGGCTTGCCTGCCGTGCTGCCACCCCACACTCCTGCCCAGCATTCCCGTGGCCAGCAGCCTGGTGAGGGGTCTCTGCACACCCAGGATGCCCTGCTTACCCTGGCCTACAGGTACGCACATGGCTGGTCCCGCACTGCCGGGGTGCCTTGCTGAGGCAGCTCATGCGATGGTCTCAGCAGGGAAGGAGTTCACACCCATGTTGTCAAAGCACTGGAGCCTGCTTCACACCTAGGGTGATGAGCCAAGGTTATGGAGCAGGCTGCTGGCAGCACCCACACTCGCCCCAATTATCAAGCTCTTGGAAATATTACTTCTGCTCTTCCTGCCTCCTCCTGCTTTAAACAAGCACCAGGTTCATTGCAGTCCAGCTGCCAAAGTCCTCCGGTCAACCAGCTGGGACAGCCCTTTTGGGCAGTCACAGCCCACATTGCTTGACCACTGCTGCCAGGACAGACACGTCTGCCTCCATTCCACAGCCCTGCAGCCACCACCAATGGGCACAGCCAGCATCTTCACCTGCTCCCCTCCTCCACAAACAAACCCATGCCTGGCTTGTTGGGGTGCAGCTCAGAACCAGCAAGGAGCAGCAAGGGCTCCCGCAAAGACCGATGTGCCCAAAGCACCCCCAATGTCAGGCAGGGTGTTGTAACCCAAGCATTTGCAAGGCAGCCTACAAGCCTGTGGTTTGAAGACAAAGCAGTCGTGCTAGCTCTGAGAGCTGTGTAGGATGAGTCTCCGGGAGAGGTATCACAGGACAGTGAAAATGAGCAGAGGAACCCCACAGAGCCTCAGCAAAGTAAATGGGACTCTGCCTGTGTGGAAGGGGCCATACACTTTTGAGTCTTTTTACATGCTTGTAATTTTGCATTCTACCATAAAGAAAAAATAAATCCCAAAATAGCAACAGATTTTAAGCTTTAGTATGTAACGGGTTTTGAATTTGACAGATTTGATTGTACAAATTAGGAAAGAAATGAAAATACACAGAAGAGGCTCAATAAATGTTTTCTCTAGGCTCACTGCAATGGGGGAAAAAAGTGTCATGCAAAACTGTACATATTTATACCAAAAGCAGGCCACAATGCCCTTGATTGTATACCACAACTCCCACTGTAAATTTATTTTTTCATAACATTGTATGTGTTTGGCTAACTGACTCAATATACAAAGTGTTATATCACAAAGGCTGTTGTTTACAAATGCCAAGCCTACCAAAAGACCCTAGACTCGTCTACTCTAGCCCAGCCTAGTGATGAAGTGTCCCTATTTGACTTCAACAAAGAAGCCAAATCTATCTAAACAAGTGGATGATTTGGTTTATAATTGTATGCTGAATTTAAATTAAGATCCACCAGGCATATGTTCTCGAGGGTGGATAGTTGTATTAGAGAAGCTCTCTATTAGATTTTTAAAATTCATCTGCAAAATTACCCACTCATGGAGTAGGTAGTACAGTTCTCACAAAGAGTACCGTGTGCTGCATTCTCAAAAAACATTCATTTACTACTTCAGCTGTCTGAACTTTTTTTCCTAGAACGGGCAATGCTCACTTGGTCTTCACAGCAGTTACAAAGTTTAGCCACAGTCTGGGAAAGGCAAGGACTTGCCCTAACACCGCAGGACACCAGAGTGCAGAAAGTGACAATTACTTTATCCTTTGTCACTGTCTGGAGTGGATTGATTTAATCAGAACAGATCAAGGCGATAATTCCATCCAACCCACAGACTTTTCTGCCATGGCCTTTGAGCATAAGGGAGAAATTTTAAAGCCTCGTGTGGCCAGACAGCTGAACATTTTCTCTGGTGTCTGTACAAAAGCCAGTGCTTAGACTCAGGAACCTCTGGCATTAGTACACCTACAAAGGTCATCAATTTGGCACTGTTCCCTGACATTAGAAAGTTGGAGCAAAATTATTTTTGTAGAAATTGTTTAAATGACCATCCTAACTCTGGTTAAACAACTACAAACCCTGAATTCAGTAATCAAAGGAATTTCTTCCAGGATTAGGGATGGAGATTTTAGTCATTTTCCTAAAGAAAAGCGGATTCTCAGTGGCTGGTATAATCACAGATTTTGTGTGGCAACCAAACAAATCTGTATTTGTGTATTTAAGATATGATGTGGCTTAACATCTGCCTACTCAGTGTTTTTTACATTTGTTACATAACAGACTGAAGAATAACGAATTTCTTTTATACTGGATTATTTTTACTCATTATATAGGTAAAGCTGCTCTAGGAATATACCTCAGTATCATTTCAAAAATCATTACTGATACTTCTGTGTATGATACTGGTTTATTACAAACGCAGTGTAACCGAACTGTAAGAGACTTTAAATACTGATTAACATGTCAAGCTTCTAAATTAACTATGGATGTGCCTACTACAGCATTTTAGTTCCTATCAACACTGCATTGGCAAGGCAAATCTCTTATCACCCCCACTTATCGTGCTTTGATTTTCTTCATGATGCAGTCTTGGTGCATGCAAACTTCACAGGCCTTTTCAAGGCACCTTTCCAATGCAACCAAACTGGAAGATGCATTCTATGAGTGCCCATAATATGTTTCAGTTTCTAATGTGGATGCAAAAAGCCTCAATTCAGTAAGTGGGCTGCACCCCCTTAAGTCCTCCGGTGTATAGCAAGCACAGAGGTAGCAGCAGCAGTCTCTCAGTATGTACAGCTTACGCCACATCCTGGAGTGTTTTTCATGCACATAAAAGGCGAGGTGTCACCAGTTTTACATTTGCTCTTTATGATCAGTTCTTGTCACCTTGTTCCTTCCTCATCCCTGTAAATGACGGTATTGTTCATGTCTTCTGTGTCTTGGAATTGTCAACAGGGTGCCACATGGGAAACCACAGGGAATCTGGGGAAGTGCACTTCTTGTAAAACTGTGTGGACAGAGAGCTCACAGTACCAGGAGGATACCAAACTGTTGGTCTGCCAGTGATCATCTTATCAACCACTGATGAGAGGACCTGCAGCTAGGGTAAAATATAATTTAAGAAGATGAAGTAATTTCTATGTGGAAAAGATAGACACTTATTTTCATCGGAACCCAGGACTTCCAGAGCAGCATGGCAGTACTGCCCACATAACAGAGGGCCTAGGCAACCACAAGGTGGGTGCACTACAGAGCCTCCTGCCCAGCAAAGCAGTGTGGCCATCTGTTCCCATCCCCAAGGTCAAACATGCAGGCCACACTGGTAGCTGAGTCAGCAGAGACAAAGGAGTCTCGGTTCCTCAACTATCTGGTACAGATTGATAGAGGAATCCTGGTGTTCCTGAATGAATGGCAAGGACACACGGCCAGCAGGTCAAGGCAGGTGATTCTGCCCTGCTACTCCGCTCTGGTGAGACCCCACCTGGAGTACTGCGTCCAGCTCTGGGGTCCTCAGCACAAGAAGGACATGGAGCTGTTGGAGTGGGTCCAGAGGAGGGCCACAAATATGATCAGAGGGATGGAATACCGCTCCTATGAGGAAAGGCTGAGAGTTGGGGTGGTTCAGCCTGGAGAAGAGAAGGCTCCGGGGAGACCTTACTGAGACCTTTCAACACTTAAAGGGGGCTTATAAGGAAGACGGGGACAGACTTTTTAGTAGGGCCTGTAGCAATAGGACAAGGGGTAATGGTTTTAAACTAAAGGAGGGCAGATTCAGACTAGATATAAGGAAGATATTTTTTACGATGAGAATGGTGAAACACTGGAACAGGTTGCCCAGAGAGGTGGTAGATGCCCCATCCCTGGAAACATTCAAGGTCAGGCTGGACGGGGCTCTGAGCAACCTGATCTAGTTGAAGATGTCCCTGCTCATTGCTGGGGGTGTGGACTAGATGACCTTTAAAGGTCCCTTCCAACGCAAACTATTCTATGATTCTGTGATTCTATGACACTCCAGGATGCTAACTGAAGAAGAAAAGCCAGCATAAAAAAGCACATACTGTTCATGCAAACAGCAAGGGACCAACCTTATGGTCCAAGCCAACCTCACCTAATCCTATAAAAAACCAACATATTAGTAGGCATTTGGAGAACATGTATCACACATAGCTGGACTACAGGTATGCAGATAACCAAGCAAGAGGGGATGTCCACATCATGAGGGAGATAGGTAGAAAATACTCAAGAGACCAGTGAATGACTTGTTACAGCTATAAGATAGCATAAGTGTAAGGTTGTTATGTGTACCAATTAGGTAAGTAATAAATAACTAACTAATTTACTTAAGCAGAATTGTGTGGTGGTCTGCGTACTTAGTACCGTATCCAAAAGAACGATGACAAGCAGCCAGACAGTGTAGCCCCTAGATCTGCACTAAGTTAGCCTCTAGATCTGCACTATACCTTAACATCAATGTCTATACATATCTCCTTTGCTTTCTCCCCTTCATCATGGGCACTCACAAGAACAGAAAAGACAGAAACCAGTGGGACTAGACTTCAGAGAAAGCAAAAGGGCTTGTTCCTTCATATAACAGTTGCCAGACAGTTGGCTCTTCTTGACAAAAGATGCTGTGAATGCAAAGCTTATACATGAGTTTAAGGGGAGACTGGAAAATTCTTGGAAAAGATTCTCTGAAGGTTACAAAAAAGACAAATCATGCAGGGTTCAGAAAATCTCTGAGCTGAAAATGGTCATAGGGTGGCAAAGTTAACAAGTGAAATGCACATATATGCTTGTTCTTGCACTTCTCTAGGCATTAACTTACACTAACTGCGCCAGTAAGAATACTGGATTAGATGTACCCATGGTCTGAATCAGTTTGATTGCTCTTACACACTTTACTTTAGTATTTTGTATTGTCTTTATACTGTTTCATAAGATATATAGACATTGTGCTCTGCACAACATCACTGACAGGAATGCCTTATGGTATGTTTCAGATATGCTACAAATGGCAAACTGTATCTGAAAACCATTTGGAAACACAAACAACCTATTAAGTGGACTTAAGAAAAAATGGGCTATGTTGTATGACATTACTAGACAGGCCAATTATGACCTTATAAGAAATATCCAAACTCTATAAGATTCTGTATTTTCCTGGAAAAGTCCTGAGGAATGGCAATGTAATTCTGTTAAGATCAAAAACTGAAAGCATTACAAATCTATTGTCAGGAAAAAAGTAGTTCATAGGAATAGCCTTTCTGCCATTATAATTCTCAACATAAAAAACTGCAGTATAAATTCCTGCATATGAAACCAATTCTTTTTCAGAGGTGTTAAAGTTTTGATTCTGACAACAAAAAGCGATACTTGTCAAAGTACATGAGCAACTTCTGTCCAACCCTGTTTTAGTTCACTGGTGAAAAACTTTGATTATATTCTGATTATTCCTTATCCGCATAAGAAGGTGTAAAATTATTTTGATATATACAGTATATTCTGCATCTAAATATAAAATACAAGGCTTTTAACAATACAACCACTTTTAATCAATAGCTTTTTCATATTTCAATTTGGCAGGTTGTTTAATACTGTCATTAGTTACAGAAGTTCCATGAAGTGATTGACTGTTTTTTTTATTATCTTGCAATGAGTAACTGTTGACAAGTTCAAAAAAAGATATCACCTCTTCAAAAATTAAAATGAGACATGTTCTTTGGTAAAGATCAAATTGATAAAATTTTGAGATAAAAATTTGTAGAAATGTATTTGAAATTATTTGAAACAGAATTTCAATTTCCACTAGGCCCTGACCGATCTAAGTGGGTACTTCTGTGTGCTGGTTTTGGCTGGGTTAGAGTTAATTTTTTCATAGTAGCTAGTATGGGGCTATGTTTGGGATTTGTGCTGGAACACTGTTGATAACACAGGGATGTTTTAGTTATTGCTGAGCAGTGCTTACACAGAGTCAAGGCCTTTTCTGCTTCACCCCACCCCACCAGTGAGAAGGCTGGGGGTGCACAAGAAGCTGGGAGGGGACACGGCTGGGACAGCTGACCCCAACTGCCCAAAGGGCTATTCCATACCATATGACGTCATGCTCAACATATAAAGCTGGGGGAAGAAGAAGGAAGGGGGGGGACGTTCGGAGTGATGGTGTTTGTCTTCCCAAGTAACTGTTACACGTGATGGAGCCCTGCTTTCCTGGAGATGGCTGAACACCTGCCTGCCCATGGGAAGGAGTGAATGAATTCCTTGTTTTGCTTTGCTTGCACGTGCAGCTTTTGCTTTACCTATTAAACTGTCTTTATCTCAACCCCCAGTGAGTTTTCTCACTTTTGCCCTTGCCGATTCTCTCCCCCATCCCACCGGGGGGGGGGGAGTGAGTGAGCGGCTGCGTGGGGCTTAGTTGCTGGCTGGGGTTAAACCATGACACTCTGCAAATTAATTTCATAGATGGAAGCATCAAAACATTGAAGTGATTAAATAATTTCCCTGTAACAAAAGCAGCTACTACCCTCTTTCTGACACAGCAAGCGATCATGTATTTATAGACTGAAATGCTGGTATAGACTAAAATATTCTGCAAATATACTGGCTGAAGGAAAGAAGTATAGTGATATTTATGTGTGTAGATTTTAAATTTCTGCCAAGGCCTGAATTAGGTTTGTTCTTTCCACATAGGCAGACATATAAAGTTCCATGATTTGAGAACACAAATCAACAGCCCAGTGCTTTCATCCTTCAACTTTACGAGATTTACCACAGCTCTCCCTGTTCATCTTGCCAAGCAAATAAGCATGCAAGTGACAACTGACACAACAGAAAAGACATTACAGTATCAAGAATTAAAAAACTTAAGATGAACACTTTCTTTAGCAACATGGATGAGATGAACGTTGCTAAAACTTTACCATGGAATTGAGTCACATCGCTCCGGCAACAATTTTCTGGTATAACTACTCAGTGTCCAACACCCCTTTTTGTCCTTTACATTGTTCACATGAAATTTAAAATTAAATGAAAACACAAATCCTCAAACCTTTCAATGTACTACCAGCAAAATAAAAACTATCTGTATTTGCTGGATAGACAGAATGAAAGATGCTTAGCAAAATATCTTTTACCTTCAAATTAATTGACTGCTTAAATGCATTGCTATGTATTGTTATTAAATTAGATTGCTTATGGTTGTGTCTCATCTTAGTGTTTCTGATTGACAAGGCTACTATTGCAAGTGAGTGAGTGCGAGCTCTTAAAACACCCAGACATCCACTGAGGTTGAAGATCCCAGAAGAGCATTACTAGTTTAGCACCTCAGGAAGATTAGGTTCCACAGTAGGAAGCAGTAAGACATAGCTTCAGCTGCAGAAGTGCACAGTTTTATCAATTCAAGATTGTTCTGTTATAGACTTAAAGCTCCATCAGTTAAGGTTTTATTTTTATATACTCACAGATTTTTCAGTACTTTTTGTAAGTAGTTGTTACTGCTATGACCGTTACATGGGGCCCTGAAAATCACAGTAAATCTATTAATGTTTTGAAAACACTTCTGTGGTATGCAAAAGAGCAATTTCAATCGGTTCCTGTAGGGACAGGTGTAGTGGAGTGGTTGTCGGGTATGTGAGGCAAATGTCAGGTGCTTGTAGCAACAGGTATGAGAAACATGTCAAGATTGTTAGACTATGTGTTGGTAACAGAACATGCGAGGATACAGACCAGTACACAGGCAACAGTCATGAGGGAATTACGTGGTTTACATAGATTACAGGCAAGCAGCTACACAGACAGCAGCAGCTGTGTACAGAGCTGTAGTGATACTTTGCAGGTTAGTAAAGAGCTGCAGATGGGGATGCACTGCAACTACAGAGATACGCTGTAGTGTCCCGTAGATGGGTGGGGACTGTACATCGCCAGAGAGCCACCTCCACCTCCACGTCACCTGTCCCCCAAGTACACACCTAGAGCGGAGACACAAGCTGTCAGGAGGAGAGCACTCGGTTTTCACAGCTGCGTGTCAGCACCGCACCCACGGCCTCCACGGCCCCACCGCCTGCGCAGGGGTCGAGGCCCGTCGGCGCGGCAAGGCCAAGTGGACCCAGGGCAGCCACCGGGCGCCCCAGGCCCTTGGCTCGGCCACAGCGTAGCCTTGCGCCTCCCCGCCGGAGGAGCCCAGGGCGGGTAGGGCCACCGCGGCGCCACAGGGCTGCGGGCCCGGCCGCCGCCGTCCCTCCCGCCTTAAAATGGCGGCAGCCCGGCAGCTCCCCCACCGCCAGCGGCTCCTCGCTGCCATTTTCCGAGGGAAGGAGGCGCGGGGCGCCTGTGACAGGCGGCGGTGGGAGGGGGCGAGCAGCCGCCGCCGGGCCTGACTTCCTGCCCGTCCCGCCCGGCGGCGGCGGCTCCTCCGCCCGCCGGCGGGCGCTGCGCGACCCCCGCCGCGGGCAGCGCGCCGCAGCCGGGCCCCCCCTCCCCGCCCGCCGGAAGTGGCGTCAGGCGGCCGCGGGCCCGGCCCAGGCAGCACCCGCGCGGCCACGCCCCTCGCCGCGGGCCCCGCGCCGCCACCCGCCTCCGCCGCCGGCAGCCCCGCCGCCTGCCCACCGCACCTGCGTGCGCCCGCCCGCCCCGGCGGCCCTGGCGCGGCATAAGAGCCGAGGCGGTGCCCGGTGTGGCCGAGGAAGCTGTCTCCGCCTGCCTCGACGCTGTCCGTTGGGCAGGTCCCGCCTCTTCCGGGCCTCTCCGGCTGGGCCGCCGCCTCCTCCTCCCTCGCTCGCTCTCCCTTTTGTGAGTTATAGCAACCGTTGCCTTGTGAATCAAGCGCCATAGTCACCGTAGTCCTGGCGACTGTTACCCATCAACAACAACCGCTCCTCTCCTGCTCCTCCTCCTGCTGCTGCTGCTCCTCACCCCCTTCCTCATCGTCACCCACAACAACAACAACAACAGCCACCTCCAGCAGCAACGACAGCGGGAACACCACCGCAGCCCGCCTCAGCTCAGGTGAATATGCTTGTCGGGCGCACGCCGGCCCTCCCTCCGCTCTCCCTCCCCCAGCCGCTGCCTCCCCCCTCCCCGCAGCATCCGGGCCGGGGCTGCTCCCTTGGGCTGCGCGGTTGGTTGCGGTGCAGCGAGGGGGACGTGGGTTTCCCCCGCCGCCTCCCCCTCCCCGTCCCTCTTCCCCGTCCTTCTCCCCCTCGCTCCCCCCCTCCCCGGCCGCGCTGCCCCGGGTGTACTTTGCGGTTGGGTGGGGAGCGCGTTCTTGAGAGGGGCGGTTGGGATGGGGGTGTCTGTTGGGCGGGGAGGGGAGCTGGCCGCGGTGCGAAGTGAGGAGGAAGAGGGGCTTGGCGATGATGGGGACGGAGGCAGGCTTCTGGGACCTCCAGGACAATTGCTTGGATGCGGTGGGTATGCATCTTCCTTGGTGTCTCGTTTGTACGGATGGGGGAATGTAGAAATTGGGGAACGAGGCTCCGGCCACGGTCTAAGGTTGCTTACTTTAAAGCCGAAAAAAACCGTGGGGGTGAGAGGAAAGATGCAGCCAGAGACGGATCCTGTACACCAAGAGCAGAGGGTGTTTTTCCCTTTTCACTTATAGGGGCCTTGTTCTGATTTGATGCGGCTGCTGAATGTTGCAGATTTTTGTGAACTTGCTATATCTTTTAATGGTACTCTTGTGCTGTCGATCATATCAATCACTTTTCTGTGCTTTATGTAGCCATGTATTTTTTCTTTTATTCGTGATTAATGTTGCTGCTTATTTTAGTGCAAGCTGTATTTTCTTTGTATTGTGAAGTGTTTTGTTTATTCAATACCCCTACCCGTACACACACAGAGTAGCAGGGTTTTTTTTCTTCTTGCACTCCTTCTGCAGGGGATTATTTTTTAAATTATGCTTTCATATTGCCAGTGTAGTATGGAATAGTGCATGTGTAGATCTACTTTATGCACAGTGAGTTATGCTCATGTGGAGAGAATCCATTTCAGTTTCCCTAAACTCTGCACAATGTAGGAAATTCAAGATATTGACTGCGAGTTTGTGTGCTGAGCAGCAAAGAAAGGAGAAAACAAGAAATAGTATTTAAAAAAAGTCTTTGTGATTTTGTTATTACTACTTTATTTCAAGAGTACATTTGGGAAAGAGAGAAGAGGCAGCTTTTTCCCTCTCAAGGAGCTGTAGTAGAAATTGTGTTATTAATGAGGATGTTTTGCATTTTTTTTTTTAATCCAGAATGCTTGTTTTCTTCATCCTTTTTGTGTTTGCTTATTAAGATCTAAAGATTTGCGTTGTCAGTGACATCAAATCATACTTTATATACTTTTTTAATTCTTTTGGATAAAGTGCATTTTTGGCATCTATTATGGCAATGAAATTCTCTTTTATATACGGATATATCCGTATCCAGTTGCACTCTCCCCTTTGACTTGTCAAATCATGTGTCCTTGTGGCAAGCTTTTTTCTTTTTGAAGTGATGACTTATTTATTTCCTTATCACATTATTTAGTAAAATAGTTAGGAAGAAGGATGTTCTTGTTTTTAATCTAAAACCTACATTTTAATTGTATATACATTTTTTCTATTTTTATATCTGTAGAACCCTGTGTAAAATGCAGGGTTTCTCATTACAATTTCAATGACAACATATTTGTTTGTCTCACATTGGAACTACTAATGAATGTGACGGCCAATTTTTCCAACTGGCTATCAACTACGGAACGTGCTAAGTAGTTAGTGCATTGTTGATATTAATATGTCTTGAGCTAAGGTATATTTGATCTGTCATTTTTTTTTTTAATGTATATTTCCCGGGCCAACAGGAACTTAGAAGATACATTATTTTGAGTAATGACCAAAGGTCTCTACATTGTAATCTTTTTACAATTTTACTCAAGATGAAACCCCTAAGTGCTAATTTTCTAGGTCCTGCTGTCAAATAAGTTCTAAAGACATTAAGAATTTTCAGTGTGAGTTATGGTACCGTAGCAGTTATGTGGCACATTTCAATCTTAATGTATTTCTTATTAGTTTTATTGGGTAGTTCATGCGATTCATTGGCTGTGAAATAATTCCTGGCATCTACTGTTTCTGAAAAGAGAAGATGTCAGTTCTGCACCATGCCTTTCTTAAGTAGCACTCTTACAGCGGGACAAAGTACTGCTCGGGATGGAATCCTTCCTGGGAGTTGAAATATGTCTTTGCAGAACGTGTATCCAGATCCCTGGTAGCAAAGCAAAGCGCATGCGTAGGCTATGAGACAAACTTTCTGTTTTAACTCTGTGAGGAGACATACAGATATTTCTTAAAAATCAGATTAAAAGTACATGATTTTGCCTAAAAACAAAGACCTTTTTAGTACTATTTAGCCACATTTTCTTTAGGCAGTGACTGCAATTTGGAAAACAATAATGCAGCAGTAATCACCTCTTTTAATATTATGGACTTTACTGAGAAAAGTATTGACTCTTTATTCTCTCTGAAACACTGTAATGATCATAGATGAGATCTGCATTATGCATTTTGACTCCTTAATGCCTGCAGCTATCAAAATAGTTGGTGTTTGTGATGCTAACCAGTGTTTGAAAATGAGGTGGCTTGTGATTTATTTATTCATTGGTTTTCATGACTTAGACTGTGTAACCATCTAATTGTGTTTCAGCATATCCTAATGAGCCTATCTGGATAATATGCTCTGTTGTGTTGTTAGTGAGCTAACCTACATTGTGCTACTGTGGAGAAACCCTTTCAGTAATGTAGTGTAGGTAAATGAAATGGGAATCAAAGGTACAATGCTGTTAAAGAGTTTAAAGTCAGGGTGCTTTATTTGATAATTAAGTTTGGCTTTGTTAGCACTACCCTGTTTCTTGTTCCCACCTGATATGGTAGTTTGTTAATTGCAAAACTGTCCACAGAAATAAATGTTGCTGTTTCTTTTCATTTACTAAACTTTACATTGAGAAGGAACGCTGTTACTGTTTTCATTTGAAATGTAAGCAAGTATCTAAAATGCCATAATCTTTTTTTCATTGCAGTTCCTTTTGGTGTTCTAGCTAGTGTTTCTGTTTTTCATGCTTTACTTTGTCCTCTTATGAAAGGCTTCCTTCCCTCTTAAAATATTCCATATTAGTTGTATTTTTACCTGCAGTCTCCAAAACCTTACCAGCTGAAGGTATTGTCATGTGGAATACTTAAAAAATGAATTGGCTTTCAAAAATGTAAGATGTATGACTCTTAAAGTTCTTTTTAAACAATATTTTCAGTTGAAATGACATGTTGTGAATGCATCACTAGTACAGACTGAATAAAATATAAGCTTTCATTGGTACTGTAGTGTCCTTGCAGTTGGAGTTCCATTTCAAAATCAAACTCTTTGTCAAATGAATGTATTATAATTTAAAAACATACTACTTTGGGTATTCTGAATGAAACTACTTATTTTTTTACTAAGAATGAGGGCTGAAAAATTAATGAGGCTTTTAAAATGAATAGGCTAATGTTTGAGATTATGTTTTTCTGTTAGCCACAAGTTTATTATGTATATATTTCTGGTAAAGTTGGCTGTCAAACATAACAATACTTCCCTTTTCTAACAGAAATACGTGTATACTCGTATTTTGGAAATCTGAGGAGCAGTATATATACTGATTTGGCTAAACCTGGTTTGTTAGGGACAGATGGCTGATTTAAACAGGTGTCACTTTCATTTCTCGTGCATTGTGTTGAGACTTCCAGAGGTTTACAAAAGAGCTGCCTAAAGCAGGTGGTGATCTCTGCTTTTGTGATTAGCAAAATGTACTTTTGGAGGAGATTATTTTCCCAGTGACTAGGTGTGTTTTAATAGTTAACATGTCATGTCAGAGTTTGAAGTGTTCCATATAGTACAAACATGTTGGTTTTTAATTATTTTCTCATTGGACTTTTAAAGGAGATGTGACTATTTGGGTGTGAAACTTAGCGGTTTATGACTGTGTGGATAGCTGTAGTCCTAATAATTTTCATTCCTGCAAGACCAAAAGCAGATATATTTCTTGATGTAACGTTTTGTTTCACTAAGTTACCTACCTTTACTTTTTTTCTTAAAGAATATTTCACTTAATAGGTCATTTTTATTAAAAAATATTCTTATTAAGTACACAGGATTGGTTTCCAACTTCTGTCCTTTTTTTCTGGTACCCTTCTATATTAGCACACCTGCAGTTTTCTTCCTTATTTTTATTCTTCAATAGTTATTATTTCCTCAGTTATAAAAGATTTAAATAAGAAAGAATGAAATTGAAATTTGATTTCTAACAATTCTGAGTCATTTTTTGTTTCTAAGATTCCTTTTTTCTTTTTTTAATGTTGTCTTTTTTATAACAATGACTGGTGTTTATACTTAGTTATTTTCTTTCTAGTAGATGCACCAGAGGGTGCTGTGCTATTTGAAATACAAAAAGGAAATAAAATTCTAAAAATTCTTTTATTGAAATAAGCTGATAATGTATATGGGATTAGAATAAATCTTACTGAATTTTTTTCTGCTTTGTTTCTGTGCATTGCAATATAGCAAACTCACTATTTTGGTGGTAATATGCTAAAAATCATGGAAGAAATTGGCTGTTCTGTATCTCAGCATGTGTGTGTATATATATACATATGATTAAAATATACTTTCTGCTCAGTGAAAGAGAACAAATATTTATATGTAAGTTATGTCTGTATAGCATATAGCTGAAAGAGTTCATACTTATTGAAGTAAATTATTGCTCATCTGAAAAGCTAGATGAACTTACCTGAGAGATGCATGCATTTTGCAGTGATATTTATTGTGAATTATATTTTTCATTTATAAGTCTATATTCACATTTTATGTAACTTGTTCATTTATAGCTGATTATTTTTGAAAAATGCATTGCTATGTATAGATTTTTTTCTTTCTTGCTGAAACTCTTCCTGGATGAAACTGAGGTTGAAGCTTACCTGTTTACTTCTGAATTGCAAAAGAGACAGGAGCTTTAGTTGATTAGTATAGATATCTTTCTCCATCAATCATTAGTTCTAGGACAGAAAAAAACCCACCCCCCAAAAAAACCCCCAACCCCAAACAAAAAAAACCCCAGTATAAAAGTAGTGTCCTCTACATATTTATGAGTACCACTCTGTTTCATTTCAAAAGTTTCTCTATGGATATATGAACCCAACAGATTAGAACTTCACTGTTGTAACTTCTGTAGTTTAATAATATCTGTTGGTTTTCCATACACTGTAAGATTAATAAGACAATGCTTTTTTGTGCGTGTGGATGGATAATGGTGTCTAGTTCAGTGTAATTTCCCTTTGGAAGCATGTGAGAAGGTGCAGGCCGGAGCTGGGCTAGTACACCCTAAATTGCTTGGTTTTGCACACTATCTTTAGTTGTTCTTCCTTTCCGCCATGGTAAGTTGTTTGTCTTTGGTCCCCTAACTTCAGATTTAGTTGCCTGAAATCAAGAGTTGGTGGGTGGACTATATTGTAAGTTGTATTTAATAAAGGAATTTCCTGTTTTACAATATACATTTTAATGAGGCTTGGAAGTTTAAATTCTAGCAATTCAGACTTCCGCTGTAAATTCCTAACTTATTTCTAACCTGTCTTGTTTAAATGCTTACATGATGTCCATAACAATGCTATGGGAACACCAAGGATTTTATATTAATCACTAAATTTGAGTGTACTTCCAACATTTGTGACTTTTATTCTTTCATTAATGAGAGGAAGAAAATATTTAGCACTATTTTTAAAAGTCACTTCATCCAGCCACAGACCCAGTACATTGAGTATAACTCAACTTCTTAGACGTTCTCTGAGTAAAAAATTTCTGCCTTTTTTTTTTTCATTTTCCTTCTTATTGAAGTCTTATTTGAAATAAGTTGATAAGGTCTTTAAGGCAAGAACCATGTCTTTAGATTTTATTCAGGGTTTGGATGCTGCCACTACAACTAATGACTCAAAGCCGTGTTTACTGTTTATCTGCCAAGTAAATGGCTTCTCTCTTCTGTTTTATTACCTCATAATAATTAATCTAACTGTGTTTTCTCTTACATACCACATCAGGGATGCTTTCTAAACACTTAAACTCAGTGTAGTTAAATCATGCAACATTGCAAAGTAGAAATAGAAACAAGCAAATCTGTAAAAGGTGCAGTATGTCACTTTGCAGGTGCTACTGAGTCAGTTTATTCTACTTCAGTTCAGGTGCTCTGTTTTCTTGTCTGATTACTTCTTTTTCTGTGGTGTTAATTATACTTCCCTTACAAAGAATTGAAAAAGTGTAATAGGATTCTGAGCCAGAACTACTTACAACACAGTTATTAAGGTTATAGATAGCTATTTATTACGCTTCTGTGGAGCTAAAATTCGAAAATACATTTTTAGCTCCAATGAGCTAGTTCACGTCTGCTGATTTTTCAGGTGATGCCTTGTTTCTGGAGTACCTTTGGTCTGATTTTTCTTCCCCCTCCCCAAATGTACCTAAATCTGAGGAGGAGAAGGAAGAGCAGTCTTGCTTACTTAGCTCCCTTAATCGGACAATGTTGGATGTTTATAGGCTATCTGAAGGGTTTACTTGCTAGTGGATTAGATGACCAGGATTGTGAATTTGAGCTAATGTCTTTTGGTGTGACCTGTAGCACATATCCACAAAGCATTTACAAAAGTTGCTATTGGTCTGTGTAGCCTCATCTAACCAAAATGAGATACTATCACCTGAGCTTTTTCTTCCTTATCTCTTGGTAGTGTTCTGCACTGCGAACAGCTGAGAGTGCAATTTGACAGCACAAGTCTCAGATGAGTTGAACTACAAAAAATAACTAGTATTTACTGAGGAGGACTAAGTCTATTCATTATAGGTAGCTGAAAGCAAAAATAACAAAATAATTGTAGTTGTCTTGCCATTGGAAGGAGTGGTGACTGTCAGGATTTCTGTCTTATGTTAAATGTCTCATAAATTTGAAGATTCACCTTCTTTTTAACTGCTGCAAAAAGTTTTCAGAATTCTCTATCTAGAGCCCTAACTGCTTTTTTTCCGATGAGATGTGTGCTGTATTCTTACTTCTTTTTTTGTTCTGTAGCTTGACATAAGCAGGAGAGACAGCAGAGTTACAGATTTAGTGAAGGAAGAATGTTTCTTACGCCACATTCATGTTGATGAGATGTACATCGTAGTTCTTCCATTAGGAATGACGTGGCTGTACACAAAGGATTGTTAATTTGTGTTTCTAGTTAAGTTTTTACATATTGTGTTTATTATTGGGATTCAATGTTAATTGCTTTGGGTCTCTTGGGTAATTTGGAAAGATACAGGAAAGAAGAAAAACCTGCTTTAAAACTACTTACCTTAATTAAAAACCCATGCTTGGTTTTTGAAGGGTTTTTTAGGAAAAGAGTTGTTCTATAATCACCATTTTTAAACTAAATTTACTCAATTTCTTATTAAAAAATCTAAAATAATTTAACAATCAAATCATACACACTTTACAGTTAGTTAAGTTACAGAAAGTTAAAGTTTAACTAAATATCTATAGCTCTACTGACTATTACACCCATTTATAAAATTAATATATGATTTATGAAAACTATTTAGATTAGTTCTGCAGAAAGGTCTGGCTGTATTCAAAATTACATTAGCCTTGGCTGGTGAGGAGCAGTTGAACTGCCTGCATAGTAGCTGGCTTATCAAATTAACTGTTAGCCATGAGGTGGAATTGACATGCTAGTTTGAGCATGTGATAGCTAAGGTCATGTCAACATGCGGGTTTCTGTTTAGTATTTAGTTCACTCCTATTTTATTTGGCCCACTCTGTGTTAAACCACTTCAACTGAGTTGCAATTTGCAAAAGAATTGATAAATAACTCTTCCATACTCATATTATTGTTTTCTATCAGATTTAGTAAAGGGAAAAATGTAGAATCCAGTACGTTTTTAACCCCTTGGAGTTGATTCTGTGTAATAGTAATAGCAATTCCTTGTGACTTCTAGGAAGATCATTCTTCTTTGGACTTTCTGAAAGGCATGAAAGCTCTTCTGTGAGCTATATCATCCTTATGGTTTTTTTAGGGAGTAAAACATGCCTAGCTTTAGAATTCATGTGTGTAGCACAGAAAGATGGCTCCATTCTCTTCTTCTATGGAAATTCTTTTGTGCTCTGATTCTGCGTTTTGATGTGAGGCAAGTGTGAATGAGCTAAGATGAAAACACAACTCTTCATGGTATTGTCTCTTTCCAGCTTTCCAGGTGCTTTCTGACGGAAGGTTGTCCTGAGTTGCTCTATTTTTCTCTAACTCTCTGAAACTCCTTTGTACTTTAAGGAGCATAGTCCTGACAGGGTATTTCAAGGAACAATAGTGGGCAGGTAAATTTGTAAAGGTTTTGGTGCACTGGGTCTGCAGCTATGTGGAGATGAGAGAGGCTTAGGGTTTTCCAGACCTCAGGCTGGTTCACAGAATTCTGGTTTTGTGACTGAAAGACACTTCACTAGCAAACTTATGTCAAACCAAGGGAAAGTTTATTTGCAATAGCTGAGAATTAGTTGGTCCTACAGAGCAACAGCATAATTCATCATGCAAGTAGTGATTCTGGCTTATGGAACAGAGCTTCTCCTAGTATTTTAAAGGTTGTGTTTTTATGGTGTTTTAGTTGCAGCTGTTTGGTGTGGGTTTTTTCAATGCTGTTGTTTCAAGTTATCCAGATGGTCAGTAGTCAAACAGTATAACCTTATGAATTTATGAGGTCTGGGATGTTCAGATTTCAGTTACCATCTTGTATCAATAGTTGTTTGAGGAGGCAGGTCTTACTAAGACTTAAATTTCAGTTACTAAAATTACCTGCCATGATCCTGATACGAGCCACTGAGTCAAGTTTCCTGTCTCTAACACGGCTTGAAGGTGTTCAGTGTCTTCACTGCTTGTCCTTACTTTAGTATCTATTTCTCCTGATTGAATTCTGAAGAAACTGACATTTCTTGACTTAAGGGAAGAGCTAGACACAGGATCATGGCTTCAGTGCAGTGACCAACTTTCATGACCTAATGAAGATATATTCTTCATGTGGCCTCGAGTCACAAGTTGTATATCACAAACATATTTAAGGCAATTGAGATGAAGGGGAGTTTTAGAATTACTTTGCATGTGAAAGACTGCATTTTAAGGGTTCCCACTGCTTGATTTCAAGATGACATACTAGGTTATACGGTTGGGACCTGGAACAACTCAGTGCTGTAAATCTCAGCAGCTCTTAATGGCTTGTGTCCTCAGCACAGTTGTAAGTTTGGGATACTAAAAAATTCTTGTGTCAGCATAGTTGTGTTGTTGGTTACATGTTATGATCCAAGGATGGTAACTCTTCAGACACAGGTGAATTTCTTGAAAGCTCAACATCAACAGGCTGACCATCTATAGCCTACTAAAACAAAAGTTCAGGTGGAGCCAGCAGTTAATTTTTTTTCCTGTAATGAAAATAACTAATGTTTTTAATAAAATATAAGATTTTCTTCCCACATTTTATAATATGGGAAAAGGTATAATATCCAAGGCAGAAAAGCAGCTGTATCTGGCAGATAGGAAAGTGGAAGTTATGTTTTGGTCATCTATGATAAAGGAAGGGGTGTGTGGTGGGGGGAAGTTTTGATCAGAAATGCTAAAGTACTTTTTCCAAAGTTTGTTGTATAGGAAGGGCAACATCACAGGGTTTGGCCATTAAAAATGTCTTGAAGATGTAATTGGGTGTTAATATTGGGGACTGAGATGTTGATAGATAATATGTTAAGTCCTGTAATAAAATTAGCTCTGTCATCTCCATGCACGAAGCTGCCTGGTCACAAGTGTGACTTTGTTTTATAGCTATGCTTCTGAACTCCTAACAATCTGCTCTCATTGGCTAATATTTATATTCTCTTCTTAAAAATATGTTTATTCTACATGAAGTACTTCTGCCTTTCATGTATTGATACAAAAGCTTTTTAGGTACTCTAGTAATAGCATTTAACCTGCCAGTATGGAAATTGTTAAGTTTGCCATAAAATCAAACGAACAGAAGATGCTCAGGGCACTCAGTGCTGTGTGGTGTCCTGTTTGGTTTTTATTTTTTTCTTGAAGAGTGAAAGAAACATGGCAGATAATTTCATAGGAATAAGAATCATCTAGCAGGGCATTGCTTTTTAATCTAGGTCCAACCTTGTCAAATGGAGTTACTTGCATTATGGCAATAGGTAAACTAGTGGTTTTTCATGTCACTGACTGTTACCATGCTGTTTCTGTATTAAGTGTATTTTCTCAAATACCCTGTTAACTGTCCTTCACAAAGTCCTAGAAAGTGCATCTTTTCTTAGAACAAACTTATGTATTATCTGTTATGAACATGGTATTATTGTGCTACTTAGTGAAATCCGGTACAAAAGTGGACACTGAAAAAAAGACTCTCTTAACCTACTTCTACAGTAATATACTGGCCAAAAGGGAGAGGAATTCCAGTCCTGTGCAGCTGTCTAGGTCTTCACAGACCCTCAGCCAATAGTCTGTAGACTATGGGCTGGGGACAGAATGGCTGGGAAGCAGCACTGTGGAGGAGGCCCTGGGGTCCCTGGTTGGCAGTGAGCTGAACATGAGCCAGCAGTGTGCCTTAGTAGTAGGGAAGATCAACAGTATCTCTTGGACTATATGAACAAGGGTACAGGCAGGAAATTGAGGGAAATGATTATCCCATCCTGCTCTGCACTTACTAGGCAACATGTACATCCATGTCTAGTTTTGCCCTTCTGCAATGGCAGAAGGAAGGACACGGGTAAATGGGAAGGACATTGGTAAAATGGAGTAAGTTCAGCAGAGGACCACTAAGACAGTCGGGACCTGGAGCACGCACATCTGAGGAGACATGGAGGGGCCTGGGCTTGTTCAGTCTGGAAAAGATACAGTTTCAGGGGTCCTGACAGCAGCCTTCTCTAATACCTACAAGAAGGTTATCAAGAACGTGCAGGCAGGCTTTTCACAGCAGTGCATGGTGGAAGGATGAGAGACAATGCTCATGAGTTGAAACAAGAGAGGTTTAGACTGGAGATAAGGAAAACCTTTTTCCCCATGAGGACAGCCCAGCAACGCAGCTGGGGCCAAGCGAGGTTTTGCCATCTCTGTCCTTGGAGATTTTCAAGCCCTGACTAGATAAGCCCTGAGAAGCTGGTCTGATGCCAAGTCTAAGCCTGCTTTGGCAAGGAAGTTGGACTTGAGAGCTCTGAAAATCCCTGGCAGCCTGAACTATACTATGGTTTTACTGGTGATGCTTGGTCTGCAGCAGAAGTTCCTAGGCTGTGGTCTAGTTTGTCGTCTTTTTCTTGTTGGCCAGTTCCATTTCTTAGGACTGCAATTGAATCTTCACCTCTGGAGGTAAAAGAGGAGGGATAGCCTCTAGAGCTAAAGTCACAAAATAGTTGTCTTGAGATATATCACAAAGACATAGTTTAGGTGCCCAAGAGATGATCTCCCTAACACCACAGAACTCTTGTGGTGTTCTTTCCTTCAGTGCATTTACAGTATGTTATTTTGGGCCAACACTTCATTCTCTGGATTTCACAGACTTAGGACTGGACATAGGCTGGATTCCGTGCACTTATTTGTGAAGTATTTTATAATGAAACCTTGAGAATTTTCACTGGAACCCTGCAGAGGCAAAAATATTAGCAGTAGAGAAAACTGCAATAGAAGGAAAACAAATTTGTTAGGTCTCTTCAGGAGAAGGCAAATATGAAGAAAGGGATTTAAAAAACAAGAAAGAAAGATCTTGGTTGAATACTTGGCAAAACCAAGCCCCAGTTGTTGACTTCTGTGGACTTTTATTTGTGTGTATTTATTAGGGTCTTAATTTGCAGTTCTTAATTCTTCTGCTGCAGTGAAAGAGGAAAATAAAGAAAAAGAGGAAAACCAGCAAACTTAACATTTTTTATTGGAAATTATTTAAAATTTTAAAACAAATTGGATAATTTCCTTGCTTTGTTGAGACCAGTTCAGGGGCGTTGATGAAACATTCTATATTTGGGTAACTGCCTGGTGATTTGTAAGTGGTATTCAAAAAAATAATGGCCAGGAATCTGAAGAGGGTATTTTGTGATGAGGATATCTAAAATATCTTTCCTATAACTTACCTGTATTCCTGTTAAATTCCATAAGAACTGGGTTGTGTCCAAAAAAGTATTTGGGAAGCGAGGATCATAGGACTGTCTGTAAAGAGGTGTTTGTTTAGAAAAAAATGTTTGCTTTATCATGGAGCTGCAAGTATAAAATGAATAGCAATGATGGAGATGAAGAGCAATGTTCTAAGCAAGTGTGTATGGCAGTAACTGCTATTGGTGAAATCAGAAAAATAGTTTTGGAATCAATGCTTCTATTGATTGAAGTGGTTCTGTTCCAGGGTTTTTTTGTTTGTTTGTTTTGGCTGAGGTTTGATCATTGTGGCGCATTCAGATGCCGAAGTCCATAGCAAAATTAATGTATCTCTTACTCTTGTTCAACACTGCTTGAGGGATAAGCAGAGGCATACATACATATTACTAATTGTGATAACTATAGTCTTGATAATCAAGGCAGTATTAGAAAGTAATCTCTTTATTGAAATGCAGATGTTTCATTGTTAGCTGAATCAAATTCAATGATTAAGGCATAAACAAGCAAATACATTATTCAGAACCTGCATTTTGATTTTATTCATAAGTTGTTAAACGTACCTCTCTCAAATTCGAGAATTTCGGTGGAAGAGGGACATAAGATTTCCATAAAGTGTTTGCAGTGCATTTTTTTTTCCTGGGAAAAATCCTTTTTCCAGTTCAACTAAATAACTGAATGCACAGTGAAACTTGAAATGTCGTAAAAGATCTAACACCATGACATAGTCAGTTCTTTTTTAAGTACCTCTATTCTACTGTACTTGTCTTTAAAAATGTTTCTGTCAAGTAAGGTTATGTGTCTGACTTGTCAGACACATAAAGTGAATACCAAGAAAATTAGGGTGATATAAATCTTGCTGAGCAAAACAAAGAGCTTCAATAAGGAAAAACAAATTGAATAATCTTTAACATATCTCAAAAATTATATAGTAAAAAGTATTCAGTATTGGTGTTGTATGTGTCATAGTTTAGGTTTTTATGTTCCCATATTATAAATGAGATGGCTAATGGTATGTATTTGATGATGTTATTTTACTGTTACTTGGCAATTATGAAAAACAATGAAATGACATGTTACCTAGTCTTATGTCTTTAAGACTTAGAAATCAAGATATACCTTTAATATTGGCATTGAATGTCCTTTTATTGGAATTATTTTCCAATTTCTCTATATGTGCAGTAGGATGGAGCCTAATAAAACAAATCTTACTAAACAATTATAAAAATCAGTTAACATCACCTTTCATTAAACCATCTTTTGAAAGTAATAGTATTTACATTACCATTACATTACAAAGAGTATCAAGCTTTTTGTCAGATAATTTGAAAATGAAAATTTTGAAATGAAAATGAAAAATGAAAATTTCTGTTAGAAACGTTCTGTAACCTTAGAAGCCAGAAAACCAACAAACATGCTTTGGACCCAATTGTGCAATTCTTGATATTCTATTTGTATTGTAAGTACAATTACTGTAAACATAGAGATTTGTTAACTATTTGCTATTGTACAGTACTAGCTTGCTTAATGACATACTTTTTTTTAAATAATTAATAGATTTCCCCTAAATTTTTTTTTTTCATATCTGTGTGCTGGTATGTTGTTCAGGATTTATTACTTCGTTTGGGTTTTACACTGTACTTCCTATTTTTTTTTTATCTCGGTGGTTTTTCTTTTGAGGGGAAAAAAGGCATGATAGATAATCCTAGCTAATAAGAACTATTATGCATGTATTTTCCACAATTTCATGTTTTCACCTGCTTTCTAGAGTCAATCTTAGCTAAGAGCTTAAAGAACTGTTTCTCTGAGAGAAGTGCAGTGGTAAGTAAGGAGGATTTAATAATTATAGAATATTGTTTATAAATATATGCCTGTAATTTAAAAGCAAACGTTGAAGTCGTTGTTTTTAAGTCACACATAGAGCCAAAATAAAAATACTGATATCTACCCAGGAAACCCAAGCTGAGACTTGTTCAAATCACTATCTTTTAAGGTGCTGAGTACCATTAGGTTGGAAAAACAGAACAGAATGCACTGTTTAGAACTGAGTGTCTTTTACTGCAAGGTGAACAAAAAGCCATGTGGGAGTTTTTTGGTGTGTTTGGCTTAAGGAGGTTTTTGGTTTATTTCTATGTGTATGAATTTGTGTATATTTTTACATTAAAAATATTTAATCATTTAATGAGACACCAAAATTAAGCTTTATTTTTGAAACAGTTGTGGTAATAACAGTGTCTTTGTGAATAAATATGTGCTTGTGAAAGCTAACATTGGGAAAAGTTACATGAGAAAGCAAATAAGGTTAAAATTAATAGCTTACATGTTGCTCAGTGTGATACTGGATTTCAAGCATGTTTGGAAAAATAATATTCTTACAGTGAGACTATTTCTTTGTCACTGCTTTCAACAGAATACATTTTGTGCGTATTTCCTCTAGAATTGTTGTTGCTGGACTTGCTCTTAACTTGAATATATATTTCTTAAAAAAAAAAAAAAAAGAACATGATAAACATAGTGAAATACTAGTCACCTTATACAACTATACTCAGATGGCAAAGGACATGGATACTTTTATCATCAGTTACCATCTGTCTTTGTTTTTTTTTTCATATTCTACCAAAGCAAAATGAGATTGTTTGATTTCCCTTTGAGCTAACTTTAATACAGTATTAGGAAAATTATGATTTAATTTTACAATTACTGAACTTTAAATATACGGACACAAAGCAAAGCGGTAGATTTTTAAAGAGATACTTAAAATTCAGATGATAGGCAGGGTGAAGGATATCTTTAGGACATAAAGCAGTATTTTAAAATAAGGTAGCTTTTTCTAAATTGTACCCAATTTTGTAACTTCTCTGTGAATACTTGTTTGAAAGTTTTCTTTCTATATGTACTTAAAGATTGATTGTTCATTTTCTTTTCTTTCTTTTTCTTTCTTTTTTCCTTGACGGGAATTTAAAGCATATACCATACTTCAAATCTTCCTTTATGTCAACACTTTTTTCTTCTTTGTAGTTTATGATTTAGTCCTTTTTTGCTGCCTTATTATATTATCATTCATGGCAGTGATACCTGTTTACATATATTTTGTAATTACAATTATCTTCAGTATTTTTTGGCACTTGTTTTTAGTTGTTAAGCTCTGCAGTTCAGTATCCACTGTGTTGTTTGTTTTTTTCCTTTTTCCCCCTGTTCCTTGGTGGATGCCTGCCTTGCATGTGGTTTAATATTTAACAGTTTACCTGAGATAGTGGGGTGTGACAAAGCTGCTAAGCATCACACATTGCTGACATGTATCCGGCTGGGTTGTAGGGATAACCTACAGCTACTGATCTCTGCTTCCAGGGACTGCATGATTCTTTCTTTGCCAGCAGCCACTTTGCTTGCTTGTTTGCTCATCTCTAGCTTTCTCTCAGGGTGCTTTAGCCTGCTTCATGTCAATGGACACAAAATTGACACTTAAATATATTCTGAGGAACGTTCTTTTAGCCAATTTTATACAATTGGAAAGAAGCAGATTCTGAACTTCTCAATACACATTCTTTTACCACCAGTCTGAGAATAGGTAAATCTCCAGATTTTGGGGGAAAAAATCATATTGAGGAGTGGGAAGCTCTGAGGATATCTTAAAATAAGATCTTGAGTTGTTTCAGGATGGGGTTTGGTTTTTTTTTATCACTTTGAACTCTTATTAAAAAATGTGCTCACTTGACACCTACTAAGATTTTCTGCAGAGCCTATTGATACCTGCCACCTTTGTGGAATGGCAAAGCCAAGCTCCCACACCTGGTAGGTCTGACTGACGAGCTGCTGCTGCTTGCTTGGGTTTGTCAGAACCTGTCCTGGAAAACATATGTACAATCCTCTAAGGCAATTAGAGGCTAACTTTTGAAAAATTTTTGTGACTAATCCCAAGGTATCATTGTTTATTATACTCTTTACAGCCATAATTTTCTACACTTCTTTTCACACATAGTTGTTTCTTGGTCAAAGTTTTGAACACTTCATCCACAGTAGTTTTTGAATATTTAAGTCTAACCATATTGATCAGCTTTAAGTACTAGCTCGGTGTTGTTTAGTTCAGGAAAAACTGAGCTTTAGGATTTGAAATGGTCAGATTGGGTAATTCTGTTTCATTTTGGAACTCTTTTAGAATGGGATGAGAAGTTGTGTGTTTAGAGATCCAGGTTTCTTTAAGAGTTGTTCTGGATTCTCCCAATCCTTTATATTCATATAGTCAGACACATATTCATAATCCTTTATATCCTTTATATGTGATAAATTTTAATCTATGTTTTCATATTTGAGTGCATTATCCATACACAGAGGTATAAATTTTTTTTATAATTTACAATCATAATTTTCATTTCATGTCAGAGTATATTATTTTGATAATGTTATTATGTTGATAATTTAGACTATGACTTTCATTACTGTAATGACAAATTCAAGTTTTCAGTGGAACTATAACAAACTAAAATTAGCTTTCTTTGTTATTGTTTGTTTATAGAGTATACAAGTCTTATTTAAGGCCATCCTTTTATGTTTGGAGATGTGAAAAGGATACCATCTCATTTCATATAATTGATTATAATAGTGAAAAACCTTTATAATTAAAATTTTGCCAAAGTTTTTAGTAGCAGATACATGGGACTGTAAATAGAATGTATTTGTATGTACAAAGTGAAAAGGGCATAGTTTTTATTTCGCTGTGGTCACTGTTCCTGTAGCACTTGGTCTTATGTCCTCCTAAGTCTGTTATTTCTAAATATGAAATTTTTAGCTCTTATGGTGCTGAAAATTTAATACCTATTGCAAATGGTAAGTGATGTGATTGAACACAATAATGTAGTTTTGATAAATGAAGATATTAAGAATGTATTACATTTCAGCAAGAATTATAAACAATTTACTGAAACATATCTAGTCTTGTTTATTTCTAAGTGAAATATAGTTTTATTATTGTCAATTTTGTACACTTCTGACCTCTCACTCATTGTATTCTCTGTATTAGGGATAATCAAACTTGCACCTGCAATGCATCTGCTTTTTTTTCTTGTGTACAGTGCACCAATTTTACAATCATTCTGAGGATATATGGACAGTGTCTCTAAAAGTGTTTTTGCTTTTTTCTAGCTTTAAAGCAGGAAAGGTGAGATTTTCAGAAAGCTGAGAACCATTAATTTATATGCATTAATTCCAACTATCTTCCCTCCTTTCACTACTAGCTTTCACTTGCGTCTCAGCTAATGGCTGTTCCTCTACATATACTTTACATCTCTTCTCCCGATCACTCTTACGTGCTTGGCCTTTTACAATTACTCATCCTGCCTTTGTTCTTTTCTTTGTCTTCCACTTCTCCTTCATGCTGCTTCTGTATTAGCTGTGGCTGTGTTGGGGATACAGGAACAACAATTTCTCAATCATTGACTTTAGGGCTAAACACCTTAATAAATTTGTAGAAAAGCAGTTTGGGAGAAAATCATAGCTTCAGCTAGTGGTGTGTTTACTGCTCTGAGGGTATGGTGTTGGTAGTCTGTATGTGGAAGATGATTACATGGCAATTCGTGCATTGTTAAACAGTATCTCCAGAGAAATTTAGCAGTTTAGTTGAGTCACAGCTAAAAGCCTGATATTGCCAGTTTCTGGTAATGAAGTTTCATGGCTATGCCACATTTAAATTACTGTTGGAACTTGTGCATTTACTAAAACTTAGTATGGAAGTAGCTGGGTTTTAAGTATCATAAAATATGTATGTATCTAAATACGTACAGGCAAATAGCTTTTTTTTTTCCTGTGCCTTATCTGAGCATTGCTGAGAACTTTAATCTTCTGAAACTACTTACGGGTGAGAGGAACTATGTACGACAACTTCTTTTTTTCTTTTTAAGGTACAATGAAATGAAAACAATAGTATAATGGAAAATGTTCAAAACTGTGAAGTATGTGTAACAACATATATGTCACTTAGTTTGGATGGCTGGATGTATGTGTACTATATATGTATGAAGCAGCTGTTTTGTATGTGTGGATGTGTGTATGTTTATATATATCTATTTGCACATACAGTATAGGTGTATGCAGAGTGACAGCATGCATGTATATATCTCTTCTCTATGTATATAGAGAGTATGTAGAACCAAATGTAGTCCATTTACATTAAGTGATTTGACATCTAGAATAAACTAGTGGAAAAGACTTTCTGCAGGATCCCTACCCCCCTGCACTGTTTCTGAAGGCTGAAACAACTTTTCTAAGCACCTTAAATGATTCAGGTTTTTTTGCTTGTAGCAGTAGCCACAGCTTATCAATTTCATGTCTTTCATTAAAATGTTTTTTCTTCTGAAGAGGAAACATAGGGGAGCAGTTCTGTTTTCTCTGGTATAATTGTGGTGGTAGTGAATTATATCCTAGGAATAGGGGTTCTAGAGTTACAGGAGACAACATTAACTTCTTAAATGAGCTGGGTAATGTGGAACTGTCTCCTAGAGCTAGTTTGCTACTTGCTGAGGGAACATTCAGCTTGCATAGCTTCCTTGAATGGCCAGTACTACAGCTGGGCTATCTTCTATAATAAAGGATGGAGGAATGCTAGGCTAGGCCTGAAGCTCATTACAGCCAGATTCTGGTCAAATTTCTCTTATTGAGCTGTCAATGAAGACAGCCAGGGTGTCTCAACAGATTTAATAAATCAAGGCCCTATTCTGTTTTGTGTAAACAAAACCTTGATGTTTGCAAGCTTCATTTGCTTCAGTGACATTGAAGGGAATATCATACATAGGAAAGGTCATTTAAGTAAAAATGGCAGATGGACGTAGCTTTGGATCTCTGCTCTCTTTGTCAAAGTCCTTCCTGTATCTAAAGTCTTTAGGCAACACAGAAGCACTTAACAAGCTCTAACAATATTGACTGTAAAACTTAGTTCCAATAATCAATATCTAATTTTTAATTACAAACCAGTAGGTAGTTTTACAGCATAACATGCTTAGATTGTTCTAGCTATACCCCTGTTGATGTTTTCCAAGCTGCCTGTCATCTTTGAGGTCATGACCACTAGGGTAACTTAATGTTACAGTGATCTTTTCTTTATGAAATTACAAAAAGTAAACTAGCAATGGTGATCATACTCAGTAAGTGTTTAGATTTATTGTTTTGGCTGTAGAAGTTGATGGAACATGTCTGATCGTGGTATTTGGTTGTGGACTCTACTAGAGTAGTGACTGTCAACTTTACTAGGCTAAATCCACGAAGTATAGGGGATAAGGCAACTTCTTTGAGGTTCAAGTCTTACCCTAACATAGGTGAGAAGTTTGGCTTTGCTTTATAAAAAGATTCTGCAAGCTTACAAATTCTCGAGAAGAAGCAAAGTTCTAGTTAGAAGAGTTTTTATTCATGAATGCATTCTGATGCTGTTTGCTGTCTCACCCCCAACACTCTGAGATTTTTGTCTTAAGAACAGTCTTCAGATTTGTTATTGTTTTCAAGGTTCCTCTGGAAAACCTCAACCACTAAGTAGTACAAAGCGTTTTGGGAAGGGCAAGCCCTAGCATTTCCACATCTGACTTCTGGAATCCATTTTGTGGCACTGGATGTTATGGCTATTGTATAGACAATTAATCTCAGCATTTCCACTAACTTTTGGGACAGTGTGTTTCTTTCTTAGCTTTGTACTCTTAAGGAAACAGGTTTTTTTTCTGATACAGCTGTCCATCTTATTCAAAAGAGGGATAGAAGTTTCAAAAAAACAGATACCAACAAAATAATTAGTTTGGGAAGGTAAGCAAAAATGTATACTACCACTGAAGAAAAGGCAGTTACAACTCATTTTACACTCCCAGTGTCCTGTTGAGTCAGTCAGCAACCACTCACAACCTGTGCTAGTGTGTTGTAGTATGGATCCATTTAAAGGACCAAGCTGGAGAAAATGTAGCTTTCTTAATTCTGGTGCTGTAGAACAATTTGTGCCATAATATTCAGCTCTTCTGCATGTAATTTCTTAGCCATTCTCCAGCAGATTTGCAAAAATATTGCTGAAATAAATGAATCTGCAGAGATGTATGTGGATGTCTTAATTTGGCTTGCATAATCTGTAAAGGTGACAAAGACACACAAAGGCAGAACTCAGTTTGACTGTAACATTTTAAAACCAACTTACAGGCCTGTTGGACATCTTTTGATATAGAGAATAAATGCTAAGTAGTATTCTGCCATTTAAAAGTTATTTTTAGGGCTTTTTTTTTTTTTTAAAGTCCTGCTTTATGATCTGGAGTATGAAACTTAATGTATTGTTCTGTCAAATTTTATTATAAAATATCTGTGCAGAGCATGTTGTGCAACTCCATTGTACTAGATGTTGAAAGTTAAACTTTGAAGGGTTTTGAAGCTTAAGGATTTTAACTTTCCTAACTTAAATGATGAATTAGAGGAAATATTGCTGTTTACTTTGCTGTAACATGCAGTAGAAATCAGATACATTGTTTTTGTATAATTTTTATCTTTTCATGTTTGTTTACATTGTTCAAATCTGTAATTGTAACTTTTTTTAAGGGTATGCCTGGAGTTGGGGGTTGACTGAGGAGAGTGTTAATCTATTTAAATAAACTGGTTAGAGCCATAGGAGGAGGCCTGTGGTGTTTTCAATGCTTCTCAGCCTGAAAGCGCTGCATAACCCTTTTAGGTTGCATAGCAACAGGCTCCTAGCAACAATAACAGATTGAATTTCCAATAGTGACCAGGCCGGATGTAATAATAAAGCAAGAGTACAAACAGTTGTCATGGTTTTCCTTTCATAATAAACTAGTCTGAATTTAGGGAGATTCTGTTTCTCAAAGTGGCAATCCTCTTTGCAAGATGAAGGTACTTTTGGAAAGTTGTGGTACCAAAACCGCGGCAAAGCTGCTTAGAATGAGTGACTTTGAAGTCTAGTAGTTTGAAACATAGGAGAAAACAAAGAAACATTGAATGAGTTATCAAGGAAAGAGGGTATTTAATACCCACTTTAAATGGCTTGTAAATCTCAACTTCTTTTATAAATTGATCTGTACTGAACTTCGTAGAAGTCCCTAGCTATACAGGTAGATGCATATTATGGAAGGAATATGGTCAGTCACACTTGAATTAATGAAGTTGAAAAGAGACTTTCCTGAAGGAGATTATTCTGTTACTGCCTACTATTTGGATTTGCAGTGTCTATCTTTGGAGCATGTGGTATCAGCTACTGCTGGAGAGTGGTTGCTAGTCATAGTCAGGCTTTTCTGAAGTTAGTATTTGCTCTGTTATCTTCTCTTGATTCAGCTATCAGATGCTATGCAGCAGTTCTCAGTTTTTGGAGACATGTTGATATAAAAATCCATATACAAAGATCTTTTGTAAGATGCACAATAAAGTAGGTTATTTTAAGTCATTAGAATTCTAACAAGTTATTTAGAGAAGTTTGGAAATGTCTTGTGAAGATACTGTAAAAAGGGGTAGTGAATAAAACTGAGTAACTGCCAGGCAAGTTTATTTTAGGTCACACCAATCTGTCAATATTTCATGTTTTCAAGACCTCTTGTGTGTGAAGGGTAGAAATACATGGGCAAGCAGGAGATTTGGGATGAGAGAACAGAAATTGTCTCACAAAATAGTAATAGATGTAATCCTGGATTATTACATTTGAGTTTAAATGTTTTGACCTGGCTAACTGAGTTGAAAATTGAAACACTGGTTGTTGAGTAAAGATGTAGATCTACACTACGTAAGCACCCATCTTTAGTTCCTGTGTCTGCTTTTGGGAATGGTGGTTGAAGTGTCACTATGGTAAAGGCCAGTTACCTTAAAGAAAGCCAAAATTAGTTATTTGTAACCTGTAATATTCCATTAAGATGGCACCATTTTTTTCTGAATAGGTGAAAGCTGTTCTAAGAGTATAAAACTTAGATCTTTAGTTACTGATAAGAAGGGCAACTCTAGGGACTACACAAGATAGAAGAAGAAAATTATAAAATGTAAGAAAATTATAAAATGTAAACAACTAGATGTTATAGACTTGACTTGGGATGTTTCACTGGATTCCGCTGTTTCAGTAGATCCAGATGTTGATCAATAGTGTTTTCTTTTATTACAGGAATTTTAAAAACTGAATTCTGAAAAAAGCTTTTCTTTTAAATGGACCCCTTAGGTCTGGCTGTGTAAATAGTATCCTCCAGCTTAACTGTTCATCTCAGAATGTTTTTCCTCTGCATCATTTAACGCTGGAATCCTCACTGCAGAGGGTATTAGTATGGTGGCAGAGAGATATTTTGGCTATATTCAATGAGAGAAGATGGTTTTATATGATTGCATTTGAAAATTATATTCAAATGTGGCATATATAAATCGAAATCTAGAAAAGTATCTTAAAGGTAGTTTGGTTCATCTGAGCAGTCTTCAAGCAAACTGCTCAGCTGGGACTAAGTTTCAGGTATGTGAGTTCTGTTAGTTTAAATGTGAGTTAAGCACTAGTCTGAACAACATTCTGAATTCGTATGCTGTTCGTAATTTAGATTATCAACTCATTAAACTCTGGAATTTTAAAATTTAAAAAAACTGATTTAGCAGTGTGATCTAGTCTGAGTATGGTATCTACTCAAAAGGGTTTGAGTAGCATTTGTGGATTGCTAACTAATTTTGTACATTACAGAGGTATTTATGTGGTAAAGTAACTACTTCTGCCACAGCTGGAGAACTCAGAGTTTGAAAGATTTAGGAAAACTAGAGGTTTATAATTTAAAAAGTGGTTAAAATCTCATAATGAAATTTTAGCTAGTATATAGAAAGCATACATTTAAAAAACCAAGAACATACCTTTTACAGTGTTCAGATTTATAAATGATACCCTGTTTAAAGGTGTTTTTAGTAAAAGTTGTTCTATATGGTACAGTTGTGACATTTTCAGAGGATCCTGAAGCATTTTAACCTTATGTTATAAGAAACAGTATCCAGTGTTTACTATGGCAAATACATATTTCCAAATCATGTAGATTACTTTCAGAATTTCTGTAAGGATGTACTTTACTTTCCAGAACTGCAGTCATTATCGTTGTTTAACTCCTTGTGCCCCTTCTTCCAAATAGCTAGATTTCTGTATATTTTATTGGTGCCTATCTTTATTTCTAGACCAGAAGATGTTGCTTAGAATAGTTACTTCCTAATATTTTTCTTATTGCACAGACCTGAATAATGTGATTTGCAGGTTTAATGCTTCCATTGCATCCAGACCTAACCTATTGGGCTGCTTTGCTTCATGATTTAAAAAAACCAACCAAACAAAAAACCCAACCTTCCCATTCAAAACAAAAAAGCAGAGGTTAGATAGTGTGCTGTGCCAAATATGATAGTAATGAGTGTTTCATTGCTTCCTGTCTTTTCAGTGGAGTTCAAGTGAAAATTGCATCTGAAAGGATACTCTGCATTTCTTAGAACTTTACCATTTTTATAGAAGTGAAATAAAAAAAATCAGTACTTAAGATAATAACTAAAAACTGAGAGGTCAGAAAAACAATTGTGTGTAGACTGTAGTAGTGCATAACAATGGAAATCTTGGGGACCGAGGAACAAAAAGGAAGGTAAGCAAAAGAGAAAATGAAATAGGCATATTCCTGACTTTTATTTATTTTTAAATACAACAATATGTAAGTTTAGGAAATTCATTTAAGTGTTTGGAAATGTAGAAAAATAAATTGGGAGGAAGTAGACCACTAAAGTTCAAAGGACAATAGAAAACAAGTGGTTTGGCAAAAAATCACTGTAGCCTGTTTGCCTGTGCATTTATCCTTCTGACTGAATTTCCATGCAGTTTAATGTGTTGTGGCATTGCGTTATGTGCTTACTACTAATTTCTTTTTTAATTACTGCTGTTGATATGTAAATTTATTTCCAGAATTTTCTTTCTCATGTAAACATGTTTTATTCTCATATTGATTTAGTGTAAGAACAGTTGTATTGAAGTTGAACCAATTATTTATCTTTTTTTTTTTTAATTTAATGTCTGTATGTTGAAAAGCATAGCTTGAAATAATTGGCCAGACACCAATTCTGAAACAAACTTTTCATCTGCTTTCTGTTTAATTTTTGTAGTGATGTCTTCCTTTCTTCAATACACTAACCATGACTAAAATAACAAATACAAACAATAATGTTAGTTTAGGTAGTGTTAGTGAAATGCTGTGTAAAATTACAAGATGTTTAAAAATGCAGGGGTTTTTTATGAATCAAGAAAGAGTTTTAAGTAGTGAACGTTTTCAAGCAAAAACCTATCTTGGCATTAAATGTACTTGTTGTGTGAATGACTACAAGATGTAATTAATTTTCTGGGATCCAGCTACTATTTATATGCTAGTAGAGAATGTATGATATTCTTCTTCTTGAATGAATTTACCAATATACAATATTCACTGTGGGATCATATAGTGTATTTATGGCACAATTATCTGCCAAGAAGAGTGCAGAACATAAATGAGCTGTTTTTCTGCTTAATTAAATACTTAAGACCCAACTTAATGGGCCTACATCATATAAACATAGCATTTAATCAGATATAAGTACAGAATGCTGTTTGTGCATTGAAGCTATATTTGTGTATGTCAGTATCTCTCTTCTTGATATGCACTTGAAGATTTAAAGTGACTTGTATGGGAAAGGTAGGTGTAGGAAGCTACAATGCAGTATTCTTATGAATCAGCCCTGCTTTATCTAGAGGGGATAAAGATGTACAAAAATAATCATTGCTGATGACCTTTTGAAGAGGTAGGTGGAATTTTCAAGTTGGTAGATTTATGTCTGTAGTTCAAAAATTATACATAATGTTTCAGGAAACGGGCAAAACAAAATTAGTTCCCTTGTGAACCTGGGACAAGTACAGAAAGGTTGCAGAATTTTCAGAACACCGTTGGACATTTATGGAACTAGAGAACTATTTGAAGAATTATTTGTGAAATTATTTTAGTTTTACTTTTTAAAATTCAAAGAACAAAACTCCTTTCCATTGTATGGATGTCTCTCTCTTGACTTAAGGAAATGTGAGCATTATGTGAGCACTTACGTTCTCTACTATGGGTGAAGCCAGGTTATTGTTAGCTTCAAGGCCAGGACAGCACTTTCTGATTAGAAAAGTAACTTGTATTTAATAGCAAGAATGCATAAGTGTGTTTGTGTGACTGCTTTCCAATTGTCTGGAAAACAATCTTAAATGTTTCTAGCTTCTCAATTGCTAAGAACTGACCACATATTTCAAAGACTAATGAAACCAAAAATTTCTGTTGCATTATGATATTCATAAAGTATAAAGAACCCTCAAGTGTAATATTGGTTAATTTTTAACGTTGTGTATTTATAGTACTGACCTTGGAAGGGGATTTGGCAGTTTTGTATGTCACTTGTGTTATCTGAAAGAGAAATAGTAAGTACAATGGTGGCCTCACAAGGATTTGACTGTGTGCACAAGCAGAAATTAGGGTAGAGATGGATAAGTGTTCAAAGGTATAAGTGAAGATCAACATGTACCCCAAAGTTGTAGGCTTTCCTTTGACTTCCCTTTACATTGAGGAACCTATGTTCAACTTTGAGTAAGTGTTGTAAAGTTCGATTGTGAATGGTATTTATTCAGATATTTAAACTCTTTTTGAAAACAGTGTTAGGTATTTGTTGTACTGGTAGCCAATAAAAACTTAATTCTTGACCAAGTTTCTTCTGGGCACCAAAAATTGTGTGGTCCGTTGTGTGATGCCTGATTGGATATACTAACTTCTCTAGTGTGCATTGCAGTTAGAGAAAGGAGTTGTGGCTTCTGTCAGATGCATAGTCCTTGTTTAGGCCTTTGGCAGTGTAAGTCTAAAGTAGACAGGAGCAGCTGCTTTAAAGTAGTTGCCATCTTAATCCAACTGTTTCCCTGAGTTTTTGTGCTGAGGAGGGGTATCTGCATTTATGTGCACATGTGCTTGTGCTCGTTCTTTCCTGCTGTCTGCTCACTCATCACTCAGGTACTTTTAGCAGTGCTCCCCATGAGCTAGTATATAATCTACTGCTCATACTAAATTATTGTTGTTGGATCCCTTTCCCTTAAATTCCTGTGTTTTGAAAGGCATCACCATAGGATTTCTGGAAAGTAATTCTTCAGAATGTTTTACTTTTTTTACAACGGTTTTCAGTATTGGAAAATTCTGAGGTGCCTAGGCTTTACAGATTTTCTTTGTATTTTCCTATATTTCTGGCAATTGAGAATCTCTCAGATTTCTTTAGGCTTCAGAGAAGGAAAATATTAAGGACATTTGGAAGCAAAATGGCAAAAGAATACTGTAATAAATAGGATGATATCTAAATAATATTGCTAAATATTTAGTATCGCTTCACATTCATACTTTGTTGCACTAATTCATTGCGTTTCATTTTGTTGATTTTTTTTTTTTTTTTAATAGAATTTTTTACTATTCTGAAAATGCTGACTGTGATGATACAATCTTAAATGTAACTCTCAGGGCAAAATAATTTTTGCTGCTATATATTTTGTATTAGTTTGTTGATGAGAAAGTTGTTGTTAAGGAGTTCTCTTTCAAGAATTTTCCAGATATAGCGTGTGAATTGCTGTCTCTTAAGGATTTGAATTTTGAAGCATAGTAGAACAAAAAGTCGTGTGTTTGGAACCTGGGTAATTTGTAGATCTCTTTGGAAGCACAGAAATTTCCTGTTATAGTGATTGAAGGTGCTGACCTATAAGGCAAACTTTATTTTAATTTTCTCTTTGTTGATCATGGAATGTAACTACCAAGCCAAAACCAGAGTCAGTAACACAAGGTTATTAATGCCTTGAGAAAATGTGCCATTCAATTCTTATATGTGTATAACAGTGATACCACCTTACAGTCATTTACGTGGTTGAAATAAAAAAATTAAACGTGCAAGCATTAGATAAATAATACTGTAATTAATTGAAATGTCAGTAGCTAGGGCTGTTTTTTCCTTTTCTATAGAAGACACAATCTCTTTTGAATTTGAAGGTTGCATTGACATGACAAATGTGACATTAAAATCAGTGTAGTTCTTTTGAATAATAAGTTGGCGTGCCAGTGCTCTTATAAAAAGTGGCAAACATAGGAAGTATCTGCTGTTATTGTTTCAAAATAATGTTATTTTATAACTGCAGTAATGGTTGGTAAAAAAAAATTGTGTTGTAGGTTCAGACATACATCAGTACTTTTAAACACTTCTGATTCCTTAAATTGGTTGGCTAATTGTTGTATCAAAATTTATTAACATTTCAATTTTTCTATGTGTTTGGTGTCTTTTTTTTTCCAAGTAAGTTCCAATACTATTTCAGCTTTCTTTGTTATTGCTGTTTTTAATATCTGAAATGAAACCATTGTAGTGTTGAAAAAATATCTTTTACCAGGTAATGATGGCCTAAATATTTAGTGTTTGGCTCCCAAATCATACTGTTAGTCACTTCTGGCTGCACACTACAGTTCTTTCCCACACTTGTCACTTTCATTCTGTATTTCTTCAGTATGTGAGACAAATGTGTAATGCGTAAAGTGAGTTGTTTAGGTTTGAGTTGAATAAGCAAAATATCATTCAAACTGCAGCTGTATGACTAAAACAATTGTGATGTCACCATCTTACATACCCTGCAATGAGTTTGATCAAAAGGGAGCAGCAGATCATTATAAGAAATAAGTTGCTCTAAACACTCTCTTCAGGGACTACTTAAATATTGAAATGTGTGGGAGGGAGAAGAGGAAATGAAATGTCTAGACAGTAATTGAAGATAAGTTCTGTGGGTGCAGTTTAGGGCAGATCTGGTGGAAAGGGACATAGAAAAGGCCAAGGTACCCAATGCAGTCTTCACCCTGGTTTTTATTGATAAGACCTGCCTTCAGGAGTTGCAGATACATGAGACTAGTGGAAAAGCCTGGATCAAGGAAGGCTTGCCCTCTGTGGAGGAGGATCAGGTTATGGCCATTTAAACAAATAGGACACACGCAAGTCCATTGGACCTGGCAGAATGCACACAGGAATGCCGAGAGAGCTAGCTGATGTCACTGGAAGCCAGTGTCACTCTTGATTATATTTGAAAGGTCATGGTGATCAGGGGAGGTTCCTGAGGACTGGATGAAAGCAAAGGTCTCCCGTCTTCAAGAGGAAGATCCAGGGAACTACAGACAGAGCATCCTGACCTTAATTGCAGAGAAGGTGATGGAGCAAATAATCCTGGAAACAACTTCCAAACTGTATAAAGCAAAAGAAGGTCACTGGGAGGTGATCATAGATGACCAACCTGATGGCCTTCTACAGTGGGATTACTGACTTGGTACATTAGGGGAGAGCAGAGGATCTTGTTTGTTTTGACTTTAGCAAGGCTTTCGACACTGTCCCATTACATGCTCATAGACAAGCTGATGAAGTATGAGTTAGATAAATGGGCACTGAGGAGAACTGGAAACTGGCTGAACTGCCCAACTTACAGGGTTGTGATCAGTGCCACAAAGGCCAGCTTTGAAGCCAGTCACCAGCAGTGTGCCACAGGGATTGATGCTGGGTCCAATACTCCTGAACATCTTCATTAATGACCTAGAGATGGTGAGACAGAGCACATGCTCAGCAAGGTTTTGGGCAATACAAAACCAAGAGGAGCGGTTGATAGATGAGATGTGTACATTGCCATTCACAGGGACCTTGGCAGGCTGGAGAAATGGGCTGACAGGAATGTCATGAAGTTCAACAAAAGGAAAGGCCAAGTCCAGCACCTGGGAAGGAATAACCCTATGCAGCAGGATGTGCTGGGGACTGACTGGCTGGAAAGCAGCTTTGCCAAAAAGGACCTGGGGGTCCTGGTGGACAATGAGTTGACCACAAGCCAGCAATGTGCTTTTGTAGCAAAGGCGGCCAGCAGCCTTCTGGGCTGCATTAGGAAAAGCATTGCCAATGGGTGGAGGGATGTGATCTTTCCTTTCTCCTTAGCTCAGGTGAGAGACAAATACAGTACTGAGTGCAGTCCTTGGCTCCCCAGTACAAGAGACACATGGACATACTAGAGTGAGTCCAGCAAAGGGCCATGAAGATGATGGACTGGAGCATCTCTCCTACAAAAGGCTGAGGGAGCTGGGACTGCTTAGTCTGGGGAGGAGAAGGCTCTGGAGTGTACACTTGATGGGAGTGTCTAAAGAAGAGGGAGCCAGATTCTTTTCAGTGGTGTCCAGTGACACAGAATTGGCCATGAAAATTTGAAATGCAAGAAATGAAATACAAGAAATCCCATCTGAACATAAGAAAACACTTTTCTTACTGTGAAGGTGATAGAACACTGGAACAGATTGTGCAGAGAGATTGTGGAGTCTCCATCCTTGGAAATACATTCAAAACCTGCCTGTATGTGGTCACAGGCAGTCTGTTCTAGTTGACTCTACCTTTTATGGAAGGGTTGGACTGGATGAACTCCAGAGGTTTGTGATTCTCTGAGTTGCTCTTTTGAAGAGAGAGGAAGAGTACATTGAGATTGAAATCTGCTGGTAGCTCTTGTATTTGCTCCCATGGTGTATCTTTTATTTTTCTGATGTTATTCACAGATGGTTAGCATATCCAGAGCTGATGTTTGTGTCAGCCTTTTTCTTTTTGGACTGTTTGTCTTCATAGTGGGTAGTTCATTTTTTTTTCTGATGGGGATGGAACGAGATGGAAAGAGAGAAAGAAAGAATTCCTTAGAACAGGACAGCCAATTGTCCCTGTGCTTCTTAAATTTCACTCTAGACAGAAATGAAGGAACAGATATAATCTTAAGCCAGATGTGACTGTTCTTTTGAAAATGGATCTTTCCTGCAGTTAATTACTGATAGTTCATTGTTGTATAAGGATAAATAAACTTTTCTGTTTTAAAATTAGAAACTTTTTAGGAATTTTAGGCCTTATTATGCAGGAAACTGGTATGTCTATGTGCATTTGTAATACATATGTATGTATATACAAAGTAATTTGTCTTTAAAATATTTCCATTTCCTCAATTTGTTTCCTCTGAAGGTGTGCTAGGCTCTACAGGTCCACTGTCATTTGGCAGACAGTACTGATTCCTGGGCCTGCAAAAGGCATAGGACTTCTTACTGCTCCATTAAAGAGAAGAGAGCGAAAGTAACTTTTTTCTTTTTTTTCCTCCCCTTTTTTTTGTGATAAGTGGAGAATAGAATAACTTATTTTTCTTAGAACCATCCTGAGTTTTCTAATAAAGTTCCCTGAATATAATGCACATACTAATATTCTCATGAATGAACACTTTGTAATAACAAGACTGCGGTGCACTCTCCAAAATTTGTATTTGTTGTCTTCATCAGTAGAGAGTCTGTCATTGCCAGCAAAGTCAGTGTTGAGTTTCTTGGCCCAGAGAGACTTTGTGTCTTAAATTCATTCCAAACCAGAATGTTCTTCAGCAATGGAATCTCATATCGGTTTTTTAGCATTTTCATACTTGTCAGGATCTTTTAGCAATGTGGTGATGTATAATGTTTTTACTTACTTTGAAGGTTTTTAGTGGTTTTTGCCTGGTGAGACAGAAACTCTTGTATTAGTTTCTTATGGTCTATTTAGTATCTTGCTGCAAATACTTTTGTCTTTGTAGCTGTAACTTCTTCATTGGAGAGGATCTGGTGTTCTAATGTGAGGGTAATATTGTATTTTTTTCAGAGGTAAATGTCTTTCAGACAGTTTTGAAGATATATGGGTTGTATAAGGGAAGAGTTAAAGGGAAAACATTCCCCCTTCAAACGTTATCAATATATTGATATTTTCTGAATGTTTTAGACTTGGTTGAATCTTGTCAGGCTGTGGTTCCAGAAGCCTTGGAGGCCTCTTAGAAATGTAACAGTCTGGGAGATGTGTACATCTGCTGCTTATCTTTCAGGCTTTTGTTCATAAACACTGCTCTATAGACAAAATTCTAGAATAGATGCTGACCTTGAATTTCCAGTGATTTGAGACTTCATATTGATCTCTTTCAGTAGGAGCATTTTTGAGGCTTCCGAGTGAGTAAAATACATACAGTGATCTGAAGAAAAAGCCTACTTATTTTACAGTAATTTGTCCTTGGGGATGTGTTGTTTATATCATTCTGTAGTCTTATCAGTCTCAATTAGTCTTGAGGTACTTGCGTTTCAGTTGGCAAAAGGACTGAGGGTGCAGTTGGTTCATTATGTGAAATGCATGAGATTGCGCATGAGGGCATTTACAGCAATCAAAAGGCATAATCTACCCATCAGTTACCTGTATGTCAACACTACATTTTGGAGATTAGTTCTTTGACATGTAGGTGTAATGTAGTTCTTCCATTTCTACCACTTCTACAGACCTCCAGACAGTCCTGGCTCATTGGTGAAAATACATAGTAACAAAACATTAATCTTTAGTTATTTTTAGTAGTCTTTTTTGGATACTGTTTTCCCTCTAGGTGTTCTCTTGGTAGCTTCCACATTGGCTGTGTTGTGGAAGCTAGCTCAGTATATTTTTCCTTTTGTATACAAAGGGAAATGAGAATTTCTAGGCAACTTCATTGCCTGTTCTGACTGATTCTTGAATCAGTCAAGATCAAAAAATGTCTACATTTTTTGTTCACCTGCTTCCTGACAGTAAGGTTGAGTATACTGGTTTTGTTGCAGTCCAGACTTTCCTGATGTCTGGACAGTTGAACAGCACAGCACATACCATTACCATCCAGTGGGAAAGCATGAGGCATTTGGAATAAAGCTTGGTATGGCCTGAACACCAGTGAGTGGGAATGGAGGGTGAAGAGAAGCATGCAGTCACAGTAAAATGTTGAATTCATCTGGGAAACGGTTGAACTGGGTGCTAACATTTCAAATCTGTGTCAAACGCTGAATGTCATGTCTTTGGTTAGCTTACAGTTTTCACACTGCAAAATTACCTTCATAATGTTGAAAACTAGGAAGATATTTTTATAAATGAAAACTATAGTTTTGGAGCATACTCTGTAGTGAATCTGAGTCCTGCCTAAGTGATTGATTTAAGTATATAATGTCAAACAGCTGCAGCTGGTATAAGACACTAACCTACCATTTTGTCTGCATCTTCAGGTTGGTCAGTTCACAAAACATGCAGTGTGGGGGTGGGGATATGCATGTTAACTGCATTTTTGATCCATGCAGCTGTTCGTATTCAGTTGTAACAGAGACATAATTGTTTTGTGTATTTTCTCATTAAAAATAACTACACTTTCTTCCACATATCTTACTCCATTTTATTAAACTTTTTTCTCCAATTAATAGATATCTATCTAGTGTTCACTTTTGTTTAGGATCATATTTACTTTTCCGGTACCATACTGACTAAAGAGAGGTACTGGTATCTTGACTGTTTCTCTGTTTCATTTTCTTCCATGCTGTTCTAACATTGGATAATTGAGCTATTCAGTTATCAGAGTTTCAGAAAATTGAGGTTCATTCTGAATGCAACATGATATGATTTAGTTAGAATGCTTTCAAAGGTGTTTTGCTATTTGGTTCTGGTTTATTAAAGCTGCTTCATGACAGTTTAGGCTCTGCTAGTAGCTAATATAAGGAAGTAAACAAAGCAATAGAATTGTCCACAGTGGGTTGGATTTAATGAATTTAATCAGTTAAATAACTTGATCAATTTTAAAACCTGTTCAGCTAAATCTGGTTAAATGCCAGAGTCAAAGCAGAGCACAGTGATAGTCCAGATAAAAGTTGTGTACAACAATTTCTTGCTTTTCATTTGTGCTGTTTTGACCAAAAAGATCACTGACCTTGTCAACATACTTGAAACTTTGTCACTGCATATCTTACTAAGTGATCTACTGTTCAGCAATGAACTTACTCCTCTTGCTGATTTGCTTTTAAGTTGGCAATCTACGTTTTACAGATTATATAATTGCTATCAGTGTCTTTTATCCATCTGGGTCTATTTGAATGTAAATGACAAGGTACTTGGAAACTGATTTATAGGAGATAATCAATTACGCATTAACCAGAGCATATTTCAATAGGAAAGATCTGTCAGGACTCAATTGTTCCAGTCAACAGTTTCAGTCCTCGAAATCTGAGAATAATCTACTTTGTACTGTATACTGCCATTTCTTTACTACTGAGTCTCAGTGGATCAGAGAAGTAGGTGTATTTCCTCTTCTGACATGTCTGAGACAGAGAAATACAGCTCTCTCCATTTCAGGGATGGGAAGGTTGAAACTCAAGCAGGCAAAGTGACATACTGAAGATCATGAAAAGGAATGTGGGAAAGCAGGGTACTGAATTTAAAGTTCCCAACTCTTAGGCAAAGATCTTCACTGCATGGACCAGGACTCTCCTGAGAGTTATTTTGGTCTTTCTAGCCTAGAGGCTACATAAAGAGTGAAATGTTGTCTACTCGGTATATTTAGAATTCCTTTTCTACTCTTAGGTCAGTGAAATGTATAACATTATGTAAACCATTAAATGAGTATCACCCATTAGAGGATTGAGTTCTAAACTTTCTGAAAAGTGACTTTCTAAACAGTGATGAGAAAAGCAAGTGGGTTAGGACACCAGTTGCATTCTAAATAAATTGGTTAAAATTATCTGAAGCTTTATTAATGATTTAGGTATTTCTTTTTGTCATGTTGCACAGTGCACCCCTTCTGTAATATCTTGCAGTTGTCTAAATCAGCAAATCTACTGAAACAGCATAATAAGCCACCACAGCTTGTCCTAAAATGAGGTCAGTAAGCAGCCAAAATACAGTTTCCATGGACTAGAACTTCCATGAATAGCTGCAGCTTAGCTACCCTCTTAGTGTATTTAGGTCTGTGTAATTCACATGGTCATAATTAAATTTCAGAAGCTAACACAATTAATGAAATTTTTGAAATTTATCTTTGTCCACAGTTGTAACATAATATAGGAGGAGCTAAATTGGTTTATCAGCTTGTTTTCAGTGATACTATTGGGGTTGACCTATTAACATCTTCATTAACTGAATTTTAAGAAATAAGTTTTGCGTGCTTAGTCACTGTAGGGGAACATTTAATGTAGTAGTTTTTCTTGATGGCCAGATAACTGATTTATCAGTGTGATCTAGTCTGAGAGATATCTACTCAAAAGCATTTAAAATGATATGTAAGAAAGAAAGCGCGTACAGGTGATTATTATTTTTTAATTAATCTTCCATCATAATTCATTAATACCAAATGTGTCATGTTTTAAAGAAATTTCTGCATACTGCCACAAGAAAAATCAATGAAACGATCCAAGTTAAATAAATATTTATCATATGGCTTCAAATTCTGTGTAGATATCAATCTGTCTCTATCGGTAATCATGAGAAGGTGGGAAAGAAATGAGATGTTTGGTAGATTTCATACAGGCATGTATTTGGAATTAAAAACTACTAGGTGTGTGTAGTATTTCTAACAGGTGCTAGCCTTAGAAATAAGGATTGCTGTATCAGCCTATTCTCAAGTGAAATATCTCTCCACTAGTCTATTACATTTTTATGCACTTGCTGTTTAAAGGTTTCAGGGAGTTTAAAGACTTCTTTCAAGTTTTTATGCAATAAACTGTTTAGGGATGCTTGTCTGAATAACTGTTTTGCTTTCTTTGTGCTGCTTCTGTAATTATATCATTTAGGTACTATGAGGATAGTGGTGATGGGCATTTTAGTTAGGAAATGTTGAGTTCTATGTTATTTTTTGGGTGTGTGGGTGTTTTGGTTGGGTTTTTTTGGTTTTGTTTTTGTGTTGTTTTTTTTTTTTTTTTTTTTTTTTTTTTTTACTTTGCTTTGAAATGTTTAGACCCCAGTCTTGATTATTTTTTTGGGCTGAACTGGAATACCACTATACCAATGCTTCACTGTAATGAAGATTTATCAGAAACCCTAGAGTTTAGGAATGAGTGTTTTTATTTTCAGGCTAAGACAGAACACATTTCTGGAAACAGCTGTGCTTACTAAACTGAATGTCTAGATACTACTGTGTAGAAACTGTATAGGAAGTATTCTTAAACTGTGTGGTTACTACATTATAATATACTACCTACCTAGTTTTCCACACTATGATGTACGTATAAGTAAGCCATATGAATAAACTGGTACCTTACCTCATTTTTATCCCTAACCATCTTTTTTTGTTAGGCTACTAGATGAAGCGCTACTAAAGCTAGATATTTTTCTTCAAACACGATTCAGAATTTTTTCTTGGATTTGTGTGTGTGTGTGTCTTCTGCCACCCTGTGGGCCAATTTATTTTAGTTCTAGAATGGATTCTTCCTCTATTTCCTGGCAAAGAATAGTTTTATGTTTTTTCTTACATGGCTTTTTCTGCAGCTGTTTTCTACTCATTTCTGTTTTCAGAGCTGAAGTTTTGTTAAACTCCCTAGTATTTTAAATCTTGTATTAACTTTCTTAGGAAGCTGTTCAGTTCAGTTTCTGTTAATGGCCTCATGTCATTCATGATTCTCATCAAATTCAGAAGAAAAATTGTTTTTCTGAATTTCTGTAAGCAGATCAACAATAGGAAAAGATATAATTTGTAATTACTGTTCTTACAATATACACTTCAAGACAGCAGAATATATGTAGTTCAATTCACTTATAATAATAATAATGTTACTTTAACTTCTTCTCATAAAGCAAACCAAGCAGAAATCTTTGAATAAGGTATTCAAGTTTTACCAAAAGAATATGTAGACATAATACAGGAATGAATTTTGACTTCTGACTGGAAATATTATGTAGTCATAAAATTCTTGGATAAGAAAAAAACTTAGTTTGCTTATACTATTTGCCTCCCTTTCATCCCCTGTAGAATTAAACATTTTAGTATGTGTTCCTCTTGATTCCCATGAAGACTGAGTGTTACAGCAGGAATTAATCCAGTCAGTTTAAAGTATGTGTGTAATTTTAGAAGGTGAAAAAGCATGGGTGTTTATTTTCAGCTATCTGTTCTGGAATCAAGTTATTGTCCTGCAAAAGCATTGAAATTTCAGTATACGTTCCAGTGGGACTCCCGACTCTATTAGGTTTGCATTTGATGCAAGTTAACCTGCTCTTTACCTACTGATGTAAACTAATCCACTATATCTATATATCTAATAATGATCTAGTAGTTAATTTTATACCCTCATAATTTTTTTTTCCTCTGGATACATCAAGTTTTTAATTAACTTTCTCCATTCATGGAATTAAGAAGTTTAAGAATTCTTCACATACTTGGTGTTTAAAATAGCTTTGAATTTGATGTCTAAATGTGTATGCCATTGGAAGGGCAGCTCACTGTAATCTAACTGTGAGGTTTCTGGACTGTGTTGCTGATAAGCTGGCTGAAAAATGTATAGAAGTAAATGATTAATATTTTAGCACAAAAGTGTCAAGCAAAAGACCTTTAGTCAACATTCCTTGACTGTGGTTAGACAAATGATTGCCAGAAGAGGTTGTTTTAAAGATGGAATTAAGGAAGTTTGCTGTATTTTTTTGAATTTCAAAGGATTCTAGCAACATATTTTTTCTTCAGCTAACTTAGTAGCAAATGGTGTCAATTTAAGCATGAAGGTTTAAAAGTGGCCAAGTGTTTGAATTTTCAGAAGATTATCTGACAAAGTGGTCCATTCATTTGTTGTCCTGTACTTGGACAACTTCCTCTATGAATAGTTGACTGACTGTGACAGTGGTTTGGAAAGGTAAGATGTTGTTGGAAGACTCAAGTTTTGTACAGGGGAATCAATGAGTTTGTGGAAGCAGATACAGGGGAAGGTGAGGCTGATTAGTCAGATTTTGAATATAGCATGGAGAACTGAGAAAGCACGTTTTAGTAAACGTGCTATAGATGAAAGTGGGAAAGCATGAAGACATTCAGCATGAGAGTAGGGAAGGAAAGTTTGAGAACTGTTGTAGCATAGATGGATTCTTACAAAATACAGTAATTCTCTGTTTTTGACAAATATGTAGGAAAAAATAATAAGGTTTCCTGAAAGATCTAGATGCAGCAACTTCTGTAGTTTAACCAGCTAGAAAAGTGAGGATGGAAAGTATACTTCTTGTCCTTTTGTCTTCCCTCCGTTCCTTCCTCCCCCCTTCCTTTCACCCCTTTCCTGCTTTTTTCCCTTTCTTATACTTTGCTGGATGAGAAATTGTGATAGAAGAAGACAGTAAAAGAAAGAGTTTTAAAAGCTAACACCTTGGGCGAGTGTCCTTAACTTTGTAAAGGAAGTGTTCTACATACATTTCATAGTTTAACAAGACTTTAAGTTTCACTTTGAAGTTTGAATTGAAATATAAATTGTAATATTTTCCATTTTTGTGAGATACCCAACCTTTCTAGTCTAAAAATTGAACAGTGCCACATAAAGTTTAAATTTGCAACCACAACTCTTTCTGTGATTTTTAGATTAAATTTTTTTATACATGGAGATTCTTCACAACTGTCAAAATTCTAGATGTGATAATGAAAAAATGAATATTCTCATTCGATATGGCATGTGCATCTTAAAAATAATGTAGGGAATTGTTTATGAAAAATGAAATCTTTATAGTTTTTATGCCTGATGTGTCTTTGTTCACCCTTGTGTAGATACTTATTTTATAATAAAATCCTGCTTTCCAGAAAGGGGGAAAAAATTGAGTTTAAATGTGAAAAATACTTTAGCTTGTCCAAGGCTTATGTTGACTTAAATAGGTCTAGGTCTTCATGGTTGCCAGCTGCAGATAATTAGCTTTTACTTCCTTAACAAAGAAAGCAAATGGAACTGCAAGGCATTCATTGCCTTTTCTGTCATCATAATAATAATTTATGTATTTAACTTCTTCAATTGTTTTAGTGCTAAGCTGCCTACATTACATGTAATGGGAGTGACAAGTAAAAGCTGCAAAGCATATTTGTGTTGCAAGAGAAGGAATGATTGACAGCTACATTCCTCACTGCAAGGAAAAGCTGTGTTGCAGAGCCTAAAAAATGTCATAAATGTATAATCCTTAACACTTCAGACTTCGGAAGTTGATTTTGAGAAGTGATTACCACTTTGGTTGCTTTTAGTATGGAAACAACAATGGTTAAAATATTACTTTGAAAATGAGTTCTTCTTAGAAATTTGTCAACACTACCAGTACTGGAAATTACAGAGAAAAGAATATGTATTTTGTACTCTGAAATAACATTTTTATCCCATTTGAAAGAAACAAAACAGCAATGTCAAAACTAATCCAAATAGATACTCTGGAAGGCACAGGGATATATAACTGATATATTAAAAACATACTGTTTTGATATGAAATAGTTTAGGACTTGTGGTTTTATTTTGTGAGAGATGTTCATGGTTTACATTAAAGTATTTTTGTAAATTGTAAGCTTAGCTCTAGTATGTATCATGTCTAGTTGAAGATGAAAGAAGATCCAGAAATAAGGGTGTTAGTCCAGAAACTTGCGGTCTCTTCCCTATGTTGCTGATTCTCTGTGTTGTCCAGAACAAATCATTTAGACCTACATACCCAAAGGTATTTAGGAAGCTAATTCCTCTTAGCTAATCCTTAGTCAGAGTTTTTAAGTATTAGTATAAGGTTTGGGGTTTTTTTTTTAAGTGTGGGGTTTAAGTTTGTCAATACACTTGACATAATGTCATATTGTGATTTAGCACCTCATGCACATATGTTGCTGAACTTAGAAGGAAATGGCTATGATTTGAGAGATGAGTCTTGGCTCACCATCTTTTCTTTCTTCAGTATTTATTCCATGGGTGTTTTTCGAATCAGATTGAAGAGCTTCCATTTGAGGAAAATAATATATTGGCACAAAACTGACAATATCCTAATCAACAGAGAAGAACTGAGGCTAAATTGAGAGCTAAAATTGTTTAGTATATATCAATCTCCAAAAAATGCTTTGGAACTCTAGTATCAGTGGCTTTTTTAATCTTACCCATTTAGTTCACAAAGATTGATCCTTATCATTGTTTGTCAATGCAAGAATGTAAATTTTAAGTCGTTCAAAAGCAGTTTGATTATATCATGGGTTTTACTTGCTATCAACCACTGTCTATAAACCAGTCCTTGCAGCTTTCTATCACTCGCAGCCTTGCTGAGGTGTGCTTGGTTCCACCATCTAGGTCATTAATGAAGATGTTAAACAGTGCTGTACCCAATACCAATCCTTGTGGGTACTCAACTAAAGACTGGCCTCAAGCTGGACTTTGTGCCACTGATGACAATCCTCTCTTGTTAAAATCCATTCAGAGCTCTTCTTTTGAAATATGTGTACCACCAGATACATCTTTCAGAACTTTGCAGACTTGCAGACACACACTTTCTAGTCATAAGAGGTCATTAGTGGTGCAGGATTCTCTGTCGGGCCTTACTGTTGCACCTGTATGCTTATACAAAATGCCTGTCACTCACGGGAGATACTTGAAGGTGTGCATACGCTGGGTCAGTGGCTGATTCATAAGGATTGCATGACAGGGATCTCTCTCAAATTCATACAATATGTGTTAGGCTGATTCTGCTAATGAAATCTTTTTAGCCTCCAGTGGCATAAAACAGTATACTGCACAGCCATTAGGGATTGTAGCATGAGATGTGTCAGGCAGATTTAGGACTACTTATTAAAGAAACATGGCAGTTATGATATCCAGGAATATTCTGTATTTGAACTTTACCTGTAACTTGTAACAAAAGTTTCTGAGCTACAACTCAAAAATTAATCTCCTCTTACGAACTTCTCCAGTAATATTTGTTTCTCTTAAATGCCACAGTGGTGGACTTGGCAGTGCTAGGTTGATGCTTGGACTTGATGACCTTAAAGGTCTCTTCCAACCCAAACGATTCTATGATTCCATGATTTGTTTATTCATACCAGTTCTTAACTTGTCATGCTTTTGATCCAAACACATTTTCTTTTATCTATGCAACACAATTGTTGAAACAGCTTTATAATCTTCATTGCTCTCTTTTTGCAAATCTTATATTTTAGCACTTCTTTTTTTTTTCTTTTCCTGTAATGATGGCTATGCTACTGTGTTTCTGATGACATGGTGGTACCAAGTTTCAGGTGTTTCACCAAAGTAACTCTATTTCATTTTTGGGCAGGAAAGGAGGGGAGGGTCCTAAATCTTTGATTTTTTTTTTTTTTTTTTTTTTTTTTTGACACACAAGATTGTAATTACCCAAATCCATTTAATAATCACATCAGATGCAATCCTTTCATTAAATTCCACTTTCCTTTCTTATGCTCTCATCAGTAGTAGTATTTTTCCATTTGATTTTTATTGTTTTATTAATTTATTGGCTAATTTTCTCATTTACTTAAAAATAATGAGTGGAATCACATAAATCTTTCTCAACTTTCTTTCCTTATTTCTTACTTTGAAGCTCTCACTACATCATGTTGGAGTGAATTGCAAATTCAGATGGGTTCTAAGCTTTGAGAAGAGCCCGGTCTCAATGAATTGCTGGTAGTGACTGAACATGCTAGAAACTTGATGATAGCATCAGCTCTTAAGCTATTATATTTTATTGTGCTTTTGTTCTTCCTATAAAAGGTGGAAGAATCTGAGTAAAGTTCACTTCGTGTTCTCTACTTCATGAGAGACACTGCAGAGGATGCAATTGCTCCTTGCCAGTTTCAGAGTCTGTGTTTGATGTTGGTTATTTACCTTCTCCTTCCATTCTCTGTCTGCTTTCTGGCTCTAATACAGTAATGCTTTGAATAATGTACTGCTTATCATAAACTAATACACAACAGAAGTTTTTAATCATATGATTATCGTAAAGATACATCGATCTTCATACAGAAGTTAGACATTAACTCTCAAAAATTGAAATGATAAAATATTAATATATTGTGACTTTGATGTAATATATTTACTCCTGAATGTATTTTTAGCTGACATTTATTGCAGAGTGTGATAACAGTAACCATTTAATTTATGGTAGCTTGCTAAAGGAAGTATACCTCTATTTGCTTCAGGTCAGATTCTACTTTTTCATTTTGTATACTGCTTGTGTAATTCCTGTTAAAATCGCTCACTTCCTCCACTGATTTATCTTCTTTTTTTTTTTTTTTTTTCTCCTTGCATAGATTTATCTAGAAACTTGTTAGCATTTGTTGGAAACGTGCTAAAACAGAAAACAAAATCCATCTGACTACTTTTTAAACTGTGCAGTTTATCTATACAGTAATCTAATAGAAGGCAAGGAACATTTGTGTTAAAAAAAAAAAAAATTGTCATTTAAGTGCAATTTGTTTAAATATATGGAGTCCATAGGAAATTCTTTTCAGAAGACAGACTGAAATTCTTACCAAAGATTAATATGCTCTCTAAAGGTACTTTGATGTACTTTATATATAGCTTTATAGAAGTATTGTATAAAATATAGATATACATACTTTATATAGTGTAAAGATACATAAATTGAATCTCTCTCTCTACATAAAAATGTATGCATAAAATGTGTAAAAACGTTTCTTAGAAACAGCTAATGAAACGAAATAATTAAAGGTTAAATGTGAACGGAAAGTAATTAAGTAACATCATGAAGTAGGTTGGGACCCCCCACTTCGCAAGTCCAGTGAACAAATCCTGACATGTTTGGGGTGGAGGGAGGTACGAGAGGACAAGGAGGGAGTATGAGGAGGGCAGGGTGAGCAGGGGGGCACGATCAAGTGGGAACATGCCCAGGGGCTACTGGCCTGTCCTCAGAGAAGGCCCACCAAAGGGCCCCTGTGCATCCCCTGCCATGTGCAAAGAGGAGCCCAATCCTGGAGCCCCACGTCTGGCACCAAACTGCCTGCCAGGATGGCCATGCACTGTTTATTACTGGGGCAGCTTTGAGGCTTTGCACTGTGTCGCAAGACAGGCATAGCTGTCTGCAGAAGTGGAAATCCAGAACAAAAGGCCAACTTCAGAAGAACATGGTTGTGGAGACAATAAGGACAAGCCCCAGCAGGACTTCAGAAAAAAGACCACGTGAAGCAGAAGAGCCATCTGACAGGCCCGTGAATCAGGAAACAACTTCCAGGTAAGTTTCATGCAGAAAGAGCAAGCGCTGGTGGGAGCTGCCTTTGCCCACTGCTTTGGGGGAACCTGGCAGTTCCTTTTAACATCACTGTGAGGTACAGGCTTGTGCTATGTTTCCTTATCCTTAGGTTGATGTCCTTATAGAACACTTTAAAAAGCTCTAGCTGATTAGCTGAGGAGGCAGGAGACAGAAGTGTTCCTGTCTGGGCCTGCAGCAGTTAAAGAATGAGCAGAGAAGGACAGTGGCTTTCATGGAAGAGCGGAAAAACCCCAACAAAACCTTGGAAAAGCCCAACCAATGACTGACACCCATCATAACCAGTTAATAAAGTATCTCTGTGCATGAATTAAATGATGGTGAGGTGTTTAATTTCTTATATGTGTGCAGTAATGGCATGCCAATAGAGATGTCCATGCTGCCACTTCTCTTTAAAGGCATTTGCTGTGCTCCTGGGGAGGTGGGAAGCTTGGGGCATATAAATCCCTTCTTAGAAGCTGCTAAGAGCAGACTGTTGATATGAACTGGAGCCAGGTGGCAACTTGGCTTGCAAACCAGGATACCTGGACCTTATCCAAGCCACCAAGGAAGCACTTTGAGAGAAACAAGGTGTTGGTGGTAGAGATGGATGCTCGATATCATCAGACTTGGTGGATGTGCAGTAGTTTTCCAAACATGACACTGCTGTTAAGTACAGCTTAAGTATGGTGCTAGAAATATTACACAAGCATGTGTCTGCCGTTGGTCTAAAAGGCAAAATGGGTTCTGATATAGCTGGGGCTTTTAAAGCCATTTTTAGCAGGCAGTGCACATGTCAGAGATTACAGATTGATGGGGGAAAGATTTTTTTTTTTTTTTAAACCAGCCTTTATACTGCTTTAACAGCTTGTTTGATGTTCACTGTCTTGTTACTAGCAACGAAGCAAAAGCCTCCACTGCAGAGTGTTTTAACAGGCTGCTTAGAACTAAGATGTGGAGATATTTTCGTGTGTGACACTTTTTGCTACATTGGTGTGTTACCAGGTTTTATAAAGGACTATAGCCATAGCTTCCACAGAGCTATCAGAGCCAGGCCTGTGGATGTGATCCTTTTAAACTCTGTGAGGGTTTGGAAAATAAAATCCAAGGATTGATTTAAAATTAAAGAATATGTGCCTTTGCTCAAAAAGGCAGACCATATCACAGTGTTTATAACAAAAGAGATTTGAGAAAGGTTATCATCAGATGTTCATGAGTGAAATGATCTTAATATCTGAAACTGTGGGAAGGGAGCAGGTACCCACCCGTGCAGTTTAATAGACTATGCTCATGAAGCAATGGAGGGGACATTTTACCCTGAAGAATTTCAAAAAGTGAATCATGGTGAGGACAATCTACAAAACTGACAAAATCTGTGCTGCGGAAGTGAAGATAAGAAAGAAACAGCACCCCAAGTCCAGGACATGTAGCAACTGGAGTTGGAGTGGGGGTAAGAGGAAGATGGCAGATGGAAGTTTCTACCTTATGCTAGTCAGCAATCCCAGCACCAGAATTTTCCCACAAAATGTCTCTAACTTCACTATAGAGTTGGTGAGGCCCCTGGAGCTTTCAGGTAAATAGGAGGTGAGGTTGGCAAAAATACAATACCTGCACAGAAGGAATAACCTCAGTGAAGACAGCACCTTTGAAATAGCAAGGTATGACATGGCTGGGTAACACATGGCAGTATACTTTGCAGAAATCCTGTTATTACCATCCCTCACAGTGTTGATGGAATGTATGAACCATCTTATGCCCACAACAGAGCTTCAGCCATCAACTCTCTGGCTGTTGCCCTGGCCTGTAATCCTGTCATAAAGAAAACAGCATAAAATGGTTGAAAATCCTTACCTTTATCTCTTGTAATGCTATTCATAAATGTATTGTGTAAATGTAACTTAGAACCCAGCTGAAAGTTTGTGTGTTCTTCAACTATTCCTCCAATTATTTTCTTTTAAATGGGCAATATAGACATCGAAGTTGAAAGTTTTTATCATGATTTATGTATTACACTAAATACTACAGGGTGAGGCGTGGCGCTTTGTAGATAGCTTTGTTTTCTAACATGGTGTGTGTGGTGCTTCTCGGTTCTCCTCATTCACCTTTAATTGTTCCAAGAGATCCTGGTTACCTGCATTACCTATGACAGAAGATGGAACATTCACCACAGCCAGGGTGTTAGTAAGAACATTCCAATCTTTAGGTCTTCTCAAGCTTAAAGGGGCTTTGGCCAAGCTGTTGGAGGCACCTACTCCAGCCAATCCCAGGGTGCTCTGTGCACATGCGGGGAGATAGCGATGACAAAATGGCGGCTCCCAGCGGCCAAAAAGGAGGGGATGGAGGGGGGCAAACCAGTGACATGGATGGAGGGTGAGGGAGTTTGAGGCAAGTGGTGGCGGTGACAGGTGGAGGGAGTAGAAGTCCCTTTGGGTGCTGAGGAGCAGAGCATCCAGTCCAGGATGAGCGCTGTCCTTGTACCCCTCATGTATGGCTCTCCAAATCACCTGCATCCATTTCCTTTCCTGAGCTTTCAGAACACTGCATGGTGCTGTCGTGCTTGTTCTTTGGGTACCATGTTCTGGAGTTGTGCTTTGGCGCTTTGCTTACCCCCTGAAGGGGAGTTTGTTGTCTTGCCTTTCCTGCCCACATGGCTGCTGTGTGCAGGAGGCAGGTGGAAGGGGTGGGGTATTTATTGATTCAAAGGTAGTTCATTGCACCCTGCCACTCTGAGCAATATGGCTTTCATGGGTCATTACAGTAACTGATTTCACTGGTAAAATGGGTATATTTGTCAACCTGGTTTAATTTGCATCTCTGCTTTGTTGTAAACTTCACATTCAGAATAGACAAATATAAGGAATAGAGTGTATGCAGTTTGCAGAGCGTACTGGATCTCAGAAGGTTGCTGTGTTACAAGCGTAAGAACTGTTACATGTGTTGATTCTGCTCTTTATGACTTGTTTTAAAAGGTGCAGAGTTACACTGTATAAGGTGATTTTTTTACAGTCTATCTCTCTTGGCATAGTAGATGAGAGCTTTTATTTATGTAATGGTGTATGTAGTGCAAATCCAACTGTTCTCTTTAGAGGAGGAGATAAAATTATACCTCCCCCCACAACCAGTTTAGTGTGCTCATATACAGGGTACCAAGTGGTTTTGAAAGACACATGCTCTGAAAAGCTTCTGGATCTTTATTCAGTGTCCACGAAGCCAATAATCTGAGCTTGCAGCACCAGCATGTCGAAGCTGAAAACAGGTCCACTGACAGGGCTGGCCAGGCGCTCCCCTGCAGCCTGCTGGGCGGAGACATCGGAGGCCCTTGGACCTGCGTCCCCCATGCTGCTCGGTCCGTCCCTGCAGGCCCCCTTCTCCCAGCAGCGGGCTCGTTGGTGGTGGGCCTTGGGCGCAGGTGGTAGTGCCGCTGCGGGGATCTGCTGCGCACCCTCTGCCCGGCCGTGCTCCTCTGCCGGCAGGCGGACGAGCTGACCACGTACTCCTGGTAGTCATCGTCCGCCATCCCCGTGTGCAGGATGTGGTCAAAAGGCCGCCTGCAGAGTGGGCACGCAGCTCTCGAGGCAGCCCACTGTGGTATACAGTCAAAGCAGAAGGCGTGGAAGCAGACATCAACGTAGGCTGCGTTGTCCACGTTGTCCAGGCAGATGGTGCACACGCCGCCTGCTGCTGCCTCCCGCCGCCCTGCCTGCTGCAGCTGGCTCGTGCCGGCTGTCGTGGCAGAGCCGCTGTCCTGCAGAGCCTCCTCGGCAGCCGACGCCATGTCCTGCCGAGAGACAGGCAAAGTGCCTGAGCTTTTCTGGCGCCAGGAACGGAACAGCAAAGAAAGCCTCAGAAAGCGGTGGGAGAGGGGAGGAAGGGCCTCCGGAAGGGTGTCCTTGAGTGTGGCTGGCCAGCGGCTAACCAGCCCCACGGGCTGCCCTCCCCGTGTGCCTGCCCCCCTGGGCTCCCCTCAAGCACGCTGCCTGCCCAGTCCACGGCCTCCCACCCTCTGCAGTCCCCCCTAGACAGCCAGCGTGAGTCGAGCTAGGACAGGGTACCTGCAGGAGGTGGTCAGGGAAGGCGGAGGACCTGGCTGGGAGCCTTCAGTGGTGCCCAGGGCCCCTGCACCCTCCTCAAGCCCACAGCCCTGGGACAGCTGCTGTGCGGGACCTGCAGCACCCGCGCCAGCCAAGTCCCGGCACAAAGGCAGCAGCACTCCAAGGGGAGGTCCACGGTCCTGCTGGAGGGTGCACGCCATGCCTGTGCGCTCGCAGGAGGCCTGGACCAAATGCACTGGGAGGGAGCCTGTGGCTACCGAAGAGCAGAGAGGTTGGGGCCATGGCAGATGCCCCCCGGTGACATCACAGGAGCCTCCCAACCACCACCTGGCAAGGACAGCAAACGCCCCAGAGGGGGAAAGCCCCTGCCTCACGGGATGTTGGCCATCTTTTGGTGGCCCTTTGGGCAGGGGTTAACTTCATGGCTCAGTCAGATCCCATGATGAGAGGCTGGTGCCCCTGAGCACAAGGGCCCAGCAGTGGGCAGCACAGCAATGCAGGCGGGGAACTCTGGTGACCTCGTTGGTGCCAATGGAGCACCTCGACTTGGCTCCTGCAAGAGCTGTTAGAGGAGAAGGACTCAGCCCTTGCCTGTGGCAGGAAAGCCCCAGAGGTGGGAAAGGACCTCTGGAGGCCATCTCTTCCAACCCCCCTGCTCAAACAGGGCCACCTGCAGTCAGTTATCCAGGACCATATCCAGATGGCTTTTGAAGATCTCCAAGGATGGAGATCCCACAAGCTGTGCCAGTGCTTTTTCACCCTCACAGTAAAAAAAGTGTTCCCTGATGTTCAGCAAGAACCTCCTCTGTTTCAGTCATGGGCTGCTGAATGGATATCTGCTCTACTGTGGACCTCCGTGGGCTGCAGAGGGACGACCTGCATCACCATGATCTTCACCACAGGCTGCAGGGGAATCTCTGTTCCAGCACCAGGACCGCCTCCTCACCCTCCTTCTTCATTGACCTTGGTGTCTGCATAGTTGTTTCTCTCACATATTCTCACTCCTCTCTCTCAGCTGCTGTTGCATACCTTTTTTTACCCTTTCTTGAATGTGTTATCACAGAGGTGCTACCACCATTGCTGATTAGCTCACCTTTGGCCAGCGGTGGGTCCATCTTGGAGCCAACTGAAAGTGGCTTTGTCTGACATGGGGGCAGCTTCTGGCATCTTCTCACAGAAGCCACCCCTGTAGCCCCGCTGCTACCAAAATCTTGCCATGTGAACCGAATACAGGAGCCCAGAACTGGACACAGCACTCCAAGTGTGGCCTCACCAGTGCTGAGTAGAGGGCAAGGATCATCTTCCTTGACCTGTCTTCAATACTTTCTGTAATGCAGCTGAGGATTTTTGTTACAAGATACAAGCTAGTTTCTTTTGAGAGAGCTTGCACTGGGGATGTTCCATAAATTCAGGGTGGAATATGTGGTGCATATGCACGTGCATGTCAATAGTTTAAACATGGAAGTGTTTCCTTTGCGCCCTAAGAGTCCAGGTTATGTGGCATTCAAATCTACCAATGTTAAGTTTAAATATTCAGTTTTCTGTAGATGGAGATGGTTCTATTGGGAATATCTAGATTATCTTAGAATTTGTTTTAACTTAGTTGGAGGAGGCAACTTTTAAAATAACTTTATAAATTCTTTCATTTTAGATTATATGGTAACGTGTATAAATGTTCCTATTTATTTTTTCTGTCCTATAGTTCAGGAACGTATTTTTATTATTTCTGCACAGAACTTAATGTTTTTTAGTATTTTAGCATGCTGTGTAACAACTGATTATATTTATGATATGTGAAATAGAAGCAATTTATTTATATTTTAAAGCAAATTCCCAGTCCTACAGCAAAGCCTGAGAGAAAGATTTTAACTTTGTCACATACACCTTGCACTGAGTACTTCAGACACCTTCTTTCATCTTTATGTGCTGTTTCTGGTTATGTGATAATTGCATAATGGTTTCTTTGTGCGCACCATCTATAAATGGAGACCACACAAATGCTGAATTATCTGTGTTGATAGAAGATGTGGAACATTTCAGACACATTTGAGATACCAAGAAGGAAAATACACAGTGGATTTTTTTTTCAAAGTGCAAAACTACTGTATTTTTAAAGGTTTGAGTTAGACAGGAGTAACGTGCAGGTAGTCTTCTGCAGCGTAGAGAACTTCTGTCCAGGAACTTGAGAATCTTGAGAAGGTGTGAGAAGAGATGGGAAGGGAACAAAGAGAAAAACACTGATTCTTGTAAATATCATGAAACTCAGATAAGGGTATTATTGTGGCTTCCTCTTATTCAAGGAGAGGCACCATGTATCTCCTAGTAAATAAATTAAAAGAAGGGAAGAAAATTTCATTAGTATTTTGTTAGTGTATTTTCTTGCAGTGTGTGATAAGTGTGCAGTTCATACTGGTGTTCTAGATTTGTGTAATTTGCACTCCATAAGGAAATTTCTGTTTTGCCTTAAGTGCTTAAATACAGTAATTGAAAAAGTAGCAAATATGACTGGCTGCTTCTTTGATTAGTAAGCAGCCCTGACATTTCAAATGTGAATAAATCATTTAGATTTGGCTTATTTGCAAACATATTCATTATGAAAATATAATGGATACAACAGGAACCCAAGCAAGAATGTGTCCATTTTTAAACTCCTGTAAGTATTGTCACTGAGCTTATATTTGGTGTCAGCTGAACTACATTTCTTTCTCCTGCCTTCTCAAAGCAATTAAGGTAGTTACGTCATTATCTTGATTTGCCAAAAATGGAGAATCACTTGGGAACATACTGGATTCTGACATTTTAACTGACTGTAAGTATTTTAATTATGGTTGCAGAGTTCTGTGGTTTTTTTGATTTTCTTCTTGGAATAGAAACAGGAATTCTGTTTGCTTGACATTATCATAATACAGGGAACTGTTCAGTTTTTCATTTGGAAAATTAGAACAAAGACAAAATAAGTATTTGGTATGGGGGTAGTGTTGTTTACTCCAGGCTAACACAATGCAACATAGCAAATAAATGCTGGCTCACTTAAGCTGAAAATAAATCTTGCAGTAGCTTGGCACTTTATTCTACTTTGTAGTAGAAACTTGAATCACAATCAACAGAATTAAAGGAAAGCTGCTCTTCACCAGAAATAAATAATCAGCACTTTTCTAGGCATCCTGTGGTCAGTGTGCTACCTGTCAATTATCTCAGGTACTAAAATGTAAATTTAGTAGCTGCATTGGTTTATATGCTGTGAGCAGTAACACTTCAGCAAACTTGTTTAAAACACATAGCTAATTATGTGGCGTCTGACAGTTAGGCAAGTTTTCTTTTGCAGTCAAGGAACTCCCCATATAATGACTGATAGTTTTTACATGCTTTGTTGAACCTTAGTAGAACTGCCTATAGTGTTTATCTCTCTATATGCTAAATGAGTGAACAGCTGAAAGCAGTTGGGGCTTTCAGCTCTTCATGTTACACTTGTCCTCCTAAAGTTACCAAAAAAATTCCATATTGATTTGTGTTGCAGGTAAAGTAAAATCTATTTGCTATCTCTAGGAAAGGAAAGTAGTTTGCTCTCTGAAATAGGGGTGAAATTGGAGACTTGGAATATTAGCTCTATAACAGTAAAACTATTTTTTGTACTGAAAGTCCATACACATTCGTTAATACAGTGCAAGTTTCAAATGTTGGCATTGGGCTGTCTGCTCTCTGTGTGTGAAAAAAAATCAGTGTAGTAGCATCAGTGTCATTTTGGAAAGTAAGGAAGACTCAAAATAAGGGATGAAGCGTTCTTATGGAACAAAACCTGTGAGAAAAATTGCAAGTAGGAATCAAACAGTTTTCAGCAACACAACAGGTCTGCTGCTGTAATGCTGCAAGGTTCTGAGCAGTGAAAGAACAAGTAATTCTTGTGTCTCTTTTAGCTGGGGACAGGAAGGTATCATGCTATAATCCAAGCAAGGTGAATGTAAATGTAGTGGATGGTGAACTTCATTATTAATAAGGCAAAGTTACATGAACTGGGAAGTATGCCAAGTTATTTCTTACACCTTACCAACTGTTTTTGAACTAGCTCTTATTATTTCCACCTGTCAGATGGTGGAGAAATTTGGGTCATCTTTCTGTTTTTATCTAAGAGCTGTCTTTTCATCTTTTATTTGTGAACATGATGTACAGATCCAAACTCACTTTTTACTGGACATTTTCTTACCTTAAAAACTTAACATCTTTTTCTTCTTACGTGTAGTGTTTCAAATTTAACCTTCCAGTCTACTTGCATCATTTTTGTGTCCCAATTCTGTGTACTTTTGTGTACAACCATAATGCATCAGATGCAGACAAACTGTTTTCACTCTTAAAGCCCAGAAGAATCTGGAACCAAACTGTCTGTAACTTCTCTTAGTTTGATTTTGAATGCATTCTCTCCTTAATCAATCTTGTCAGCTGCTGTAGCCAGTCAGTATGTTTCTTCACTTTCTGCGTACAGCTCCACTTACATTTAAGAAGTCTATCTATAAGAAACTAAAACATTCCAGAGTTTCTGATAAAATCTCCACTCTTTTGATGCCTAGAAAACAGCAGTGGCTAAGCATCAGAGTGGCTAGTTAACCTGAATATAGGTTAATGTATTGTTCAGCAGCTGCTGATTTACTTGTTTTTTCCCCAGGATGTTAGATGAGTGAAGAAGAGATAGATGAGTTTTGGAAAGAATGTTGTTAGCATTTTTTAGGTTGGATTAGGAAATCTAGGCACTCTGCTTAAGTGTTTCTACCTTTTCAATCAAGGTCTAGATTGTCTTAGGAAAACTACTGGATTATTGATGTATTTGAGAATTTTATTTGTATTTGAGTCACTGTGCTATAGCAAAAGCATCATCTTTAGCATTTAGAATACATGTCATCTGGAAATTGGTACCTTTTAAGACTGAGTATGTGCGCAGTCTATCTCAGAGAAACTCTGGTAACCAGAAAATAATCTTACTTACTACTAAAAGTACTTTGGATGCACCTTTTCTGAATTATAAAGCTATGTAATGAAATTTAGGAGGCAAGCAATTTACCTGTGCATCTTCTCTTCAGGAAATTGCATATATGTAGATTTCTTTTCTCAAGGCTGAAGAAATCCAGTTTGCTCAACCTTTTCTTCCACACCAAATATTAGTGACCCTCAGCTAGACTTAATTGTATTTTTTTTTTTTTACTGGGGAGTCCAAAACTGGACAGAGCATTCCAGATGCAGTCTGAAGTGTGGAACTGAGGCACTTGCTGGCTACACCCTTCCTAATACAATCAAGGCTGCTGCTAGTCGTCTTTGCTGTAAAGATATATCTATCTTTTAACTTCCCATTTTCTTTACAGAGTGCCAGTTGTATCTAAATACTTAGTAGTTTTTAACATGTCAACAGTTAATACATGTTACAATGAGGTTGTTTAGAGAGATCAGAAAGACTTCAATGTGTATGTGTTTCAGTGAAGCAAGTTAATGTCATGCATAATTACAACTAACAGCACAAATAAAGCATATGAGAATCTTTTTTTCTGTGATTTCCATTAGAATAGACAGCACATAATATGCTGAGATTTGTACCTTTTAAATTTCACAGAAATAAATTAATAGATAGTCCATTGTCAATCCATTAAACAGTTCAGTCCTTGCAAATTCTCTTTGCAATATAAAATAAAGCTTTCAAAGTATTTTGAGAGACAAATGTTCTACTATAGTAAATGCTCTCAAGCCAGGGACAAACATTCTACTATAGCAAATGCTGTCAAGCCAGGGACAATCTTAGGTAGTCTTAAGAAGAGAGAGGAATGGTGTCCATGGATATATAAAGTATATCAGATTATGGTTTAAAAACATACAAGACTCCTGATAAGTAAGAAGTCCTAAGCCACCAATCTGTGGTTGGTTTAGGACCTGAAATTATTCAAAATACTAATTTTTAAAAATTCTTCCATTCTAAGTTCCATACTTTCAGGTTCCAGACCTTCATGTGAATTATTTGGGCAGCTCTTTACATCAGAAAGTTTTTGTTTCCTTGAAATAATTCAAAAAATGCTTTTCAGTTATAGTAATTCAGAGGATACATCTGCATGATACAGTGCACACAGAGATGAGCAAGCTATTCCAGTGTTCAGGGCTGACTGAAGCTCCAAGGCTGAGTTAATTGCTCTGGTGCCAAGGAGGAGTTCACTTGCCCTTCCCAGAGCATTCCAGATAATTCATGTCTCAGTGTGATCAGTAAAGAAGCTTTGCACTGAAGTGATTTCAGTTCACAAAACTTTGGCTCATTCTGTACCTCATCTGGGATAATTTCTACCTTGTTTCTGGTGCTTTTTATTCTTTTTAGTCAGTGCTTCTGAGCAGAATGCACTTCTACCATTTGGAATTTTTTTTAATTTTAAGTATTACATAATTTTAACCTTCTTTTCCTTTTTTCATATGCTCTTTCAGCAGAAACATAAACAAGGGTAAGGGTAAGTTAGGAGGAAGGTATAAGGATAAGCAAGGCTTGTTTGGCTGTCGTGGTTTAACCCCAGCCGGCAACTAAGCCCCACACAGCTGCTTGCTCACTCCCCCCCAGTGGGATGGGGGAGAGAATCAGTAGGGTAAAACTGAGAAAACTCACTGGGGGTTGAGATAAAGACAGTTTAATAGGTAAAGCAAAAGCCGTGCACACAAGCAAAGCAAGGAATTCATTCACTCCTTCCCATGGGCAGGCAGGTGTTCAGCCATCTCCAGGAAAGCAGGGCTCCATCACACGTAATGGTGACTTGGGAAGACAAACAGCATAATTCTGAATGTCCCCCTCTTCCTTCTTCTTCCCCCGGCTTTATATGCTGAGCATGACCTCATATGGTGTGGAATAGCCCTTTGGTCAGTTCGGATCAACTAGCTTGGCTGTGCCCCCTCCCAGCTTCTTGTGTGCCTGGTAGAGCATGGGAAGCTGAAAAGTCTTTGTCTAGTGTAAACACCACTAAGCAACAATTAAAACATCCCTGTATTATCAACACTGTTTCCAGCACAAATCCAAAACATAGCCCCGTACTAGCTACTATAAAGAAAATTAACTCTATCCCAGCCAAAACCAGCACATTGGCTAGACAGCTGCCAGGTGCAGGATGACAGAAGATGTAGATGAGTATGATGAAGTTGCATCTGGACACAACTATGTGTCTTTGTCCCCTTCCACACTCCCTGCCTGTTGACATCTTAAGTCTGTTTGAGTTGCATTGTAGTTCAGAATTATCTTGCATTCCCAGCGCTTTCCTCTCCATTTTGCAGTGAGTTGGCACCATACCAAGCAGATTTCCAGGTACAGCTGTGGTGTGAATTGTTGCAGCTATTATTGCTGGGTAATTGGCGACTGCTGTAATGGGAATATTCTGAGACATGCCAGCCAAATCTCCAAATTTCAGGCAAGCATTTATTTATGCTCAACTACTAGCCAGCTAGTCTGTTAAAAGCTAAGAATCAAGCATTAATCAAATACATTAGTTAAGCCATAGGTTTACAGTACTGTAAGTCTGATGGTTATTGTTGGCTCTGATGTCCATAGTCTTTGATGGTCTCTGAGGTCAAGATGACCAGGCTTGTGAGGTCTTTGACACAGAAAGCTGGAGTGAAACTGGGCATTTTTTCTCTTTCCTCAGGCTCCACTGGGTGTCACTGGCACTTAAACACTTCTCTGTGGGCCAAGACCAATCTGGTCCAAAGGCAACTTCATGGGTGTTGGTCTATTCTGGTTTCTTCAGAGGAATATTACCTATTTGCAGACTGCTTTCCAATCATGTTTCCTTCAGATAGTTGCAGACTATGCTATGCAAACAAATATGACAAAATACTGTAGTTCCAATTCTAATTCAGTCTTTTTAGGTGTCTAGGTGTAAGACAAACAAGATTTTTTCATTTTTCTGTTTTAAAGCAAGTAGTGTTACATCTGGGAGCAAGAATGAAAGGATATGTTTCAAAAATAGGCCTTCACACTACAGGGAAGGAATGCTCCAGTGAAAGATCTATCCAGGCCCTCCATCTTTGGGAGGGTAAAGTAATCACTAACTCCTCTGCTGACCCGCGTGATATACATCCTTCTCTCGCAAAATAACATTGCAGATTGAGGAATGGGAGAAACTGGTGAGATTTTATCCAGTCGATTCATTGTTTAAGCGGATTACATATAGTTATCCCTGCAATAAGTCTACAGATATCCCAGTTGTAAGCCTATTTGCACATCTCCCAGTTCAATAGGGAAAGGATTTGCTTTAGCTTGCTTTTTTGTTTTAAGCCAATATTTTTATGTCCTGGTGTCAGTGTTATTGCATTCTTGTTGAAATCTCCTTCCTTGATATTTCCATAGATAAAAGACAACTGTAACTTCTGTATTCAGTAACTAAACAGATTTTGCATAATTCTTCATCTTTTCTGTTACATGTTTTCCAGACCGTAACCCTGATATGTTTAGAACATCCTTCTCCAAATAACTTCCAGTGTGTCAACAGTGTTTTTAACTAAGATTCTCAAATCTCGGAGCCGTATTCTATATCTTGGTAAGTCAGGAAGAGAGTATCATTAAGTAGAAGTAGGAGCAGTGGAGAGTAAGTGTCCAAAAGCTGGTATAATACTGTCAGAAGATGTGATACTTTTTTCTTTAAACATTCATATTTGACATAGACATATTAGTAAAATTTTCTAGCATAGACTTAGTTTTGTTGGTTGCTACTAACTACCGAAACACTGATTTTTTTTTTTTAAGGATATAAAATTTCCGTTGTACTGTAATGCAGTTTTTCCAGCAAAGATGGCAAAAATGGAATATGGAATTTCACTTACTTTGAAGGTATTGCATACATAGGGTGGTGCCATCACATAGTTATTCAGTTACTGTAGTACATACACTACGTACTTCAATTAAATGTTGTATGGATTTGGATTGTAATATCAATATCAATGCTGTCCACATGAAAATCATGTGAACTGTGTGTGAGCCTGTAACACTAACTCCAATGTTTTGAACTGCTTCAACTTCTCAGAAAATTAAGTAGTATTGAGATTTATGCATCCCTAATTAAAACAACCTAAAGTTTTAGCCGTTTAGAATCTGATCATTTTATGATGAATGGACTTTGAAGTAATCTTTATGTAGTTCAGAACAAAGGGAAGGTGTTTCTTTTTCCCTCAGACACAGAATTTCATGTTAGAACTGTTGTTCTCTAATTCGATGTAGCATAGCAGGAACATGATGGTTTTTACTTTTAGCTGTTTAGCCTTTCATTCTGTAGATGTACCTAAATTTAAAGGAAATGTTTTAATATCGGATCACTTTTAGTCTCTTGAAAGCTCTAAACAGCTGTGCTTAGAGCCCTTTAAGAGCTTTCATCTGTTTCTATCCTTCTAAGCCCTCTTTACTTTCCAGTGATTATAAATTCTAGTTTAGCAAATGGTATAGATGGGAACCTGAATCTGGTGTGGTGAGGTTGTTAGTGGGTGAAACCTGTGTTTCTCTCTCTACTTGTACCATTATGATTTCTTTATTTTTACTTCCCCCATCCCTACTCATAGGGGAGCCCTGGATTGTCACCTGTCGCACCATCTGTTTTTTTACTACTGCTGAAATGATGGGTAAAGGAAGAAAGTTAACACCACAGTCATTGAGGCAATAATCCAGGCGTGAAGTGTTTCCTTCTCTTTGCACCTTGTGAGGAAATGGCTAAGTGAAGCATTTGGAAGATGACAGTGCATTACTAATTTCGTAAGTTTTAAGCATGAAGTGTTAGGTGTCCTTTAGGGGTAATCACAATATATGTAATTGATAATAATAATAATGGCAGTTTAATTCATAACTGTCATAGTATATCGGCAGGTTAGTTATTGCATGGGCTAAAGCTGAGCTGACTCTCTTCAGTGGTGCCCAGTGACAGGACAAGAGGCAACAAGCTCAAGTGAAACACAGGAGTTTCCCTCTGAACACGAGCAAAAACTTCTTTGCTGTGAGGGTGACTGAGGATGGGTGCAAGTTGTCCAGGGAAGTTGTGGAGTCCCAGTTCTTGGCTATATGCAAAAGCCAGGAGGTCCTGGGCAGAAGGCTGTAGGTAGCCCTGCTTTAGCAGGTCCCTTCCAATCTCTGGGGCCATACTGCGATTCAGTGAAAGTAACACAGGAAGCATCACAAACAGAAAATTTGTAACAAAGAGGTAACAGAGAACCGAAACTATTGCCTATAAATATGGCTCACTGTTGTTAAAGTAGATGTCTCCAGCTATACTGTTTTGACTTTTTCATTTTATGTTTTGATCTATTGAGTGTTAAAAACAAATATCACATCGATTTTTCTCCCTTTGTTTCACTAGTATCAGGTTCACACTCACTCTTTTGATGAAAGGACTGCAGCACAATATCGTATTAGGGAAAAAAAACCCGCAGAACTCACTTCTGAAGGAAAATCTAAATATACTTTCAGAACCGTATAATTGATGCAGAAGTGACAGAAACTGTTTTGTACAGGTGGTGCTCCTGCTTTCACATTCTTCCTCAGAAAGCACCGGCTATTAGGAAAAGTGCCTTGAATGGTGATTGTCAGTGCTTGAAGTATCACATTATGTCCTGTTCCCACCCTGCCCTGGACCAACAGGCAAAAACAAGGATGAAATTTCATAAAACTACATTTTGTTGTTGAGTATTTCCAAAGGTGTGAAGAAGTAGCGTTATACATGTTAGACTTTGTAATTAATTCTGCTAATATCAGTGGTGCAGCAGAGTAAGATCTTGGCTCAAGCTAGAAATTCCATTTGATATTGTAACTATCATTCTGCATAGAGGTATTCTTGGGAGATCATGAACATGCTTATCCCAGCCCATGAAAGTTATGTTAACATATTAAATACAGGTGTCTCAGTATAGGAAACGTACCTGAATACTATTTAAGGTAGATAACACTTGACTAACTGTGACTTAAAAGCCATAGTCTACTCGACTTAGCCATGTAAACATTAACTTAGAAAGCACACTGAATTTACAGAAATGTTCTGTAATTTTTTTTTTTTTTTTCCAAAACTTGTTTCTGGTTAAACACAACAAAATACCTATCTCGACAAGGAAGTTCCGATGAACTTCATCCTAATGAAGGTTGTTTCCTTGAGACATTTTCATTTCTAAGAGAAACAAACTATAAAGTCAGATAGTTTGTATCCCTCCATTGCTGCACTCCAGTCACATGAGCCATCCCACAACATTTCTGTGATCCCAACAAGATTATGGCCCTGCAAATGCACACAGGTCTCTAATTCTGCATGTTTATTCACCATGCTGTGTGTGAGCCCTTTGTACACCCCATGGTGTATGAGCGCTTCAGAGAGGCACCTCAGCATTACTGATTTCCCAGAGAGGGTCTGGGTGGTTTTTTCATAAAGATGCCGTGTAGCCACTTCCTTGCTCACATGCAGATGCTTGAGGTGACCCTGCTTAAGCCTCGTTTTGTTGATTATGTGTTCCCTTTCATTCACATCACCCCAGGCCCTTTGCTTGTCAGTCCTGTCCACCACTCCTTCACAGGGCTACTGGTGACTCTTTCCCTCCCCACATCGTTCCTGGTTTAAGTCCCTTCTTACCAGGTCAGCTGGCAGAGGTACCTCTGCCCCACTTAGTGAGATGGATAAGCAGACATTATCCTCAAAGAGGGTCCTATGGTCATAGAAACCAAAGCCCGGTTGCCAGTAGCCAGTTCCACAACCAATTGTTGACACGCAATGTCAGTGCCCTCCTTCTCACACCCTTTCACCCAGGGTGAAGTAGAACATCACCTGGGCTTTTCTACTCACAGAATCTCCAGTGGACAAACTAATGCCTTAGAATAGCATGGATATAATTGTTTGATTTGCTAGTTTTGTTTCTTGTAACAATTGTACTTGCTAGTCTTGTCACAACAAAAACTCTTCAGAAGTTTTGTTTTGTCCTGTTGTTTGTGAATGTAATCTTTTTGCTGATGTATATAGATGTGTAGGGCTGATGTGTAATACTGATATATTGTCCACCAAGAGGAAATATAATTTTGAAGTTTTTGCAGGTAAAATTAGTAGGTAGATCAAAGTGAGAGAGTCATGAAATAGTCATTCAGCCTAAGCATCCATGTGGTGTCTGTGATCTCCTAGAAATACAGAATTTCATTATGACAACTGTTGACTAGTGCTGTTCTTAGGTATGTAATAATCTGATTGTCAAGACATTGCTTTTTGATCTTATGAACTTTCTTTGAAGGAGTTTTCAAGAGTTACCATTTGCATTGGTCCCTTCCAGTGTGTACCTCTCTGTACTACCCTGTTCTGTTATTCTGTTATTGTAGGGTTTTGCTACTGGAAGTTATATGTGAATCCAGAGAATCAGCTTATATACTTCATTCTGTGCCATTCAGTTAACTATTATTCCTCCCATAAATCCATGAAAAGCTGAAAAGAGAGTAATGAAATTCATCTTGCTAACTGAAATATTTAGCAACTAGTCCTTATATCAGCAGAGTCCAGCTGCCTATTCTGGTATCCCTAAGAACCTTGGGAGAGGACAATCAATCAAATAGCATTTAGTAAGAAACTGGTGTTCTAACATGAAAATACATTAGTATCTAAAAATTATTTGTAGTATTCTTTTTTTTTTTCCTGTGGATAGCATGTATAAACTGCCTTCTGCTTTACTGCTAACATATAAATGGTTCCTTCAAATTCATAACATCACTTATTTGAAGGCAATTATTCATAAAATTTTTGTTTACACAAAAATTGAAAAGGAATGCCTGTCTAAAACTCTGGTGTATTATTGAAACTTGTTTCTGTTTATACTATTATTGTTCAGGAGCCAAGCATTCTGTATTACTTGTTGAAACCTGATGTTCTGAGTTTTCCTTTATTGTGAAACACATTATGTTGGCAGAAATTCTTAATGGGTATATTGTTGATTCATCATTATAAATAGATAAGATCTTAAGATTAGCCTTTTATTCTGACCATTAAAAGCCTGCCATTACTGCATGTGATTACGAGATCTAGTTCACTTTACCTTCTGTGATGTTTTATTTAGCCATCTAGAGGAGAAAAGGGAAATTTCCTGCTGCACTTGAAAGTAAATTACAGGCTTTCATTTTCTGCATTGAATTAAAGCCTGCTACATTATTTGATCTGGACAATAAAGCATATGTAACTGAACAAAACTTTGCAAACTCTGGTAGCTTAAAGGAAGTAAATTAGTTCAGGGTGAAGTAGTCCAGGAACAAAATAAACAGTAATCATTAATCTGACACATTTTAACAATCTCATTTGATAAATAATTGATCAACTTATACTCTTAAACCATTCAGTCTTGATATTTCAAGTCTAGAAAACAGAAGGATTCAAACTGAGAATTTGAGTGTACTAAAAAGTGTTTAGGGAGCTTAACAGACAACATGAAATTGCACAGAATACAGGAAAGGGGTAATTTTCAGCATAGTAGCTTTGCCTGAGTTCTGCCTATTAGACTGAAGAAATACTAATCTTGTCACATTCAGCAGCTGGGCTTGGGCAATATCTTTTTCCCACTTGGAGAGGTTAATTAGCCTTCTTTCAGAATGTGGCCTGTTTAGCTTACATTCACATGATGCAACAAGCACTCGCTATACAAAGCAAAACCATTAACAGACGGGTGTGTCCAACTGCTTAATTAGCCAGAATAAAAAGGATCTTTGTCGAACGTTCATCTGTTGCTTGTGATACACCTGACAGTCCCATGAGGCAAGGATGGCATCTTTTCTGGTGTAATATGCAGTTACTTTACTTATATGCAGTATCAGTGAAACATGGAGAGACTTCATTTAGATTATAAAAATGTGTTCACGTAACTGCTCAGTATTGATGTAATGTACAAGAATTACACTGATTGCCTCACTAACATGGTGCTAGAAAAACTTCCAGTGAATAGGAAGACAATAAAGGTTGACTGTCAAACATATTGTATGGTATCTACAAGGAAAAATCTATACTGTGTAGTGAGCTATAGTAGAGAATTGCATTTTGGATAGAGACTTAGAGCAGAAAAATGGAAGCAACCTAAACACTTTTAAATAAATTGATATTAAGTCATTAAGTTTATTTCTGCTTAGGCAAAACTGATGGCAAAGTTTATATTCCACGACCATGCTTTAACTATCCTAGTTTACCTACTGATAAATCAGTCTATAGAGCAACCAGTTAATTTGTCTATCAGATTATTAATAAAAGTGTATTACAGTTCTGAGGTAGAGAAGCATGTCAGGTTGTCTACCTCTCTGTCAGGTGACAGAGCTGTCACCAAATTGACACTGTGGAGATAAAAGGTACTCAATCACCAAAACACTTTAATTGAAAATATATGTGCAGTTTACAAATTACACGGCTTCCCTGTCCTGTAGGTGGGACGACATAGTCTGAAGTTTGGTAGGTCAATGCAGCAGTGCCAGCTTATATGGTGGGTAGTCCCAGGATGGGCCATGGGGTCCTCTGGGGTCTCTCGGGTTCTCTCCTACCTAACCCTGGCTTCTCTCTCATGTGTCCCGATATGTCTCTGGACATCGTCACTTCCAGGACTGGACAGAGAATACCCCATTCTTGACTATCCCCATTCAGTATCCCTCAGCGCCTAACAGCAGACTGTCGGCTGCCACTGGCACTTGCAGTCTGCCCATCTCAAAGCTTAGAGTATCCTGTTCTTGTAATGAAGATGCTCCCTTTTCCTAAAGGGCTAATGCTAATGTCAGCCAGACACAACCCATGACAATTGCTGCAAGGAAATGAACACATTAGGTTCCTTACTTAGGTGAAAGTACCTGGCTCTGGTTTCTTGAGCATCTTGAATTGCAGCTGTAATGATCAAGTACTGCCTGAGACGTGACATAGCAATTAAGAGATACATGGCAATACAGAACAGTGTCTCACCAGTCAAAACTGTATTTGAATGTAGTAGCACTCCTCCTCCCTTGCAGTGATTGAGATGTTTGTACACTGTAACCATGAAAACAACATATAGTCAAGTAGAGCTAAGGGCTGGTATAAAATAATGTCTTTTCTTTTCAACTGTTCACTTTTGCTTCCCATTGGAGCTGCAGTATCTTAAATGATTGTTTGTTGGAATTGGTGGCTTAAACTGACCCATTTAATTGTGCTCTGAAACTGACTGGAATTGCTTTTATAGCAGAGAGGTAGCTTAGGAAATTACTCAGTGTCTAGCTTTTGATTTCCACTATTCTGCCAGCTTGCCAGTGTTTTTGTCTGTGTTACATATAAGATTGAGTGCAGGCTTGCTCAGACAAGCTGGCTCCTTTTTTACTTAAATTTTGAAGGAACTTTCCAAGTGAAAGGTAATGGGCTTAGAAAAAAAGTACAGATGATTAATGAGTTAAGGTGAAGGTATATCCCTAACTGAGTAGACATATCCATAGGATTATTCTGATGCTTTTGAAAAATTTTAAATTCTTAATTGGCAGAACTGTTGTTTTGACCACTGCGCTGTATCTACACTACGCATTTTTTTCTTCTCTTTATTTTTCAATATTTATGCATAAAACATTGCCCAGTGTCTTTTATGTACAATTGTGGAAAATAGCAATTACAAAAAGAGATTTTTCTAAATAATTTCAATATAAAGAAATTAGCCTTTGTTAAATAATAGTTGGCTTTGCTTTCTAAATAGGAAGAATATTTATTTATTAAAATCTCTGACTTCATTACGTGAATGATCATTTACAAGTCAGTAAAATGTAGTTTGAAGTTCATAGTTTCCCTTAAAAGTCAGTTTCATTGCATTTCTTCCTTTAAGAATATCAATCTTTTTACAGCTTAGGTTCTTTTTTGTTAGCAGTGACTTTGTGCTGCGCAGGGACTGAGTAAAACACGAATTACTCAAATTTAGAAAACGGTTACAGTATTTAAGTATAAAACTAAAATACTCAACTCATTAGTATTCCATTAGGAATGTTGCCATTGTGTATGTCATTTGGTGTGTTTTGGAAACCCCAGAAAGTACTTGGTATCTTGTTGTGCTGTGCTGGGACTCTCTTCAAAAGGTATAATAATCACTGCTATGGTTATTATTTCCATATATATATGTTTAGGCCTATGTATATAAAGCATAAGTTCCCTTTTTGCCTTTGTTTGCAAAAAATAGTTTTCTAAATCTCTGGCTCAGTTTATTTAAGCTTATACATTTACATTGTGGATGAGTTTGGTCTAGTGCACTTAAGGATGTCTTATACGGCACAAGGTCTTCTTAATTTATCTGCAGAAACATTAAGATGATTGCATATTGGAAAGTAAAGAAATTTTTTTTTCTGGATGTTATTACTGGAAGTTGAATGTTCTTGGTAATATTGGAATTAAGGGAAGAACTATTGGTTTTTCAGTTAGGGTGGACTGCTATTGGAACTGTGGCACTAATTTTAGCATTAAATAACTTTATTCTGGATTTTATACAGCATTTTCTGTAGGCAAAAAAAGGTATGAAATTTACTATTTTACAGTAAACATAGAATCACAGAATCATAGAATAGTTTGGGTTGGAAGGCACCTTTAAAGGTCGTCTAGTCCAACCCTCCCTGCCATGGGCAGGGACATCTTCAACTAGATCAGGTTGCTCAGAGCCCCATCCAGCCTGGCCTTGAATGTTTCCAGGGATGGGGCATCCACAACTTCCCTGGGTAACGTGGTCCAGTGTTTCACCACCGTCATCGTAAAAAATGTCTTCCTTATATCTAGTCTGAATCTACCCTCCTTTAGTTTAAAATCATTACCCCTTGTCCTATCACTGTAGGCCCTACTAAAAAGTCTGTCCCCATCTTTCTTACAAGCCCCTTTTAAGTGTTGAAAGTTCGCAGTAAGGTCTCCCTGGAGCTTTCTCTTCTCCAGGCTGAACCACCCCAACTCTCTCAGCCTTTCCTTATAGGAGAGGTGTTCCAGCCCTCTGATCGTATTTGTGGCCCTCCTCTGGACCCGCTCCAACAGGTGCATGTCTTTATTGCATGGGGACTCCAGAGCTGGTTGCAGTACTGCAGGTGGGGTCTCGCCAGAGCAGAGTAAAGGGGCAGAATCACCTCACTCAACCTAGTGGCCAAACTTTGTTATGCAGCCCAGGATACAGTTGGCTTTCTGGGCTGTGAGCGCACATTGCCAGCTCATGTCTAGCTTTTCATCCACCAGTACTCCCAAGTCCTTCTCCACAGGGCTGCTCTCAGTCCCTTCAACCCCCATCCTGTATTGATACCAAGGGTTGCCCCGACCCTGGTGCAGGACCTTGCACTTGGCCTTGTTGACCTTCCTGAGGTTTACATGGGCCCATTTCTTGAGCTTGTCCAGGTCTCTCTGGATGACATCCTGTCCCTCAGGTGTGTCAACTGCACCACTCAGCTTGGTGTCTTCTGCAAACTTGCTGAGGGTGCACTCAATCCCACTGTCCCTGTCATTGATGAAGATATAAACAGCACTGGTCCCAATACACACCCCTGAGGGATACCACTTGTCACTAATCTCCATCTGGACATTGAGCCATTGATCACTACTCTCTGGATGTGACCATCCAACCAATTCCTTATCCACCGAATGGTCCACCCATCAAATCCATATCTCTCCAATTTAGAGAGAAGGATGTTGTGGGGGAACATGTCAAAGGCCCTACAGAAGTCCAGATAGATGACATCCGTAGCTCTTCCCTTGTCCACTGATGTAGTCACCCCATCGTAGAAAGCCAATAGGTTGATCAGGCAGGACTTGCCCTTGGTGAAGCCATGCTGGCTGTCTCGAATCACGTCCCTGTCCTCCATGTGCCTTAACATAGCTTCTAGGAGGATCTGTTCCATGATCTTGCCAGGCACAAAGGTGAGGCTGACAGGTCGGTATTTCCCAGGGTCCTCCTTTCTACCCTTTTTAAAAACGGGTGCAATGTTTCCCTTTTTCCAGACACTGGGGACTTCACCTGACTGCCACGACTTTTCAAATATCATGGAGAGTGGCTTGGCAACTACAACAGCCAATTCCCCAGTACTCAGGGATGCATCTCATCAGGTCCTATAGACTTATGTATGTTCAGGTTCCTCAGGTGGTCACGAACCTGATCTTCTCTTACAGTGGGAGGGACTTTGCTCCCCCAGTCCCCATCTTGCGGTCCATCCACTTTGAGAGGTGTGGGAAGAGAGGTTGCCAGTGAAGACTGAGGCAAAAGAGTTGAGTACCTCAGCCTTCTCCTTGCCACGAGTTTGCCAGTCGTGTTCACTGGGGGGGTACACTTTCTTTGACCTTCCTCTTCTGGCTGACATACCTATAGAAGCCCTTCTTGTTATTCCTTGCGTCCCTTGCCAAGTTCAGCTCCAGCTGCGCCTTGCCCTTCCTGACCCCATCCCTACACGACCAGGCAGCATCCCTGTACTCTTCCTAGGATACCTGTCCCTGCTTCCACTGCCTCTGCATTTCCTTCTTGCCCTTTAGTTTGACCAGCAGGTCTTGACTCAGCCATGCCAGGCTCTTGCCTTCCTTTCCCGATTTCTTACACCTGGGGACTGAGGATCTTGCACTCTACAGAAAGCATCCTTAAAGATTGGCCAGCTCTGTTCTGCTCCCTTGTCCCTGAGGGCAGTTTCCCAGGGGGTCCTATTGAATAACTCCTTGAACAGCTGGAATTTTACTTTCCTAAAATTCAGGGTCCTGACTTTACTCTTTGCCTGACCCATATCCCTCAGGACTGTGAACTCCACCAGTCCATGATCACTGCAGCCCAGACTGCCTCCAATCTTGATGTCACTGATTAGCTCACTTCTGTTTGTGACCAACAGGTCCAGTAACGTATCCTCTCTGGTAGGGCTGTCTTTTACCTGGATTAAGAAATTATCCTCAATGCATTCCAGGGGTCTCCTGGATTGCCTACAGCTCACCATGCTACTTTTCCAGCAGATGTTGGGGTGGCTGAAGTTCCCAGCAGGATGAGAGCCTGCAAGCGTGATGCCTTCTGTAGCTGGGGGAAGGCGGCTTTGTCAATAGGCTCCCATTGATCGGGCAGCTTGTAGTAAACATCAACCACAAGGTTCCCTGTGTTGCCTCAGTCTCTAATTCTTACCCATAAGCCTTCAGCCTGCTCATGGCTATTCTTCAGAGTCAGCTCTTCACAATCTATCCATTTCTTGATGTAAAGGGCAACCCCTCTGCCCCTCCTTCCTCGCCTGTCCCTTCTGAACAGCCTGTAGCCGTCCATAGCTGCACTCCAGTCATGGGATTTGTCCCACCAAGTAATGGCAACAAGGTTGTAGCATTCTAGCAGTACAGTGGCTTCCAACTCGTCTATATTTATCCTGTGGACATCCATTTTCATTGTTAGGATTTTTAACATTTCAGTAGTCATCTGAAGTTCTATTCCTTTTTTCTTTTCATTTTGCATCCTGATTTTTGTCAGGCATGCTGGAAAGGAGTAGAGGGTTCAGTCAACATGGTAATTCTGAAGAGTCTGTTGATTAATCTCAAATAGGTTTGATCAACAATTTATCAGTCTTTCTGAATATTTCAGAGAAAACAGTTAAATCGGTCGGGTACCATAGGCATGGTTCTATGGAGTTTAAACCAATGATGGTCCCAGTTGGCAAGGTCCTTCCCCTATCCCCTGCCCCCATCCCAAATTTATATACGTTTCCTGCTTTGCATTGACTACGTTTGAATGCAAAGTGAGTCAGAGGTAGTTGGAGGGAGGGACTGGAGAAACCCAGCTTTAAATCAGCTTAAACTGCTGTGGAACCCAGCCTTGAAAGGAAGGTCTGTTGTTGCAGCTGGTTCACAGTTGTCAAGCAAGGAGAACATTGAATTTTCTGAGAGGCTCTGAGGATTTTTTGCTGCAGTAATGAATTTCTCCTACTATATATTGGTATGCCCCTGAATAGACACATTTTTTATTATGGTTTTGTCTCAAAAACTATTGTAAGGTTTTTTGGGGGGAGTTTGTTATTTGTTGGGAGTGGGGTGGGATTAAAGTCTAGTTTCTTCCCTGTCAGCCGTCTGGTTCTGTTCAGTTAAACTAAAAATCACCTGGATAGGGCATTCTAAGTATTTGTAGTTTTTTTTCATGTAAACCTCTTTTATTATGCATGATAATGCTACTCATTTTTAGTGACATTGGTCCTCAGGTTGCTAAAGCATTTTGTAGCTGATATAGATTAATAGAGATTAAGGGTAGTAAAATTTTTAGATCACAGAACATTGGGTTTACAGACTAGTAATTTGTATTTGTTTACTGTAATTCTTCACAGAAGCATACAGTCTTCTGTTTTGAAGGTACCAGCTGAAGAAGAACCTGCCTCGTCATCTGGTTGTTATTTTCACTGATTAATCATCCACTGCTTAAAAGAAATAATAAAAAAAAAGTCTAAGTCCTGATTTTGAATTAATTTTGGTTTGTCACCCAGTCATTTCTGCTGTGCAAAATTGAGGGAATCCTGTAGTTCCCAGCCTGTTTCCTATGCAGGCATAAGTCATCCTAGGTTGTTTTTCTGATAAGTTTTCTTTGTAAAGCATTTTCCTTAATTCTCGAACCATTTCTGTATTCTGTCCAAATTTCCCTTGTTCCCTTTAAATGTCAGGGCCATGATCTTAGGCACTTTTCTACCGCATATGTATTTCTCTATGGTTTTAGTGTTGAAAAGTTTCTTCTTCTCAGATTTTAACTACAGTGGTTGTTTTAATGTTTTCTGCTGAAGAAGGTTATTTGAGTTGCTTTTTCACTGTGATTTATTAAACACTTTTCGGCCTTTGCTTTCCAGATTACAGCCCTTCATTCTGTGGCCTGCTAGAAGTTTGACTTCGAATTTGAATGTATAGAGTTTTTAGTGTAATTCAGTAAGCCAGAGAAAAAACAGTTTTGAGTGATGACCAGTTATTTACAAGCTGAGAGAAGATTTGCTGCTGATTTTTCTGAGTTATTCCTAATGTGACAAGACTCAGAAGTGATATATGTTTCTGCACGTGCAAATGAAAGATACTTTGAAGATAAGCAAGATAAAAGCAGGATAAAAACCCATTTGTACTAACTCATATGCTAGTAGGGGGAAAAACCTTTTGGCTCATACCAAAATTGGTATTAGCTAATTTTAAGATCCAATAGAAATAAGCGACAAATTAGTGTGCTAATATAAGTGACAAAATAAAAAAAATTAATGCACTAACCTTTTAATTTTACATCTTAATTTTATTCAGAGATCACAATGCAGACATCAGAGACTGGATCGGATACAGGTTCGACTGTGACTTTACAGACATCTGTGGCTGGCCAGGCAGCAGTGCCCACACAGGTAGTACAGCAAGTACCAGTTCAGCAACAGGTAGGTGGCTGTTAGTTTTGGGAAGATTAAAAAAAAATACAGGAAGGATAGTTCTTCACAATTTAGTGAAGAACTTGATTTTGTACAAGGCTGCTAAATGAACTGCTTTGCTCTGCTTCTATCAATTTTATTTTGCTCAAATTAAAATAGCCAGAGAAAGGCAAGCTGTTTTCAGGATCTGTTTCTTAACTGGAGCATCTGACAAGCACCAGTAGTACACATATATGATTCTAACTGTAGTTTGTTATGGAATTCATGTAATAGCTCATAGAAATTTACTTTAATTTATGTTACTGAATATTTACATTTTTTCCTTTAAATAATGAATAAGTTTCTGATATTATTGGCTATATCATTTCTCCTTTCATTTGGATTTCCAAGTAAGTGCACTAAAGATGTGAAAATGAAAAGCATTGTCGTTTGCATCTCCAGGCTTGACTCCCTGCAGATCTTTGCACAATGTCATGAAAGTATTTGTGGTATGACAATAGGTAATTCGTGATGTGCATTTGCCAGGGAAGTAAGAAGACTTTTGTAGCAGCCAGCACAGTGCACACCTCTGTTACATGAGGCGGTCACTCACCTATGCAACACCCACAAGCTTTGGAAGGAGTGGTGGCTGAAGAAAATGGGGAGGAAAAAAGGAAAAGTATGGAGGTAGAAAACAGGGACTGAATGTGGAAGCCATGACAGCTGTCCAAGACTTTTCTGGAATGCACAGAAATTAGCTGTCCATGTGATGGGTACTCTGGGTGACATCTGATGTAGTTTTTCATCAAAAACTGACTTCACAGTTTCAGAATCAATAGTATGAGAACTGGACATAGTTTATTAAATAGTGTAATTTGTTTCTGTGCCAGTGGAGCATTTTTCCCTAAATTAAATTCTTCAGCATTTAAGTTTAGTTCTAAAATTCCAGGTGGTGCATTTTTATGTATGTGTTCCACAGTCTCATACATTTCACTAACATTTTTTTCCTGATGTATAGACTCAATTTATAATGTCTCATAGTTCCATTACTATAGTTTCTGCTTATATATTCATGTATCTTTTAGGATGAAAGCTTGTTTTTAAAAAAACTGATTCAGAAAAGCATTGGATTTGGACTTATAAAATTTTATTTAAATGCTTGTCTTTGTGTATTTGCTCAGAATTCACCACTACTGAATAAAAAATTGTTTGAGATATTTTCTCCTGAGTTCAGACTGTTAAATAGCTCTCTCTCTCTTTACATGAATGTTGATTAAGATAGAGGTTTTTGAATACTATGTTAGGTTTTAATTGAAGCTTCCATGATGCTTGAACTTAGCTAACCTTTGTAGGAGATTTTATGTGGTTAACTATTTTTTAAGGTTTGTGAAGTACAAGACTTTTTTTCTTTATGAAATACAATCTGGATAATTTGTCTGATTTTTATGTTCTTTCATGATGACAGATGTTTAATAGATGTAGTTCATCTGATTTGTTCTTTGTTATTCCTGTATTTCAGCTTTTCAGATAAAAGGTGGCAATTTGGTAGTGCTACACAGTTGCTTGTTTTAAGCAAATAGGATATACGTACGATAGTCTAATATTACATACTGAATTTTATCCATGTGAAATACTGATCAGTGTGAGGGGTTGAAGACTGGTAACCAGTTAGTGGCATATAGGATACTTTATAGTGTTGTAGTTCCAATCATTGGATTGATTGAACTGTAAGGATAGGATCTTGTATGCATTTCTATTCTATTTTTCTCACAAGCAAATGAAGAATGAGCAGGGCTTTGGTATTTATAAACTTTGCTTCTGCAAAGTTTCTACCTTTCTGAAAACTTATAGGATAGAACTGGCTCCTTCATTTCCTACATAAATAATGCATTAATCTTCGTCACTGACTGTCTGTATCTTTTGTGAAGTTATTCCAGTTGTCCTTTATTAATGTGATACTCATGTCAAAACACAGAAGCCCAGGAGTAGATTGGTTTTTTTCTTGCTTGATTATACCTTAATGAGAACAGGAAACTGAATTTTTTTTGTTGCACTGAGTATGTAAAACTGTCCCTGATTAACCTTACATGCATCTCCTTTAGTACTGCTGCTTCTGAGTATTCCCTTTCATTGAATACTCCATCATTATTCTGGATTATTTTTCCCTGTGGGAATATTAGATTATATTTTTCCAGGTGACTCTGACTGTAGGAATCAGCATAATGTTTCAGAAAGGAGAGCTAAGGGATCAACCCAGCAAGGAAGAAGAGTTTCTTCAAAATTTTGCAGGGATTGAAGATGCACAAGAATGTTGGGAAATGCAATGCAGACAGTACTGCAGTGATTAAAACATGGTATGTGTGGGAGATTTGTGTAGAGAGAGGATAGATTACAGAAGTGGATGTGTGGTGAGGAGAAAAGGAAGAGTGAAGATGTGAATGTGGTACCCCAGCAGGAGATGTGATGAAGGATGTAGGTGGGATAGGTAATTTCAATTGTAGGGTTAAAAAAAAAAAAAAAAAAAAAAATCAAACACTGAAACAGTCACTGTGTTGAGGAAATTGTAGGTATGATCTGCCCTGAGGAATTATCTGTGTATAGGTAGTATTTGCCTGAAGTTAATATCGGCTTTATGTACGTTTGATAGGAATGAGTCCATTTGCCTAAAATCAGGAGAAAGAGTGCTAATTTCATAAAGTCATTGTTTTGATGGCAGAGGGAGGGCTTATTATTTCTGCACATTCAAAGTTACCAATGCTGAAAGTTGGAGGGAAGGTTTTAGGTGCATAGCATATAAGATACGCTTTTGTTTTTTCCTATGGTTTATAAGAGACATACTTAATAATGTCAGCTGTATCTAAAATATGTGTGAATATTCACATTTTGTTTATATTCTTTTGTGAATATAATTTACTAAAACAATAGGGCACCTCTTGAATTTTGTTAAATTCAAAGACACTGTAACATAAGTGTCTGTGTGTATGCAACAATTTGGTGTAAGCTGAAACTTCTGTATTATCATGTTTACAGTAATCTATTAGTACTTTTTAGCGAATAATGCCATTTTTGATGAATTTGTTTTTAAGTAATATTAAAGCGGTGTATAGTATTTCCTTTTTTCTAGTGAGGTCTTTGTTTCCCATGTTTCCATTCCTGTATATACACCATACTTAAATGACACCTCATGCATGCATTAATTTGGGATTGTTTTCATGGCATCAGTGTTTTATTTATGCTCACAAAATGTATGATATCTTTTTCAAAATGAAACATTTTTGCCCTGAAGAAGAGCAAGCTGAGTAAGTGGAAGGGTAGACTAAGAGCCTTTTTCCTACAGCTGTGTTTGTACTGAAGCATCCTGTCTTTTGAGCAAACAGCAAACCAGTAACTTGATATTTTCAGCTAAAACAAATCCCTTCTTTGCATATAGTTAGTATAAACGTGGAGCTCGTAAGTCTGCTGTGATGCTCCAAAAATAATAATAAGAAGGTACCATTAATGAAAACCTGGGCTTCGCCTCTGGTAAAAGTGCACTGGTGGCAGCTGGTTTCATGCAGCACAGCAGCTGTCGCTGTTGAGATAGGATAGAGGGGACTGGTAAGGGGACAAACATGTCCACATGCAAGCTAAAAGCAACAAGAGTAAGACCAAAAAGGTGGGAGTGTAATTAAATTCTGTTTTAATAGCCTGAGGAATTTTCTTAGTCTTTTTTTTCCTCACATATGGGTTTTTTCACTAATGTATCATTGCTTTTTCAACAGGCACTCTTTAGCACAGTGCAGTAAGCTTCTAAGGATTCCAAATTAACCTCACTTTATAGCTTATGCCATGCCATGTGGAAGGATGGGAGAAATAAAACTAAAAGTAGTTATATAACCTATTTTATAAAAGTATATCCATATATTAGAAATTGAGCAAATAATTTCTTCATATTCACCATACATGATGGCCATCGCGTTCATAAAGCATTGTATCATTGGATCAACTGGAGATGCAGACTTCTAATCAAAATTGCTCTTAATGCAAAATCATGTTTAGCATATGAAAAACTTAATGATGAACTGACATTAGCCGTTATATAAATATGAATGTGCTTAGAATATCACAGCATGTGCTATTTATATGTTGCTTGCCAAAAGTAATCCAGACTAATGAAGGTACAAAAATTATTTTTATCTCTGAGAACAGAAAACGATGCACATCCAAGTTGTTTGCATAGGCAGTGTGGATAATTATATGTTCTTTTATAAGTGGAGTTGAAAAATCTTTATATATTTGCGCTATTGTTCTACTCTTTGCTTAGTAGTACTTTGAACATAAGCACTTTTTATTGGAAATCAGAATTCTCTCTTAAATTTTGTTTTTATGCCTCAATGTAATTTCTGCATTTCAGTATGCTTTTATGCATTTTATTTTTTTTGTTGACAAACTCTCATAGATACAATATAACTTAGTCCCTCATTTGTTCCTCTGAGGTAGTATAATTAAGAATATAATTTATTTTCCTTTTTTTTTTTTTTCCCCCCCTTCAGTTAGTAATTATAGTTACACATGTATATTGAAATAAGTTTTCATTCGCCCCTTGTTCTCCTGGAACATTTCAGCTGATTACTTCTAATCCTATTCCAGTTATTTAGTTCAGGCTAGAATCACTGAAGCAAGAGGAATGAAAGATCTTCTGTCTGACTCTAACTCATTATTTCCTGTACAAGTCAGTTAATTTTCTGTTTTCCAGCCAGACAATAACAACAATTAACATGACTAGCTCACCAGTCCACCCCAGAACATACAATTTTTGAACTTGCATACTGTCACTTTTTAATAAATATTTCATTGTGTTTTCTATTTTCAGTTGAATCATTTAATTCTTGGAATATTTTCTAATACAAGAAGGCCATTTAGGTTTAGATCTCTGTTGAATATTCTCTCTGTGATCTCCAATTTCTGCTCTGCCCCAAAAACTAAAGAACATAGCTGATACAATTCCTTGAACATCTTAATAAAAGGTGCAAGGAAAATTATAAATAAAATAGAAGAGAAAAAAAAATTTTACAATTTCCACAAAAAATGTTGATTTTTTTTTTTTTTGGTGGTGTTTTGTTTCCTCATCACCAACTTCTCAAATAATTTTGTGCTCATATGCATTTCATTTCTTCCTGTCGTTGAAGATTAAAAAGAAAATCCAGAGGCACTAGATCTAATTCTCATGAAAACATTTTTCCCAAAATGAAGTAAAACAGGAAGTAAAATTAGTATTGGAGATATCATATAATAAATTTTCAGCATGGTAGAATTTTCATATACAAGGCCATCCTAAAGGCCACTTACTTGTTTTATTTGTCAGTGCTTGACAGAAAAAAATGTTTACCTCTAACTTTCCCTACCTTAAGGTTGTTATGTACATTGCAATACAATGTAGTGACTAAAGCTTCCTTGGGCACCATAATCAATTTAACCGTAGCAGTACTGAGTTTCAGAGAAGCTGAAGCAAAATAACTTTTTTTTTATAAACCAGGTTTTTTTAATTACTGTATTGGAAAAAAATTAACCTAATTCATTGGCCTTTTTGTATTGAGCTTCATGGTTAAAATTTAAAGGAAAAACATTTTGATCTACAAAAGTAGATAAGATGTTTTAATAGCACTGTAGTGAATCCATTCGTAAATGTTGATTTAAGTAACTTAAAAGTAACTTAAGTAACTTAAGTAACTAAAGTAACTTAAAAAATAAGTTACTTTATTTGCATTAACAGTCATAACATTTCTAGTAGTACTGCATATTAGGCTAATAAAGAATTCATATAAAAATTGGTGAAAACTTGAAATTAATCAATGAAAATTAAATTTTAACATTTTTTGATATTTTGTTTTATAGTAAGTTAATTTTTGTCATTGTTGTTCCAAATCAGAAAATAAACACATTTTGGAATTTTTCAGTTTCCTGTCGAATAGACACTGAGCTTTGACACTGATACACTGATCTATTCCTGTCGAATAGACACAAACTCTATACTACTTTGTCCCTGCAGTATCCTCTCAGTGCTGTGGTAAAGGTCTTGCACTGTGCTGAATCTGTTGTTTTCGAAATGGTAGCAGCTTGTATCCAAGAATAAAGGGAGAATATAATACCTTGTATAGAATGGGATGTGACCTGCATTTACTGATAGGAAGTTTTTAATGTTGTGTTTGTACATACTGTAGAGTTCCATTTTCTCAGTATGCAGGTTGCAGGGAGAAAATCACATTTCCTTTACTAATAAAAAAATAGTGTGGGGTTTTTTGATAGGAAGTAAGCCATATCCAGTGTGTGTGAATAGAGAACGAAGGGCATTTTGGGAGAGGTTGGACAAGAACGTGGAATTCATACTGACAACAGCATCATTTCCGCAGTGTTTCCCCAGGTGTACTACTGGGACAGAAAATGAAGCATATCCATTACATGGCAGGTGACAAATTACTGGTTTTAAGAACAAAGCCTCCTTTCAAGGTGTTTTCTCACTGTATATGTTAAGTAGATCGGTTTGGTGCTCTGTAATAGACTGACAACAATGACTCCTACTCTCCCATTGATTGAAGGTCGTAGAACTCGTGTCACCCAAGAGGAAGAAATACGTTTAGAGTCAAACTTAAAAACTATCATAATATGTTGCATATATGTTTCATAGTAAAGCACATACACATTTTAGCCAATTATTGCATGAGTAGGTGGTTTTGTCACAGATTGGCAAATTTGAATATTGAGAGGTACTAATCCATAGCAATCTTCCGTGCATAACTTTCTTATAGTGGGTTTGGATCAAGCCCATTCCATGAAATTATGATTTGAATTAAGTTATTAAGTCAAAGGTGATGGAAATAGAAGTAGTTTAATTCTTTGAAAAGATATTTGCACAATACAGCTATTTATGTTTTTTAATTTAAAAAATGGTTCTAAAGCCTAGTAACATGCATCATTTGGATCAGTTTTTTGTGTTGACTTTGAGAACTGTTTTTTTCTGTTAAATAACTAAATATTATTAGGAGAGAAAATGTACACAGCTATACCTTACCTTAATAATTAGAAAACATCTTTAAAGTATATTTTTTGAAGTTGAGAAATTGTATTTCAGGTATATTTGTCAATTTATGTAATGATTCATGTGGGAAATCAGAAAACTTTGGATTTTAAAAGATATTTAACCAACATGTTGTGTCCTATTGCTGTTAATGGACAGAAACATCTGATTTTCTATAGTGCTGGTATAGCTGCATTCAAAACCTTGGGAGTTTTGTTTTTTTCAGAATTCAGGTTTTAATGTCAACCTGAGGGAAGGTTTCTGTGAAAATCTAGATTTTCCTTTCACAGTCTGAGTCAATACTATAAAAGACTAGGAAAAATGTGCTTATTTACAGAACTTTTTAAAATACAGCAGAGCTGAAGGTATTAAACTAGGGTATTCTCTAGGAGCTCTGGGAGAGGATCTATCAAACGTGTGAAACTCAGACTCATCTGGGATTATGGTGTTTGCAATCCATAGGACCAACTGGATCAGGCTGAAGTTGCCTCGTAACAAAATATCTGAGGAAAATCGTAGTCACTTAAAAGTAGTTTATATTAAATCTATTTCCTAAATATGTGCATTGTCACTGTCTTGATTCAGGTCCTTTGGTAAAATTGTGCCAGTCTGTGAAGTCTCTAAGTCCTTTTGCATCTTTTAGATTCTGGACTGCTCTTGAACCAAAATATGGCTTCTCTAAATGATGGCAGGAGTAAAATATGGAATTCTTAATCTTTATTATGGCAGAAGACAAAAAATTAAGACTGGAGAGGAAATTTGCATAACCTGGAGCTTCCCTACATAGTATACGAATCAGAGGAATTGATTTGTGACTATGTGTGCTTTTACAAAACAGGCATGCTGTTTCAGCAATATATGTGAAGATAATCCATGCCTTCCTGCCTTTTGTTGTTTGTTTATCTCATTGATGTAAAATCAGGTTTTGTCAGAGTTTGTTATAGCTGATGATATTCTGGGAAAGGGGTTACTCAGACTGGGGCTTTGAGCTGTAATTGTACATTGGGTCAGAGCATTACTGGGAAAAAGCTTCTATGACTGTAGTTTAACTCCAGGTAAACAAGAGCTGAATGGTCTTAATATGAACCTTTATTTCTAAACTTACTGCAGCACATTTGAGCTGTGAGTTTAAGGCTTGTACTATTCAGGACTGAAATGGAATAAGAAAAGCATAGATGTGGCCAAATGATACTTTCTTGCTTAGTAAATGTAATTCTTCAGCTTGGTGCAAACAATAGTTACACTTCATTTCATCCTTATTATGGTGTCCAATTAGTTCTGGTTTTGGCACTGAAGGTATGTATGCTCCATGAGCATGCATCTTCAACGTTAGGGCTCCATTTACCAGACTTACAGAACAAATACTGTGTAAGAACAGTAACTGTCTTTGCTATTGCTATGACATACCTGTAGTAATTATGAGAACAGAGATATCCCATATTGTTTAGAAGCCATTAGGTGCACTGAAGCATCAGTCCTTCTTTACAATATCCCAAATTTCTGGTGTTCTTGTTTTCAGGTACAGCAAGTGCAGACTGTGCAACAGGTACAGCATGTCTACCCAGCCCAGGTTCAGTATGTGGAGGGAAGTGACACAGTCTACACTAATGGAGCTATGTAAGTTGGCAAATGACCGGAATTTGAATGTTTATTAAAATGTGAAGTTAAATATATATTTTCAGTTAGATTCTACCAACTAGTGTATTTTAAGTTGGAAAGAAAAATTATTCAATCAAAGCTTTTTTTTATTGTCAAAATAGTTTTTTGGATGAAAGGCTGAATTCACACTGTTTGTTTTTATTGAGGCAGAATTTTTGTGTAAATAGCATTCTTGTGATTGTTTAGTTGGACTTACATGAAATTACATATACAGCATAGTGTTTGAAAAAGTACCTTTAAGTTTATGAGTAAGTTCTGTGATAGGACATACTGTGTAATTTCTGTCCTCTGGACAGAAGGCAAGGCCTTCTTTCTTCCTGGCTGCAATCCTAGTGGCAAATGCATAGAAAGGTGCAGCAGCTGTAGTTGTTATTTAAAGAAAGTAGTAATGTAATTTCATTCTTGTGTTTAATAAAATAAGTATTTTTTTCCAGAGGAATGAGGAGAGGCAGAGGAAGGAGGGTAACATTGTCTCCTTTTGCTGCTTCTTTAGCCTCTTTTCTGCACATTATTGTGCATTTCCTGCTTCCCTGAGCATGCTTTTCCATCATCAAGTTCCTTTCTCCAGTACACAAGCTTAGAAACATAGAATAATCTAGGTTTGAGGGGACCTCTGGAGGTTACCTAGTCTAATCCCTGACTTGGAGCTGCACCAGCTTTGAAGTTGGCTCAGACATCAAAGTGGGATTGTGTTGCTTGGGAAGGAGCTTCTCTACCTCTTTTTTTCGTTTACCTACCTTTTGCCATTTTTGCTGTGTTACTGGCTTTAGCAAGAAATATGATTTAGAAAGACTCTTTGTTTTCTGCAGGTACTTATTTGTTGATGGTAATCCAGAAGTGATTCAAAAGAGCAATATTATTTGGATCAGAGACTTCTGATGTTAACACTGGCAGCGTTCTTTGCTCATCTCTACTAGCATATTTTGCTTAATTCATTTTTCACATGCTGTCTTGTCTGCTTTCTTCTCACTTGTAAATCCTAAACAATGTATACTAAATATGCATTAGACCTCCCTATTGTACTGGGTTTGGCTGGGATAGAGTTAATTTTCTTCATAGTAGCTAGTATAGGGCTATGTGTTGGATTTGTGCTGAGAACAGTGTTGATAACATGGGGATGTTTTAGTTACTGCTGAGCAGTGCTTACAGAGTCAAGGCCTTCTCTGCTTCTCACCCCACCCCACCAGTGAGCAGGCTGGGGGTGCACAAGGAGTTGGGAGGGGACATGGCTGGGACAGCTGACTCCAGCTGACAGAAGGGATATCTGAGACTATATGGTGTCAGGCTCAGCAGTGAAAGCTGGGGAAAGAAGAAGGAAGGAGGGGACGTTCAGAGATCTGGCGTTTGTCTTCCCAAATAACTGTTACATGTGATGGAGCCCTGCTTTCCTGGAGATGGCTGAACACCTGCCTGCCCATGGGAAGGAGTAAATGAATTCCTTGGTTTGCTTTGCTTGCATGCACAGCTTTTGCTTTAATTACTAAACTGTCTTTATCTCAGCCCACAAGTTTTCTCACTTTCACTCTTCTGATTCTTCCCCCCATCCTACCAGCAGGCGAGTGAGCAAGCAGCTGTGTGGTGCTTAGTTGCTGACTGAAGTTAAACCACAGCAATCTTTTTTGGCACCCAGCATGGAACTATGGTACCTGGCTGTGGCGTAGAGCATATTTTTTCACACTTTGTCCTCTCCAGACCGGCTCAAGTGCTATGGCACCAGCTATCTACCATGGGGCTGATGTGCCAGGCCATCGAACCCACACAGTGCAGTAAACCTGGTTGTCCCTTTCCTCCACCTGGCCAGAGGCAGGGCCCCTTTATTCCTGGCCAGAGTGTTCATTAATTGATTTTTGTAACTGCAAAAGCCAAAACGAGCCTTTAACGTGTACAGCAAAAAAGGGAGCATGGCAAATATTAGGGCTGTGTGTCCATCCCTGGGGCAGTCAGTTCCAGGTGTACTGGACGCCCCTCCAAGTGAAAGCAAACTGTGGCCTGCACTCTGCTGCCAAAGCGATTGAGAAGAATGCATTGGGGATATCAGTTGTAGCATACCACTTGGCTGCCTTTGACTCCAGTTCATACTGGAGTTCTAGCATGTCCCATACAGCAGCACTCAGCGGCAGCATGACTTCATTGTGACCACGATAGTCCACTGTTAACCTCCAAAAGAGGTCATTCTTAAATAGGCTATTATTCAAGTTTCTCTTTTCGTTTATCACTTGTAAGTTCTTATGTAAGCTGTTGGCACATGCACTTTTGGCAGCGTATGAGATGTGTACTGCATGACTGCTCACAGTCCTTGGAAAAAACAACACCAGGTGTTACTGACTGCTTAGTACGAACCTTCAGGTTTCCATTATTTTATTGTGCTCCTATATCTGAATCCCTTTGTCAGTTTCTGCAAAATCAGTCAATGGGATATATAAGACTTCCTTAACACAGTAAGAAAGCTCTCCTTCGCAGATGAACCTAATACAGATTGTCTTTCCCTCCTATAGAAGAAGAATTTACCTGTGTTGTTTTGAACAACAACACTGTGAACAGCCAATTTGTTGTTCAATACTTTTTAGGAACATTAACTTGTCTAAAGATTATGGTTTAATTCGTGGAGAATGGGACCAGTCTGTGTTTCTACTCAGAATTTTTGAAGACTATATATTGTGAAACACATTTTCCTGTATGCTTTTATACTCCAGATTAAGAATGCAAAAATGTCATTTATGTAAATTAAAGTTATTGAATATATGTATTACATGTTACAATGCCATTTATTTGATAGGTGAAGGAGAACGGGTCTCTAGGTTGCTGATGGCTAGCTTCCTTCAGAGATTAAAGAATTGTTTTCCTATTTGCTGTTTTATTGTTACCTAAGTTCTATGGTTTAAAAAAAATTATATTTGTTTCTCCTCTTCTTGTTTTGCCACTGGATTAGCTTGTTCAGAGCTGTATCAATGTGGGAGTGGCATAGAAATTTTGGAAGTGAACAAAAAGCTTACCATATTCCTAAACAAGGCTGGCATAGACTATGTCAAGCTCTGCTGTGACAGAAAACACAGAGGCCAGCCTCTCTTGTGCTAAAATATTTGGGCAAGTGTTCAGATTGCAGTTCATCTTTTTTCTATTCTTCATACTGAAATCTGTGAAAGATGAGCCTTGTGGATCCTGACAGATTCACAGAAGTGTGTTACAGCCAGTTTTTCCCATTACTCCCACTCCAGAAATTGTCTGTTTCACTTTCAGAAAATAGGATTAGGTTTGTAAATGATGCAATTGACTAGTGTGATTACCGGTTTGTCTTTCGGGTTGTCTTCCTATGATTATATGTTTGATTTATTTTATGACCATGCTAAATCAAAATCTTAATGCTAACTCAAAAGCAGATATAGGATGCTTCCATAATCCATTAAGTGAGGGTACTGGTCTAGCAATGGAATAAGAAGTCTGCAATCCATAGTTAGTGTGAAGACATTAATTCAGTGTACAGGCATCTCTGGAATAAATGTTACAGCATGTCTGATGAAAGAATTATTCTTTATTTCAAAATAAAGCACTTGCAAGCTAGCATGATTTAAGTCCATATATGATAGCAACAAAGGATGCAGTTAAAATATATATGAGGAAAGAGTTAACATTGTTTTGATTCTAAAGGTGGGAAGTTTGTCAGGTTTCACAGTCTTTGTCAAGTGTAACTGTTGTATTCTTATAACACAGTTCTTCCCACACATTTTACATCATGATTTGGCTATGCTTAAAAGTTATTTGGTTTTATTATAATTTGAGTCATAATGATAATACAAGGGCTGTAACCTACTACTTGTCACATACATTGTGTAATATGAGAATATTTGAATTATGTTATCGGCATTTGTGTCTGGTTAATAACAATTTTGCTTGTCAAGCATGACACTCTATCCTGAAACAAAAATGCAGGGTTGTTGCAATGACATATACAGACTTACCTGGCAGTTTAGAATAGATGAAGAATATTATGGATGTCTAGTATAGAGGACTCACCTATACTAGACATGAACTTTCTTCTTACATAAATTGTAATGTATTAATCAAATGTAGCCATTTACCTGATAATTCTGGTGTGGCAAAAGAGGGTTTTAATTGCTGGGATTGTCCAAGAATTGCTGTTGATGTTGCATCCAAACCGCATTCTTCACCAATTTGTTGTACTACAATTTGTGGGGCTTACGTGGGCAAAACACACCTTGCATGCAAAACCAAGGATTTACTATTACTCTAATTGAAACCTTAACTGTCAAATCAAGGAATTATTATCAATCTAGGTAAAGTTGTTATCTTCCTAGTACTACTTAGTATCCATCCCTTTTTCTCTGGCATTCTGCTTACCCTTTTACTACCCCTCTGCATAGGAAGGTCAATGGCTTCCATCTGAGAAAGGATTACAGCAAGTTAATCACCATCACAGGTGTTATGCCTGGAAAAGTATGATGAGTGTGTGTGTGGGTCTCTACTCACACTGTGTGCACTTGCAGCTGTTTTTAATATGTTTTCTAGCACCGTCAACACCTTATTCATTCTTTGATGGTTTCCATTTCCATATTACATCTGAATTTACTATATCTGGTGTGTTTTACATTTGCTGGATACTTCTTGAATAGTTATCCCATGCTAATGATCCTCTTTGCGACATTTTTAATCTAGGGTCATGGATTGTTTATTCCACACAAAATAGCTATTTGATATAACTGTCTGTTAGTTAGAGCAATGCATCAGCATTTTAACAATAGGTTTTATACCACACAATTGTAGAAAGCTAAGCTGAAATGGAAACAGATTAAGTAACATTTATCTGATTGACAATTACTGTTACAGCTAAGCTAGAACAAAGCTCTAGGCTAGCACAGACAAGTCTAGAAAAAGGAAGCCTGACAAGTCCAAGTCTTGAGGTCTTGCAGATTTAGTACAAACCCTGTGACATGTTCCTAACAGTGGCAATACCATATTTCTTGGACTATAGATCTGCAGTACTTCATCAGAATTTTTAGAGCTCTGTAACTAAGGTTCCCTTATCTGTCTAACTTACAAGTCCCGAGAATATAATTTATAAGATTTCTCCTCTATTTTAATTTACTTTTTTCCCTGGTTTACAGGGTTTTCCAGCAGTTGTGCGTTGTGCGTCCTTTTACTGCTTTGTTTCCATGTGGGAAAAGATCTTGGACTGAGTGTTGAAGATCTCAGTTTTTTATTGATGATGAATGCCTGTCAGTAACGTATTTACTTTAATTTTTGAATGTGACAAATAAGAATTTCTTTATATGGAATAATGCAACTCTATTTTAGCTAAATTTTATAAAGCTTTTTCTGGCTGATGTATTTTAAGTTGTCCATATAGAGAAAATGTATATGCATAAAGCAGGTCAACTATTCACTATTACAGAGGAAACTGCTTACTTTGAATTTTTGTTCTCTGATTATAGAAGCATTAATTGCCCTTTCATAGTGTAGGTTTTGATCTTTGGTTTTAGCAGTTTTGTTTGATAAAGGGGGGTTGGTGAAAGGAAATGGTGACTTACTGTCCTATCAGTTCTTCCATCTCTGTCTTTAGATCAGTTCAGGAGGCTTTTGTGGAAGAAGATTATTGCTTCATTAGGATTTGATCTGTATTAAAAAGCCCTGAATCAATATTCTGGTTACAGGAGTAGATGTCTTTGTCAGGAGGCAGGAGGTTGTATGAGACAGCGTGAGACAGGTGATTTAGCCCTCTCCATTATCACTCGGCTGCTGTATCATGTTCTGTTGTGTCAGTGTTAGGGTGTACGGCACTTCCCCTTCTTCCCATTGCTTATGATACACCACCTCCAGAGGCTGCAGCAATGCATTGACTATGATAAGGCCTTCCCTCAGTGTTAGACAAAGGATTCTGTTCTTTCTGGTTTCTGTGAAGCTCACTATCATCTTTAGGACCGCAGGATTATACTAAAATCTTAAAGGAGTTTGAGGATATTGTTCTGGCGTGAAAGACTTTCTTGGCTTTTATGCATGGAGGTTTTCTACCATATTGCAATACCATAGCATTGTCATGAGCATTAGCTACTCTGCATATAAATAATAGTGTATCTTGAAATATTTATTTTCATCTACTGTTTATCATAGGTATACCCCAGGAAATTATACCTTAGTTAACTAAGTACCACAGAAGGCTAACTTTCGTTACGGAGGTGACAGTGAAAAAATACTTACATGCCTGCCTGCTATGCTATGTAGGTAATCCATACCAAAACCCACAAGAGGGTTATTACTTGATGAGTAAGATCATAATTATGTTACTTTTTGTTTGAATTAGAATTACAGAAAATTTAAAAAATTGACACAATGGTTTTCTTGTTTGAATTAAGGTGCTATTCTTGTACAGCCACTGTGGAGGGATGCTGGTATTTCAAGTTACAGTATAAAAGGTATACATCTTCAAGTAAAAAAATAGATTTATGTACATTTTACCCAAGACTTGAATTTTCCAAGTTGGTTCCTACAGCTAGCAATAAGAATTCAGTGGTTAATTACTTATTTTGCAAGACAGAGAAGTTACTGGAATATAATTTCAAGTTAAAACCTAATTTAAAACAAACACAAATGGCATTTGAGTTAATTTGTCTGGACTTCTAAGCTGATTTGAGAATTTTTATTTGAAGACACTCTGCATTTCTCAATTCCTGGAAAAGGAAATAAATCTGTTTGGTTGGGTTTTTTTTTACTAAAACACAGAGTGATGGAAAAATCTTTCAACAAGGGACACATTTCTAAAACATGAATAAAACCAGCATAGGTCTGTAGGTAATGTTTTCTAGGCAAATATAAATACGGGAAAGGTAAGTCTGTCCCATCAACTACTTGCTCAGAGAAAATTTGGGGCCATAATCAGCCGGTGTGTATTACTGAGACATGATGGGATGGCAGGAACACTGATTTATAGTAGTCAATAGATTAGATTCTTGACATTTACATAGAACCAAATCATAGGTACAGCTGGGAATAAATTATTTCCCATGTGTGCATGTGCACACTGAAAACTAAGGGAGGACAACAACAAGGTTTACTCTTTCTGTGCCATTGTTTTTGTTTGTCTCCTTTCTTCAAAGTTTCAGTCTCTTCATCTTTGAAGAGACAAAAGTGTCTCTAAAAGTTAAGCTCAGTAACATGTTAGTGTCTGTAATATAGCGCAAGACATTGCACTTGATTTGTGTGGTAATGCTGGGGCTTACTGAACTTAGAAATTAGTTATTTTCTGTATTCATGTGCCAAAAAATACAATGTTATTAACAATTTTCTCCCACAACTTCATGTGTTTTATTTCTAGTATTATATTTTGCAAATCATTATAAAATGTATGTGAGCAATAAGGCATAATAGGTGATGCCTTGAACTATCGTACCTTGCAATCCTAGTCCAACTCATGCTGGTCTCATTAATTTCCAGTGTGGGATCTCAACATTGGACGCATGTTCTGGGCTTGCTTAATCTAAATTGAATTGACACAGTGTCTGACTTTGTGTGACTTGCTCTCAGGGTAAACATCATCTAGTTTGCACAGCCTTCTGGAAACTAGGATTCTGCAGCCTAACTACTTAGACTTCAAACTTATTAGTAACTGGTGAACTTTCTAATGCCACGTTCTAGTAAAGACTGAATTTCACAGTGTTTCAATAGGAGGAATTATTAGATTCTGTTGCCTGCCTTGTATCTCAAGCCACAGTATATCACCAAGGTGTTCTCATAAAGAGCCAGAAGACTTCAGTTACACTGAGGTTAGTCCCTAGATGATCTTTATGTGCAGCTATTGAAAAAAAGAAATGCTAGGAGTACTTTTACAACCTTTGCAATGGGAAAGAACTGACTGTATGATGTATATCGGATTATTTGAGAAAGTATTGCATGTTTGTGCTACAAGTGCTATGGAGAAGTAGAAGATCACTTCCTTATTTCAAGTTATCCCTTGTGTGTGTCTAAAGGATATCACATTGTATTTTCCTCTTTGCTACAGTTTTATGTTGAGGAGTCATGTTATCGTATGCAATGACCTTAAAACCTTTGAGTCACTGCTTTCCAAAACATCATCTCATCCAGCTGCATTTTTAATCTCCAGATGAATTAATTTGTATTTTGTAAGTTAAAAGGCTCTTTGCTAAGTTGCAATTATTATTGCATGTAGTAATAATGGATTTATCTCACTTTTAATTACCTTGTTGATCTCTATTGCTAAGGGTTTGCTTAATCATCTCCAATAATCAGGTGTTCCAGAAGAAGCTGCTGGTTGTTGGAACAAAGGGAAGAGTGTGTTTATCTTGGTGTATCCCAATGATTGCTCCTGATCCATTGATACAGAGTACTGTTATAAGCAGATGTAGGTGTTCTGATAGTCAGTCCTTAGAGACTATATATGATACACAGATTTAATCAAGGTAAAAGCAAACACGCATTTCCTTTTCTCTCCCCATTCCACACCAAGTCTGTGACTTAATTTTCCTGTGAAATTTTGAGCATTCTCTAGGGTTTGCATTGCTTCAAAGAACTGCCTCTTCAGTCCCACTTCTGCAAATGAGATTTGTTCTCCTTGCATCCTTAAGACAGTCTTTTTGTGCAAAAGACAGTCTCTACCCATGTCTATTTTCACTGTCAACAATAGCCTTGTCCCTTCATCCCTTTCCTTACTGATACCTGATACTGATACCAAGTTTTTATTTTCTCTTTTGGGAGAAATTACAGTGTTCAATCCCTTGATGATCATTTGCATGAACTGTTTCCCTGAGCTTCCATCACTACATTTTCCTAAACTGTCCTCTGCTGCATAGCACTGTTCACATTCTGCAAATTGTGTGATTCTGAGACAGATACAACACCAGTTCTGCTGGCGGTTATCTTGCTTATCACAAGATAAACAATATCATAATGGTATCACAAGGTGTCACAATGATACCTTGGCCTGATAAAACAGATTAACGGGGACCTGCACGGTAGCTAAACACTTACATAGGTTATTACAATGCAAAGATCAACTGATTTTAGCTCTCCAAAAGAAATGTTAATAGATTAAATGTCTGCTTGAGCATTAGTCCCTAAAAGAACAATTTTGCTTTGTTTTCATAAGACTGCAAAGCATTTCTTTTAGATTAACTTCAAGTTTCTTGCAGCTGGTCTTGAGGCTTTTGAAATACTCAAAATAAAAAGGAAAATGTTGAAGTAGCTTAAGGAGGGGTGAGAGCAAATAATGTAGTATGAGGCTTATGAAACATTTAGGATTTTAAAACTAAAGTTTTGGAGTTTCTGAAAGTCTCTGGAAAGGAAGGGAGAAACTGTTGAGGCCATAGTTAATACAACAAAAGTTCTGACTTTGGTTGTTGATAAGGTGCCGTATGTTCTTCAGTTACTTAAGAGTAATGATTTTTCTGAAGCTAAAGAAGGAATCATTACCTCAGAGTCCATTGTTTACTAATTAATTAAGCTTGCATAAGTTTTCATAATTAAAAAGCATAACAAGAAACAGTAAATTGCCATGACCTTTTCTATATATTGATAAGAAATGAATCCCTGTCTAGATAAAGGGAAAAAAAAGCCTGACTTCAAGTTCCTGGATAGGTGTATTTATCACCAGCTTACTGCATAAAACATGGATACTGCTTCCTCCTCTTGTGTTTTTGGACAAAAGTGTCTGAATTTTTTTTGTTGAACTTGATTAGTTGCATGATTCTGTGTTTTGTTTGATTATACTAAACAAATTGGAGACTTATGCAGATGTTGGAAACCTCCCTGTTTTCACTCAATCGTAATAATTTTGAAATCTATTTACTTGGATTAACTGCATTTTAGCATATGCAACTCCAAGTTAATGGAGAACTTTGAATTTCAAAATGGTGTTGCCTGTTGATTACAAGCAATATTACAGATTTTTATGCTTAAATAAGAAAATTAATGGTTGAGTAAACTGATTGTTTTTTACCTTTTGACCTTTCTATTATCATGCTTGCCGAGATACAAAGCTTAGCAGTCATGAAACAGGATAAAATTTCCAAATAGACTTTTCAAAATGAGGAATCTGGCCTTTGAAATAATGAATGCGATTTACTTAACAATTTTGAAATATGTTGATTTGAAGATCAAAGTTAGTACATGGCAACAAATACACATTCAAAAAGTATAAATATATTATAACCTATGAAGAGTAGTGATTGAAGATAAGTGATTAAGAATGTGAAACATATGATAGAAGGTTTCAGTAGCTAAATAGTTTGTTAGGGTAAACTGGTTAATGAGGCATGAATGTTTCATAGGTGGAAATTATTTTAAAAATGTTACTGTTGCATACCTTCAACTTCTTTCATCTTTGTGACCTTTTTACAAGTCATAGTTCTATTTTGGTTTTGTTTCTTAAATGCAGTTTTTTATCATAATATGAATTCATGTCCAATTTTGAATTCACCTTTAAAAATAACTGCATTTCCCAAAACACCAGTGAACTCAGAATTTCAAGCTTCAGCCAAGAGGTTTAATTAATTTAAAAACAATAGGTAACATAGGATTCTTGAGCATTGGACTCTCTTGGCTGACATTTGTATGAATTGTTTGCAATTTTGCAACAGTATGCAAAATATATAGCATCTGACTAAAATTCAAAATTTTATTGTTGGATTAAAAAAATGTTAAAAGAGATGGAGCTTTCTAAATTGCTTTGTAATATATTAATAATTGGATGAGCTCTTTCTGCCTGTCTCCTCGACTTTTGTCATACTTCCCTTCTCTCTCCCTCTTCAGGTAAGACTGACGAATTTTTCTGTAAGGTTTGGTGGCTACTTGGTTTAATAGTGTCACTGCATTAGTTATTTAGTGGTTTGACTTGATTAAATATTATTCTCTGAGGACACAGGGATTGTTTGCCAATCATATTTAATTCGGTTATAGCTATTGTACATACATTTCTAGAATTATAACATTTCCCTCAGCTAAATGAACAATACAAATAATTTCTTTTCCTTTTGTTTTCTTTTCTTGAAGCCGATCAACAACTTATCCTTACACAGAAACCCAGATGTACAGCCAAAACACTGGGGGAAATTATTTTGATACTCAAGGAAGTTCTGCACAGGTGACAACAGTGGTCTCGTCTCATAGCATGGTGGGCACTGGAGGGATTCAGATGGGTGTCACAGGAGGACAACTCATTAGCAGCTCAGGAGGGACCTATCTGATTGGCAATTCAATGGAAAATTCTGGTCATTCAGTGACTCATACAACACGGGCCTCCCCAGCAACAGTAAGTATTTCAGAGTGATGCAAAATCTTTGAGACTAGTTTCTTAGTCACTCAGATGTTCTTGCAGACTGACATGGGTTTTGTGACAGAATGTATAGCAATATTATGTTGTCAGAATAAGTACCTCATCATACTTTTTGTAAAATAAGTAATAAATAAATATATATGTAAGTAAGATACAGGAGTAAGAATACTGTGAAAACTTAAACATGAAGGCAGACCTTTCGCTTGACAGCTTGCAAATATTTACATTTCATAGGTTAAATTTTTGCATTCAAGTAATATCAATGAATGCTTAGGGAATGCTCACATAGTAGTTTGTCTGAGCTGAATATTTGTCAGTTTGGGAACTAAAACAGCATCCTTTAACATTTTGGATTTTTTCTGAAAACATAAGAAAACACAGTGTTGTTGAGTATAACTATGTTAGATGTAAATGTTAAATAATGTAAGTTACAGATAGCTATCTGTAAGCTATATAACTTACAGATAGCTATCTGTAACTTCCCTGCATTTGTTCAGTTTGTTTGCTTGACGTTAGTGTAGGTTTGGTAGCTTATTTTAAAATATTTCCAATTGTTCAGAATACTGAGATACTACCTTTTAACACTTCGTTCTTACGTATCTATGGTATGTCTCCAAAGTCTGTTCCAGATTAAAAGCTCATTGTCAAAAGCCTTACAACGCTAGGGGAAGATGCATTCTGTAACAACTGTGATAGATAATGTTGTGGACACTTTAACATAAATACAGAACTTTCCCTTAAGAGTTTACTCAATCAGCCCTTATTTCAATTAGGAAAATGGGTTTATAGCTAGTCCAGCTTTGCTGCATAGTCCTTATGAATACTTTTACCTAATTCTTCTGGGTATGCTGGTCTGGATGTAGAGATTTGGAAGTAGTGGGGAAGAGAATAATGAACATAGAGTAGGAAGAGTTGAAAAACATAGTAAAGAAGATAAAGCATCGTTAATAATACAGACTCATCAGTACTCAAAAGGGCAATGAAATTGGGGGACTTTATTTTTAGGAACCAATGTAATGAGTAAAAATCTAATATGCTTCTGTGTAGAATTATGATGAATATTTACTATAGCATTGGATAATTTAGATGAGCTGATAAAATCTCTTTATTTTGATTCTTAAGGTGGTTGGTATGGATAAATAAATAAATTTTTGTACAATATAAAAAATTATTTCATCCAAAAACTGTGTAGTATTATTTTCTGGGAATAAAAATTGTAAAGAAACATAATTCATTAATAGTATAAACATCGGTAACATAGTGGGAGCTTTCAGCTAGCAACAGAGAATTTTATATTTGGGTTACAAAATAAAAAAGAGTGTATATTAACATTTGCCAGTATTTTACATTACTTTAATAGAAAAACAGTGTTTTGGAAAAAAAGCAGCATTCCTCTTCCAGTTTCATTTAATTAAAATCAAGACTGTAATTGACACTTTTCTTTTTTCCTTTAAAGTACTCTCTCATTTTACTTATTTGGAAGATATTTCATGGAATTTTTCAGCTGACTTCACGATTGCCAAGCACAGGCAAAACAAATAGTTTTCTAAAGGCATAAGTAAGGAATAGGTCTTCTAGATGGAATGAAGTTTGAAAAGTAATGTTTCTTTAAATACCTAAATGGCAATGGTATTTCTATGTTTCCTTAGTTATTTTAAATTGTTCTACCGTTGAATACAAATATTGCCTCTTTTAGAGATCATGCTAGTTTTATCCATAATCAAATAAGAACAAATGCATTTTTGTGTTTTGCGTATCATGCTGTAAGTTTTGTTTTATTCACTGACAGCAGAATTCAGTCAGTGGAAATGCTTAACTGAATGTAAAATCATGTGCGGCTTACATGCAGCCAGTAACACAAATGAAGAGTAGTAGACTTACTTTGAAGTTGAATATCCTATAATTATTTGAATGATATCAAAACTCCATGCTATATCTTGCAAATGAAAAACTGTTTTGATTTTTTTTGCCAAAATTAGAAGTAAAATTTGCCAAAATTTAACAAAATCTAAGGTTCATAACTTCAGCAACATCTTTCTCTTGCTTCATGTGTCAATAAAACAGCCTGTTCTAATTGCTCCAGGTAACTTCTATACTGCTGTATCAACTTGCCCTTAAGAATAGACAAAAATACTGCTAATTAAATTAGAAGTATAAAATTGCATTTTGAACACTAAAATAGTTTCCTCTGTTTTTTAAGGTGCTATTTATTTTGTATAGTATAGTTCTGTAAGTATGAGACATTAGAATATATTAGAAGTACATTTCTCGCTAAAGAAGTTTGACACAACATAATTTTAGATTTTATAATTTTAGACTCTTGGTGTGTTTGGTTCCGCTGAAATATTCAAGAGTCAATTGAAACACACTAGGTTCTGCTTAAACAGGAATTTTAAAGCACCAAGCCTGTTTTAATTTTACTAGAGGGCATAATTAAACTATGCAAAATAGAGAAATGTAATATTTTATTTGGATTGCACCTTAGGTAGGTAGAGCTTGTTTAATTTGTGATCCTCACTTCATCTTTACCATCACAACTTTTTTCATTCTTGTATAGAGAATTTATTGCAGTCATCAAAATAATATGTATTCAGGCTGGTTTGCTAGTATAATACTCAGAAAATATTTCCAAATTTTGAATTAGTTTGGAAAATTTTCATATTGAGACAAAGGATAGAGAATGAATAAGAATTTACTTACAAACACATGTGGTCATCACAAGCTCTCTTTACTTTTGCCATAGAGGTCCTAGTTCTGTTTACTCTTTTCAACTGATAACTTCATTTGTTTTGTTTGTATTCACCCTCACTGATCAAATTATTACCTTCTGTAACAAGCAAATTAATTGTATTACTAATGTTATCTTATTTCTGATACATCTAGCTTAAGTTAAAAGAAACAAACAAACAAAACAGTTTCAGGTTAAAAGTCAAATATAAATAAAGTCAAATATACAAGTATAAAATAAGTCCATTTTATTAACTGTGTCTTAGATAAATGAAAATTAAAAATCTAATTTATTTTTTACCAGGTATGCCATTTGGTTTGTACAGAATTCAATAAAATGGAATCACAGACTTTTTACTTTATCTTCACTTTATTTTCTTTATGGTTTAATGTAATTCTGAGTTCTTCCTCGGGTTTAATAAAGAGTTAATATTTTGTTTGTAACATTTCATTCATTTTACTTTCTGTCAAGCATTCATATAAGAAAGCTGTTCTGTTTAAGCTATAGCAGGCAATAGCAGTGTTTTTATAGCCAAAATATTAAGAATTGTGCACTATCAAAACTATTCCAACATATATACAGTAGTGGTTTTTGTTAGTATGCATGAAGAACATTTCTTAGCATTTTCTTTAGTTATTTCATTTCCATTGATTTCATTGCTTCTTCCCATTATGTCTTTGCTGCCCTATTAAACTACTTCCCTACGTACTAAAAAGGATTTTTTCACTAAAACAGAAAGGCATTCATATTATAATACCTTCCATATAAGATATTAGGTAGATAAACAGCTTTCCAAAATGACCATTTTCATGTGAATATCTGTGGATTGGTCAAGAATAAATTGTGATTGCATTGAACAAGAGGTGATTTACCCTAGCTGGATGTCTATTTGAAATTAATTTGCATGTTGAAACCTGTATGAAATAGTAATCTGTTTGGTTTATTGGCAGCTATTGTTAAAGAAGGGGCAGCTATATTTCAGAGACTAACTAGAAAATTGAATTGCCATGTTAATAATGAAATCTTAATCACCTTCCAATTCTTTTTCCATATGTAAATGTCTAAGGACTGTTCTGGTGATAAAACAGGATGACCTAATCAACATATTTCATAATATCAAAAGGTTAAAAAATTAATATAGTTTCTAGTAATAAATTTGTTTTTATGTTTGTCAGTCAGTAAGAGGCTCCCATCCATTACTCTTGTTTTCTAACAAGCTTTATGACTGATCTGCAGTTACAGTTGTCATTCATCAGTCATCACCAGCCATAAGAGGTCTCCACTCATGCTGTTGCAGAAATTTATCCTGTTTCAGTGCAAATCTAAATGTGAATGAAAACAAAAGCAAAATTAATATGGAGACAATGTATCACCACAAATTATTATTTCTGGTAGTAAGCACAGTGTGCAAAATTTGCTCTTAACTTTAAAGGAAGGATGGTACCTACCCAAAATGTGTTGTAATTAATAGAGGGAGAACAAGAAGTAAGAAGGCCTAGTGTAAATATCATATCCTGATAACATAATTTTAGTGGAGGTATTATAACTATTTTAAGAACAAAAATTAACAAATGTTTAAATGGTCCATTAAAGGTGGAGGGATTATAATTTGAAAAATAGTTTGAGATGAGATATTATTTATTAATCTCTTTCTTGGTAGAGGAGCTTCTTCATCCTCCATTCCCCAACTTTTCTGGTAATTTTTATTCAGCTGGATCCATCTTAGCATAAAACAAACTATTTGCACATGTTTTTGTGCTACAGAGGATTATTAGATCGTTTGGTCTGACCTGTTATACTGGTAAGACATTTACTTATGACCTCTTCAACTGAGAACAGTGACATCTTTTGTGAAAAAAGGCACCCATTTCCAGATACAAGAAGGCAAATAATCTTTTTTTTATTCTTTTAAATAAACACTGCTACTGCTAAAAGACCACTTATGTGGTATGAATTAACTGGAGGGGTGGGAAGTTTAGAGGATTTGTGGATCTTGTGGCTTTATAAACTTCTGCCTCCAAGGCTTTTCCTCCTGTTGTGGTTTCTCCTTCAGAACTGTGGAGCATCATGGCTTCTCCCTCTCTCTTCCAGAGGTTTCAGTCTAGCAACATGGCCAAAATAACTTATGTCTTTCTCTGCCCCTTTGAGTGCCTTGCTGCTCCACTGTAATGTCTTGAGTTGAGACTGTGCCCTTTTCACAAGACAAGGAATGTGGGGAAAAGGGAGAATGACGCTACTAAGGTCAGCCACACCTACCCTGTCTGCATTCTGGCTTCACCTGCCTATGCTCCTTGTTTCTCTTCTGATACAGTCTGGCTTCAGCTTTCAGTCATTGGCTTTTGGTGTGTTTTCTGCATAAAAGCCCTGTAGCACCTCATAGGTTGTTTCTAGTTTTGGCAATTGAATATTTATTCTGGTATTTGTGTATCAAAAATCAAGATGTAGCATTGTTGGAAACTCAGTTTATCCCAATGTAGTATTCCAATTACTGATTAAAAAACCCATTGTGTTTCTTACAATATTTTTTAATAATTTTACTGATTTAAAAATATTGTAAGAAACACAATAGTTTTTTAATTGGATATTAAAAATAGGTATCTTTGAATCCGTGAGAAGAGTTTCTGTTAATTCCTTTTATTTGAAAATGCATAAGGTCAATGCAAGATTACTTGCCACTGGTGTTCTCATAACAGTCTGATTATCAATGGCATGGAGGCATCGCCTTTCTAAAGGACTGGATTTTTTTTGTTTCTGATTAAATACACATTTGTTCTAACATAGCCACTCTACCTCTCTCTAAGGCTGTCTTGCCATAAATGTTTTCAAATTTGGTTTTAATAATAATCTGAACTAAACTTTTTCCTTTTAGTTTCTCAGTTCTGATTTTCTGGTCTGAGTAACTTGGACATGTTTCCATGTGTTTTTCAGCATTAGGTGGAATATGTATGTTCTAGAAGTCCTTATAATCAGCTTGACAAGGGAATTTTTGTTTGTTTTCCTTTAAGTGTTTGTACCAAATGTGGAGAAAATGACCACAAAGAAAAAAAGTTTAGAATCTGGTTGAAGATGTATATAATAGAGATAAGGTATACAAATAACTGGATGATCCAGTGGAGAGATGGTGAATTGATCAGTTTAACCATATATTTGAGAACTTCCAGCAGATATGGGCAGATATCCAGAAGATAAATATGGGCAGCAATGTTTCATTTGAAAATTTGGGAAGGAGAAAGTAATCTGACATAAACTCCAAACATTTTTTATTCTTCCAGCCTATGGCTGTTAGGTGTGCTTTTTCCCCCCTGTGTTGACTCCATATATTCTTTTGTAATCACCAGAGAACATGTTATATTCATTAGTCAGTATGCATGCCTTATATATACACAGACTACTGGAGGTGTGCATTTGCAGCAGTTATTTTGACCAGTGTCTGTTATGTATATTAAACTTGGGTATTTTAGGGAAAAAAGCTTTTTTCTAAGTTTTTAAGGTTTATTAGCGTTCTTTTAAGGTCAGCATATGTAAAATACTACACTTATTTTACACCTTTTTGTGTTCTTCTCTTTCTGTATATTTACGTTTCTTTCATTCCAACAGACTTAAAGTATCTTTCTTTCTATCTTTATAGTACTGTTTCATTCTCTTGAGCAAAATTTCATAGAACCTGTTTGATTCTATGAAAGGTGCTGCTACACCTTTGTCTATTGTGAGGAATGCAAATCTTTTAAATTTAATTCTTCCAGCTGTAAAGGCTAGACCTGAGTTCTCTTAGTGTGGTCAATACTATTTCATTTTCAATCTTTTTTTTCCTGGGCAAGCATGTCTGCATAACACAACCCTCTGGCATAAGTTTCAGAAAACAGTTCGACATACATGAATATTCTGTCCTGAAACAGAATTGAAAGCCACTGTAAATAGTGTATGTTTGTGGCATCCTAAAAGAGTGAAAGCGTCACATTTGCAAAAGCCCTGAGTCCATTTATCCTGTAGCTTCAGGGTAGTTCATGATGGGTATACACCTTATTTAGGTAAGCACAGTTGTCTCAAGTACCCAGGACTTAGCTAGCTGTACCAAATTAATCTTTCTTGTACACATATGATGAATTAGTAATTCCTTCATAATGGAGCATGTGATGAAAGCTCCTTTAGAATTTCACTTCCTTTAAAGCCTGAAAGGGTAAACCTTTGGAAGTGGATAAAAAGGGTTGTGAATGGAGGTGCCTGTGGAGATAGAGACAGGAGCTATGTTTTTTGAACATGCTGTAACAATGTATTGAATTTTAAGATACCACCTAAAGTTGCCTGCTTTGCTGCTGGTGGAGGGTGGTTTGCAGATGCAAGCAGATAAAATAAATGGTAGGATATCCAGATTAATCGCAAAACCTCAGGGCTTAAACTTCTGCAGATTGTTTTCTTTATGTCCTGACCTCCTCAGAACAACTTACTATAAATACTTTGTGTTAATTAGTTGTATCATTAGTTAATTAGTTGAATAATGAAAAAGTACTATTTCTTTCTTCTTCCTAAGAGGAAGGCAGTTTTCTTCAAGGTGGGTTTGGGATGGGTGTTTACTATGTCTATGCTATACACATCTGAGACTATTATGCGCGATTTGTTTATCTAGTAACATGTTAATGAACACTAAGACATAAACTAGCTAGAACAGTTAATAACTTCCAAATCAGTAGATCACGTAAAGACTGAACATTGAAGGATTCTGGATGCATATTCAAACTGTTGAATTTTTTAACCCCCAGGGAAATACCCTTAATCATTAACAACTGTGTCAGAGTATAAGGCAGTATTTTAGTTGGCACATGAAGTAAACTGAAGAAGTCTACAATCATAGTTTTCATAGCTATCATGCTCTAATTTAGTGTCCATATTATGTGACTATACAAACTGATTATCATTCCCACCAGTAGTGTAATATTTAACATGGTTTAGTTGCAGTTGCAGTGGGAGTGACAGTGTACATTTCAGTTATCAGTCAGAACCTTTTAATAAATAATGTTTTTAGTCTTGTTAAGAGAAGAATGTATGACTGATCACATATTCAAATAAATGAATGTGTAATTCTTGTGTCATTTAGCATTTCAGATGTATATGTAGTTAGTTGTGCCTGGAATCTCCTACTGCTAATATTGCTAAAAATGCAAGGGTATCAGTCTTCCTTTAGTATTTATGCAGAATATAATTTTGAGTGTTGAAATTATTTTCATATCCTTTCCACAAAATATCATAAAAACCACTGCATTACCTATGTAATTAATCTGTGTATGTGCTTAAATGCTGTTTTGAATAGAGCTGAAATTATGTTCAGTTTTTCTAGAGCCTAAATAAAAGTCTCTGGCCAAAACTTAGAACTTAAAAGCTTGAAGCAACAGATCCTTCACATAAACAACTTTTTACTCAGGTAGCTGTTACTGCCTATACACACGATACTCTGTGTCACATAAATTATCTTGAAAACCTAAAAGCTTGGAATAAGAGAATAGATTAGGCTAGACTATTCCAGTTGGAAGGGACCTACAACTACAAGGGATCTAGTCCAGCTACCTGACCGCTTCAGGGCTGACCAAAAGTTAAAGCATGTTGTTAAGGGCAGTGTCCAAACTGACAGGCTTGGGACATTGACCACCTCTCTAGGAAGCCTGTTCCAGGGTTTGGCCACCCTCTCAGTAAAGAAATGCTTCCTCATGTCCAGTCTGAACCTCCCCTGGCTCACCTTTGAACCATTCCCACGTGTCCCATCACTGGATCCCAGGGAGAAGAGATCAGCACCTCCCTCTCCCCTTCCCCTCCTCAGGAAGCTGTAGAGAGCAGTGAGGTCGCCCCTCAGCCTCCTTTTCTCCAAACTACACGAGCCCAGAGTCCTCAGCCACTCCAGAGTCCTCCGCCACTCCTCAGAGGACGTGCCTTCCAGCCCTTTCACCAGCTTTGTTGCCCTCCGCTGGACACATTCAAGGCCTTAACACCCTTCTTAAATGCTGGGGCCCAGAAGTGCACACAGTGTTCAAGGTGAGGCCGCACCAACGCAGAGTACAGCGGGATGATCGCCTCTCTTGAGGGGCTGGTTATGCTGTGTTTGATGCACCCCAGGGTGCGGTTTGCCCTCCTGGCTTCCAGGGCACGCTGCTGACTCCTGTTGAGCCTGCTGTTGACCAGCACCCCCGGGTCCCTTTCTGCAGGGCTGATCTCCAGCCTCTCCTCTCCCAGTTTAGATTTGTGCCCGGCGTTGCTCCGTCCTGGGTGCAGAATCCGGCATTTCAACTTGTCATTTTCATGTCACTGATGATTGCCCAATGCTCCAGTCTATCAAGATCCCTCTGCAAGGCCTCTCATCCCTCAAGAGAGTCAGCAGCACCTCCCAGTTTGGTATCAATCAGCAAACTTGCTAATGATGCATTCAGCTCCTGCAGCCAGATCATTGATAAAAACAGTGAACAGAACTGGCCCTAGAATTGAGCCCTGAGGAACACCAGTAGAGAAAAACAAGAAGCAGCTGGAAATTTTCAGAAAGGGCAAGGTGAATGATGTTGCGTCTAGAAAATCTGTCTTCAAACCAAACGTATTATATGCTCAAAAATAGTTAAGAAGTGATTGTATAGCCTACATAGGAAGAAGGTTTCTGTCATGAAAGAGATATGTATCTGTCAGATAAAGCTGAAAGTTCATTTTATCAAAATTTAGACTAGAAATAATGAACAAAATAATTAGTAGTGAAAACAATTTCTCTTGAGAAGCTTACCCTAGTGGAATATGATGAAGACTCATTTTAAATATAGATCACATATTACTTCATCAAGCTCAGAAAGATTAACATGTTTTAGTGGTGACCAACACTGCTTGGTTTATGCTGCACAGTAAAAGTGAACACAGATTCATTGTATTCAATGGCCATACTGGTGAAATCTACTTCTAAAAGAAACTCCAGCAACAAAAATCCCCCAAATGACAAAAAAGAAGCAATTTCTTTATTTGGCTTACTGCATAGCACCAAAAGGCATTGAAGTAATATGGCAGTGAGGAATGTAATCTGTGTCATCTGTAATGCCACTTTTCTTTTTAAGTGCAATTACTACTACTTTTTACAGATTGGTTCTCTGAACAAACAAGGCCACAAGTTCCAGCAGCAAAATGAGAGTAGTGCAGTAGTGGGAATGAGCAGCAGGAGGTGTAACTTCAGCGCTATAGTGCTGCTGTGGATAAGCATTGTGGAACAAGTAACCTAAGATTCAGAATTAGGATTTTAATGTGTATATGGTCTTCATTGTTTGATTGTAGCATTATGTGAAGAAGGGAAATTCTATGGCTACGGTATATAGCAGTTTGACCTTACTATGATGATGTTTTAATCTTGTAGTTTTTACAGTGTGGCGTGTTTTTAAAATTTGATCTTTCCTGTGTGATTGAATACTTTGACCTTATAGTATTTTCCACTGAAGCAAGAAGAAATCAGAATATTAAAAAAAAAAATATTGCCATGTAAGAGTATGTTTTCTTACGTAATAATTGCATATTTTTAGTAATGTACTTTTTATAAAAAGGCTTGCATAGCTAATTAAACAGTTGTAAGAGAGAAACAAGAAGTGATTTGTCACAGTCATTACAATAAAATAATTGTCAGTTGCCCTGTAAAAAAGGGAGAAGCTAATTTTATTTGTACAGTAAATTCAAATATCAGCTGTAGTATTTTTCAGTTTCTGCTATACAGAGAGTGAATTCAGCCAATATTGATAAATTATGCCACTAAAGTTATGGATAGTACTGTGATATTTCAAGTAGGATAGGGAGGGCTCATGAAAAAATGTCTACACAGAGAATAAGTGTTTTTAAAAGTGTAAGTGGTGGTTTCCATTGCTTTCATTTTGGCCATTTAATGTAGCTAATTAATTGCATGCCTTTTCTTACTGCGCATTCCGTTGTCTCTGTCATTTTCATTGTTGTTTTTGCTCTTCTAGCTCCCCAGTTAAATTACAGTTAGGTTCTAATTTTTTTTCTTTAATGCTGTCGTTATTGAACTGATCAAAATATCCATTGATATTAAAAAAGAAAAGAATGGGACTGGATGTGAGAGTATTCGTACATTTGCATTTGAAGAAATACTACTTTGTATTTTAGTAGTGCTGTGTTTTCCTTTTAAAAGGCAAAATTACTGTGAACAAATCTGCTTTTCCAAAGGCTGGATCCTGCAGTCTGTATAACTCCTGACTTTCCATTTACTTTGACAGCTGGTGATATTCAAAGGGTGCTGGCAGCAGTAAGGGTGATGTCCTGTCCCAGTGAAGCTAATGGTGGAAAACCTATTGAATTATTTAGGTTTGGGATTTGATTCTGTGATTCCAGAGAGTTGAAGTTTTGTTTCCAATTCACTTCTTACTGCAAGCTGTGCATGTCTCTTTCTGATATAGTTGGAGGGAAAACATATGGAGGCCTTTCTTAAAATTCTGTTTAGGGATTTACTTATTTTTTTATTTTATTAATGATGTTTTTGTTCAATCAGGGTTTTGTTTCAGTGCAGCTCACCAGTAAATCTACTCATTTAATTTCCTGAGCAAGTTGGAAGGTAAAATGGACTTTGAGGCTGTGATCCCGCAGTATATATGCAAGCAAAATGCCTTTCTGACCTCATTGGGGAGGTTTGTGTTCACTGGGACTCTGGAATGAAACCTTTTAGTAGAACATATGCCCTAGCCAGGAATAAAGCAGGCATTTCTATTGATCTGTAAGCAATCTGTCAAAACTTCTCTGATCAGGCTTTTTTACTATCTGGTCTTGAGTCCTTTTTTTAATGACATCTATTATCAGATTGAAATGGCGATTGAGACACTGCAAAAGTCTGATGGTCTGTCCACTCACAGAAGCTCTCTTCTCAACAGCCATGTAAGTTGTCTCTTCTTCACATACACTCTCTCTTGCTTGTTCTGCATGCTTAGCCTGCCTCTAAATGTTTGTTTTATTTTATTACTACTTTTTGCTCTTAATCTTCTCATCTTAGTTGCTTGTAATCTTCTACATCTCCCATGGCTTTATTTTGTCAGATGAAATGTCTTTATGGTATATTGCAGAGTGTTACCTGTTTCCTATGCTGCACACCTGTGTTAAGACAAGTTAACACATTTGACTGTTTTGCAGATTATAGAGTAAATGTCAAGATAAAGTTCAAATAATTCTAAATTAGCTGGCTTTTGACATTTTAAATAAAGTTGTCTACAAAGCAAAGTCTGTGTACCCTGTATTAATTTTGGGGCATGTGAAGAGAAAGAGAAGAAACAAACAGCATGCCTAAATAATACCTTTAGGTTATGGTTAGGTATTTCTTCACTTATTCAGAATAGAGAGTTTATTGTGAAATTACTTACTTAAGAATTCTAAAGATCCTTATGATAACCTGGAAAAAAAAATGAAAGCATTATCGTAAATTGAAGTACACAAAAATGTCTTATTCAGCTGCCTTTTACTTTCTTCTTACTCTGCAAATCTTACAGTTCAGAACTTTCCATATACAAAGCTAAAAGATACTTGGGTAAAAACATGATCTCCAAATATAGTGATAAATCCATTATATGTAACTTTAAAGGAAAAAGGCTCAAAGTTAATTTTAAACTGATTATATAAATAATAATATTGCAAGTTGCTAGTCTTTCTTGAAATGTTGTTTTTGTTTTTTTTTTTTTTCTGTTGGTATTTGTGGTTTTGTATTTCGTATTTTTGCCATGTTGATTAGTTTGTATTTATCTTACCTCTTTTTTCCTTCTCAGCTTTACTAATTATATAAATACACATTTCTTCTGTAAAACAATAAAGGAATTTGAATTTGGTTTGTGGTGTTAATATAAGAGTATGGTGGTAGAGGCTGTCCCTCAGAAATCAAATTAAAAATGTATGTTTTAGCAGGTTTGGGGTTTGGATTTTTTCTGTATGGGTCTGGTTATGTCAAAGTCAAAAGTAGAATTGTTTTGTGGAAATTTTAAGCAAACTTTTTTTTATTCTTTAGAAAATGCCAAAATTGAAAGAGGAAAATAGTATTACAAAAAGTTATACAAAATGTTATACAGAAGGACTTTTAGATTCCACGTTGGATGTTTACAAAATAATTGTTTTGAAGATAAGACAGTATCGAAATTATTACTTAAATAATAAGAGATAGTATTAGACAGATAATATCAAAACTATTATTTAAATGTCATTTTTAAAGGGACCATAACTTTTTTTGGCAAAGTGTCAGAAATTTACATTAAGAATTGGAATACTTGAACTGTTGATAAGATTCTGTTTAATCCTATTATGAAGTCCAGAATCTTGGTATAAAACCAAGAGGAATTACAAGATAAGCTGCTATGCCTCAGTAAACTATGTTCCGCTCATTCTTGGTGCTATGAACTGTTCACAGTGTGTTCCTAGTAATAAGATTCGCATCCAACTGTTAAGTCTTATCATGGTATTTCTTTCTTGACTGTGAAGGCTCTTTCAAAATTATTCTCATAGGGATATATCTTTGACTCTGTGTTTAAAGAAAAAAAAAATTAAAAATCCATGTATATGGCAATCAGTCTTTCCTAGCCTTGGTAATTTTGGAAGAAGTTAACAATCTAAATAAAACTTACTGGATGTTTTGCCTATGTTTAAACCAATGTTTATTGTCTTTAAACTCAAGTAAAGACAGTATGGAGGAAGTTTAAGTATAGGTTTAGTCTTTGTCTCTTTAAACTGTTCTTGATTTTGACTTCTAACGGTTTGGTTTGGCATTTATTAAAATAATTGGGTTTAACAGGTTTTAAGATAGAATTCTAAATTATATGTTTAATTAACTTTCACTTTGCAGATGATATATTAATTTGTGGGAAAAAACTGGTTTTGGGATTGGGATTTTCGCCCTGTGATACCTCTATGAGGTTTTCTAGGATTCTTTTTTTTGCCTAAATTCATGTGTGCTCATATTAAAGATTTTGTCGTTTGTCCTCTGTTTTCTTTTCTTTCCTGATTTATTTCTGCATGAGATTGACTTATTTAATTAATTGATAGTCGAATGTTTTATAAACATTGCAGCTTAATTGGAGTCACAGTCAATTTAACAGGTCTGACTCAAAATATTTCATACCTTTACCCATCTTATCCATACAGTATGGTCATTATTACGACTTAAGAAGCCAGGATTCAAACCTGAATAGCTCAGTTTTAGAATTATATTTCATCTTGGTAGGAAAAAAAAATTGAAGTTTTTTTACAGTACTTTTATAATATTTGGAGATATTTTTCCTTTTAAAATAATATATTAACTGCACTTTTTCTTCCAGGCTATAATCTAGCAAGTAATGACTTCAAGCCTTTGCTACTAAGTAACTCCACCCAGGAGCAAAATTTCTTTTATTGCACTTATCTTTTGATTTGGTTTTTTTGGTGTTGAATAATGCAAGTTATGGTTGAAATAACATCTGTTAGAAATTCATATCATTAATAAAGTGCACTTAAAGTGATTCATAATAAGCCATCTGGAGGAAAATATCTTTAATGCTACATACAGAACTTAATTGGAAAATAATAATTTTTTGTTTGTTGGTCTTTTGGGATTGACAAAGTTTTTCCCTTTGGGGGAAACACAAATACTTCACATTTTGTATTTGTTATGATTTAATTATAGATTTAATAATATACAACAAATACTATATAAATGTATATAATATAAATTTAGATGTAATAATAGATTTTAAATATAGATAAAATGCAACAGTTGAAAGATATAATTACCTTTGTTTCTAAGCCTGGACAGGCTTATGTCAGGTCATTAGTGAAATAAGTTAGTGAAATCAAATAAAAGTTAATGTTTATGATAATACTTTTTCTTCAGCTTTATTGCAAAATGACAGATGCTCAATTTGGAAGCACTCGTGTATGTTAAGACTTTTAAAATAGTTATATGATAAGTGATATAAAGATGATGAACTGTAATTTTTCATTTTGTCTACTTGAAATGCAAAACTACCTGCAAACTGAGCTAAAAATATTATGTCTTGGAAGCATTTACATCTTACTTCTGTATATTTTTCTAGAGTCTATGTTTAAGAAACATGGAAAAGTTATGGGCATGTTTTCACTAAAGAGCAAATATGGAAATGGTGTTTGAATGGTCTAGAGTAAATTTTGTAGTAATGCTTTTGCATTTGTATTGGTGAATTTCTCACTGTGACTAAAACATAGCTATAAATTCAATGTATTTGTTATCATCTGTACTTCAGTACACAACAGTTTTGTGGTAAAGAAAAGGTCAGGACTGAAATATTTCATGGCTATTGCACACTAAAATACTCATGTTCTTTGTGTGGTAAGTTACACCGAACATTGATGGAACAGAATTTGTGCAGCGCTCTAACAGAAAACAATTCTACAAAGGAATAAAAAACACATAGACCATGTATATCTTTTATTGTCACTTAATAATTTGTGTTTTGGTTATACTAGTTACTGCTTTGCAGGATTAAATTGAAAATTATTTGTGGGAATATATAGCTCATCAGAGTAAAAGTTTGTAGCAAGTCTTGAAGACACAGCGTCCTCAGTTTGTGTTTTCACTGGATAATCAAGTTAAATCCAGAGTTTTGGTAAGATCTCTGATCCTAGCAAGCTTGAATATGCACAGTGTACTATTTTGGTATAAATACTTGGGAAAACAGATAAATAACATTAAAAAAGAAAATTAAATTTGTGAATCATTCAAGCTATATCTAAAGGAGAATTTCAGAGAACCAAAACCATGGCAAGTACTGGGGAAAGATAAGGAAAATGTTAACATATCAAAAAACTAAAACAGTGGAATTTAAACATGTCCTCAACCTATATTATTTTTGATCTATTTTGTCATTCTCCTATAATGTTAAATCTAGGAGTATTAAATTGTCTTTTTTACTTTTTTGTATATTGGTGACAGCTAGTGTCATTAGTGTTTCATGAGTGTGCACTACTTGGAAAGTCCAATGATGTTACTTAAAAAGTCTGTTCTTGCATGTGTCTAAAATTACCTGCCACAATTACATGAAAAGATTAATATTTTTCCAAGAATCTCATTCTGTGCCTCCTGGAAGTCAAAGACAAACAAGCAACAACTGAAAGGGATTGTACCCCTAATGCTTTATAGGTGTACCAGTTATTTTTAATGTTATCTAGGTTGCTCTTTGACTTACATGCAATAGCCTTTTTCTTTTATGTATCTGAGAGTAAAAAATATCCTATTCAGTTAACACTTGTAATGTTTTTTAACATCAGGCAAAGAAAAATAGTGTAATATTCCAGGTTTACCAGTACATTAATTAACTGTTGTTAGTCCAAGGAGTTTGTTTTCTGCAATTTACATGAATTACATTCATGATTACTTTATTTCTTTGCAATACTAACAGTTTGTCTCTAAAGCGTAGACACCTTTGTCAAGTATTGGTGTGTGGTACTGAATCAAAAATATTTATACAAGTGGACACTTATCTGAGGTCACAAGTGCAATGAATTCTGCTATTTCCTGGTAATTCTGAAGATCCTAAAGCACTATGGTATAGCTAGTATTTAAGGAATCTCTGAAGAAGGAAGTAATTGTTTAATAGACCTGAAGAGTGGTTTTAAAACTGTCATAAGTTAATGTTGTATGACTAAGTATTTTTAATACAGTAACAATGATTTTTTTTTTCTGTTTTGTATGTGATATAGCTTCAATGGCTTTTAGACAACTATGAAACTGCAGAAGGAGTGAGCCTTCCAAGAAGTACTCTTTACAACCATTATTTACGACATTGTCAGGAACACAAGTTGGATCCAGTCAATGCTGCCTCCTTTGGAAAACTTATACGGTCAATCTTCATGGGGTTACGGACCAGAAGACTTGGAACTAGGTTTGTGTTAATGAAATCCTGAACTATAATAGAAAATATAAGTAGTAATTATGAGTAAGAAACTTGTCTGCTAGTGAAAAAATATATAAAACCTGTGTTTAAATATTACAGTATTTTTCTGTCAGTACTGTCTCTTAATGTTAAACAGTTTTATGATTTTCAAGATTTTATTATACTTTTACTTCTCCTGGTTTTGACTGTTTACATGTTTACATTTTGATAAATACTGTAGATTTTTATCAGCACAAATAAAATGTAGCTTGCTGTTTGGAAATTACTAAGAATTGTGTTTCTCCATAACTAGATAAGTTGTATTTATTTGCATTTTATTTTTCTTACTCAAGTGGATTACAAGTTAAAATGCTGGATAATATTTGCTTAAGAGAATGAATTGATTTCCCAAAGGTGATAAACTGACGCCCATGTAAAACAGGTATGACAAGAAAGTCAGGCCTGATTTGTGGGTATTACTTTCCAGTCAATGTAAATTTTAAAGTAAAGGTAATGTAGATGCATAAAACTATTGTTACTGTTCTTTTAATTCTTGGTCTTTCATAAAGGGGGAACTCCAAATATCATTACTATGGGATTCGTGTCAAGCCAGACTCTCCTCTTAATCGACTACAAGAGGACATGCAATATATGGCTATGAGACAACAGCCCATGCAACAGAAACAGAGGTAAAGTGTGAAATGAACATTAGTATTTCTAGTTCATAAAGCCTTACTTTTCCCTGCATGGAAAAGTTGAAATTCTAATGCAACTTTTGTTCAGCTTCTCTGCTGTGAAAAATAAAAGTTTGCTAGATATCCTGTTGACATCACTGAAGTTAGGTATCAGTCAACATGAAGGAATATTTACCTAGAAATTGTCATAAATTTGCAAAAAGTAATAATAATAAAGTGAGATATGATATGAACAGACTCTTCTTAACTATCTTGAGTTCTTATCCCACAAGCTGAAGAAAAGCAATAAGAGCTTGAATTTCAAATTTTGCTGTTTGTTTTCATCACTATATCATTTTACGTATAAGCTGCTTATAAGAGAGCTTATGATTAAGTTCAGTTTGGTGTTTATTTCCTCTCACTGCAAAGAATTAATGTGACCATAATGTTTTGCCTCTAAGTTGATTTAAGTATTTTTCCTCAGCATCTGCTGTTCCTGAGAATCCTGTAAAAGCTCAGAAGTATTTGAAAGCAGTGGCACAGTGACCACAAGGGGCTATGCTGGTGGTAAAAGAATGTGTGAATATGCATATGAAAAGCTATCTTGAACATAAAATTTTAGGAAAAAAATGGAAATCAGTACATTTCTTTGAAATTAATTTTTATTTGACTGATGTCACTAGCCTCCCATATTACCCTAAAGTGAAATACCTATGATGTGTAATTGCATGAAACTCATAGGTAGAACAGCAGCATATCAAGCAAGACATCTTTAGAGCTATTACCCCCCAAAAATCCAATTGAATGAACAGTTTGGTGTAGTGTACTAAGAGTATTTTGTGGCCTTGGACACAATTGGGATTGGAAAACACAACTTCAAACTTTATCTTCAAACACAGATATTACTTTAATCTGAAATGATTTTACTATCACTTTGAAGCAGTTACCGCTAAATACATATTAATGGTAAGATATATGGTCTTAACTGTCTTGTGCTGGGCATGATATGGAAGCATGAGATGTCTCCCTATATGATCACGTAGGAATTTGTTGTTACAAAAATCATCTCAGGATTACATGGTAAGAAAAAGTGGTAGATATTTACAAAATCTCCAGGCAAGCTTATTTTACCCACTCAAGCTCATTCACTTACAGATTTCATTCACTCACATTCAAAGTCACATGTATGTGCCAAGACATATGCCACAATGGTGTAACTAGAACTGTTTCTATGAAATTGTTTCTGGAGAAATGATGCCAGTTATCTCATCATCATCACCTCTCTTGTCTTCTTCTTGATTCACAATGACAAAGGGATTTTGAACTTGCATTATATAACTCTTAGGAGTGGATACTACTTTTCTGTATTATTTGCTTTATTATTTTGTTTACCACCACCATGTTTTACGTAGTTCCCTTGTTTTCCTTACCTAGGTATGTTTGGTGGTATTTTCTTAACATTTCCTTTATGTCACTTTGTTCTCTCGTTATATTTGAATGGAATCACACATATGGCATTGTGTAGCAGTTAGTGCATACCTTTCCTTTAACCCATGTTTTGCGTGTGCACACACATAGACGCACAAGCACACTCCCATTCTTACTCAATTCATACCAATCTTAAGCTCTGCTGTGGGAATCTGTAAAGATATTGATGAAGGATGGGAACTACAAGGCACTGGATAATTATGCTGAATAGGTAGCTATTACATGAAAAATACTGTGCTGTAGTAGAAAAGTTGGTTATGCATTATCTTCAGTTGGGGCTAGCAGTAAGATGGAAGAGAATAGGAAAAGGAGAGAAGTGGAAGCCTCTATCACCTGTCTGCAATACTAACTGCAGAAAAGACCACCATGTTTGTTATATCTTAATAATAACAATGGCTTTGTTGTTAAATCCTTAAAAACAGCTGTCCCAATATACCTTCCTAGGTGAAGCTTTACCTCTTTGCTCAGGAACTTGCATTACTTACCTTCATGTCTTTTAAGACAAAAGACAGGCTGATCTCTTTACACTCTTGAAATCTTGTGGTGTCCAGTCAGGTACCCTAGAAATAGAAAGATTGTTCACATAGTCCTACTGGTATACTATTCATACAAAGTAGTTCTGAGGATCTTTGTTCATGCCTTAGTTCAGGGTACACAAATCTCAGTAAAATATTTTCTATCTTTCCAAAATCCCAGCATCCTAAATAAATAAAATGCAGAGATCAAGGAGCTAGCCAGACTTTGACAATTGCATTGTGAAAAATGTGTATTGTCTCTCCTCTGCATACGATCAAACTGAATACTAGCAATACTGAATAGGATATAGAAATTTTCAGAATGAAGATGTTTTTCCAACAAAATATAGGAAATTTTCATTGAAAAATGGAAACTCATGGGCCGCTATTACTTTAACTTACTTATTCATACTTCTCTAAACCAGAAAACTGCAAAATTTTCTAATAGAAACAGGGATTTTTAAAGCCAAGTGTGATGATTCCAGAACATTTTTGTCTCCTTGGAATGTGCTGGTTATAATAGTCATTTTAGGAAAAGGTTTAACAAATATATTAAAGTATTCCACAATCTAGCCTGTTTACTTCATTACAGCCGCTCTCTAGCATGCAGCAATCATGAGCTTGGTCCATTCTTCTCTCTTTGTAGACTTACTTTTTAATTTTAGGGTAGTCTTTCATTGTACAATGTCAAGCTTTAATCCACATTCCTGAAATAAAAATGTCTGTGTATTTTGCTTGATTAATTTTAATGGAAACTGAGATATGCTTGTGTTTTATAGCCCTCAGAAGCTGGGGTTTTAGAAGAAAAAAGAAATGCTAAATATAAAAATGGCTTGACTTAAAACTTTCAGTGCACAATTTAAAAAGTGAACTTGTATTTTTGAAGTAAGATTTCTTCCACGTCTACAGAACATGCTTAGTATCTAATTACAATGTTTGATATATGTCTGTATGGGGGTTTTTTTATCATGGTTATCCTAGTTGTCCTGGTTTCGGCTGGGATAGAGTTAATTTTCTTCCTAGTAGCTGGTATAGTGCTGTGTTTTGGATTTTAGTATGAGAATAATGTTGATAACATGCTGATGTTTTGTTGTTGCTAAGCAGTGCTTACACTGGTCAAGGACTTTCCAGCTTCCCATACCCTGCCAGGTGCACAAGAAGCTGGGAGGGGGCACAGCCAGGACAGCTGACCCCAACTGGCCAAAGGGCTATTCCATACCATAGGATGTCATGCTCAGTATAGAAACTGAGAAACTGGGGGGAGTTGGCCAGGAGGCAGCGATCGCTGCTTGGGGACTGGCTGGGCATCGGTTGGTGGGTGGTGAGCAGTTGTATCACTGTTTTTTTCCCCCCCTGGGTTTTGTTCCTCTCTCGCTCTCTTGTTGTTTTCCTTCTCGTTAAAATTTGTTGTTGTTGTTATTATTATTATTAATAATTTGTTCCAATTATTAAACTGTTCTTATCTCAACCTACGAGTTTTCTTACTTTTGCTCTTCTGATTGTCTCCCCCATCCCACTGAGGGGGGAGGGTGAGCAAGCGGCTGTGTTGTACTTAATTGCCGACTGGGGCTAAACCACAACACTAGTGTATTGAAGAATTCTAGAAGGATTTATTAAGAGATAACTAAAGGACTAAATATTATAATTTGCACGATTGGAGTAACATTGCTCTTTCTCCAGCTTTATTAATATTTCTAATGTTTCTTTTGTCCTTTATATCGGTGGTAAATTGCAGTCAATATACTTTTTCTGTGTAGTAATACCAATTCTACCACCTCTATCAGACACATCTAATTGGATAAACATTTTTAGGCCTTTTTGGCAAAGACTATAGACTCAATGTATGCTACAGGTCATTTTTCTTAATTTATTTTCTTGATTTGAGGGTCATGCACCTTTTTCTATTTGCATAACTTGAATATCCCGAAGTGCTCTTGTATGTTTATGTTCAGAGTTTGTTCTGCACTTGAATTCAAGGGTCTGAGATTTATCAGACATAATTTCAGGTGGAAGGTAATGCTGTCAGTTGCTTAGTCTTGGTTGTGATCAGCGTGAGCTGTGGGAGTACTCTTTCTTGGTTCCAGTAAGAAGAAAAAAACAGAGTAACTACAGATCACAGATGCTAACAGTCCTATCTTCCAGCTGAGACAGTGGTTTGGCGACAACAACCACATATCAAGAGCCTTAAAGCACCTGTGAACTGAAGGAATGCACAGTTAATGACTAGTCTTGGCTGAAAGATAATAGCTAACACCCTGCCTTTCAGCTAGACCTGCTGTATGGCTCAGACTTGCAAGGGAAGGCCTGGCTTGCCTCTGTCATCCTGCTCCTAGATGTTTTCCAGGGTAGGAAAAAACCAGGATATTTAAATGGTTATATTATCCATCAGTTCTGGATCACACACTGGCCTGACTAACAGTGAATGGACATCAGGCAGAGATTGTTAGGAAGGAATAAAGTAATATCCAACCCAAATATTATGCCAAATATATTAGGACAGTTTAAGTCTGGCACCAAACTTGCCACTTTAAAGTACAATCTCATTATGAAATCTCTTTCCCATAAGCATTCCTTGTCAGACCATTTAAGGGAAATGTATCAGAGATAAAAATTCCTAAAGTCAAGTTCCATTTTTAGCTTGTTTTTATTTAGCTCTTCGTGAGTAGATGCTTGTGGCTCAGAAGCTGGATTATCTTTATGGCTTAGTCTAGGGAAATTGATACAGGTATTCTTGTCTTTTCTTTAGGGTGTTCATAACAATGTATGTTTTAAATTCTATTTCTAGAAGTAAACCTTCAGCTTTCCAAGTTAATTTCAAATAATAATTTCAATCTTTCATGTCTTGCATGCAACGATTATACCTTTTTGCTTTCATTTATGGGAGCTGAACATTCAGCTAAGATTTTTTTAAATAAATGATAACTATATTGTTATCTACTGTACATTATAACATTCAGCTAACACATATATTATTGCTCTAACCAGAAATCATTAATCACTACTTCCTATAGATGTTGTTTACCCTATGTATTTATTTTATGTAGAAAATAATCTGTATTTTTCTACTGTTCTCTTTCCTGTATTCTCATGTTCCTGGATACTGTTCAGTCAAACATTACCTTTAAACCAAGCCACTGTGAGTCCAAAGCATCAGGTACTTATAGCTCTTTTTAAAAGGGTTTATGGACAACAGAGAAATTATGCATTTTTATAGTGGTATTCTTTTTGAAGATAGAGAGCCAAGGTATCATAGTCCCACAAATACTGACATCTGTAAAACTGGGCTACAAGTTTGTTAAGACACAATATCCTAAAATGATAATAAGAGAACTTACATGATAAACTACCAAACAACTTCCTAATGGTTGTTCATTAGTTCATAGTTCAGAAAAAATTCACAGTCTTTCTCTTGAACAAGCACAGATATTTTGTGTATAGTATGGTTATGATGCAGAGGTGATTGTGGCTTAAAAAACTATGAAGTTCTGCATAAGCTTCTAGATTAGACATATCTCAACAATGCTTATTGAACTGAGGAGAGATGTTTTAAAAGCACACACGTGAAATTTGCATTCTTTAAATTTCTTTACAGTTTTATCATATTTTATTTCAGATAACCATGTTTTTATTGAAATATAGCCTCTGCATTATTTTTGAGGCTTTATGATGTATGCACAACAGTATACTTGGAAATGTTTTTATTTTCTTCAAACACTAGAAAGCAACTAGTACAAACTTGATATATACACCAAAACTTTCTGATAGCATCCAAGTGCTTCTCAGGTATTTCTTTGTTACTTGCAGATTTTGTATCTTCAATAGTTTTTTAAAGCATTTGAGTTTCTTCAATTTTCCTATAGTTAACAGCGTTAGTATGTGTTGCCTTGTTATGGTGTTGCAAGCTGTTTGAATCAAATTTTGATTTCTGCTAATTTTAAAAGCTGATTTTTTTTCCCCAGTAGCATCAATGGCAACATTTTATTTGCATACAGTAGTAAAATGCTTTAACATACTTTACACATTGTTATGCATAAGGTCACTGTTTTGTTACATAGTTTGGTACATTAACTCACTTCTTACAGACGTCAGTGAACTCCTAGTGATAAATCACAATAATAGATTTAAAATAAAAATAAAATAGAAGTGAATCCTTAGAGCTTAGTTCTGTTTCTTTCTAGAACTCCCACAGTTTGTTTTTTAGCAAGCCAGAAGGATAGAAACCTTAGTTTTTAAGGAAAAGGGAGACTATTATAAATTGCATAACAGAATGAGTTGGATTTTTCAGAAAAATACTAAATTCTAAGACTTAGAGTAAAATCCAAATAGTGGCAGCATGGCAACAGTACAAGCAAACAACAAAACCTGCAGAAAATTTAACTGAAAAAGCTGCTGTTTTTTGGCTGTCGTCTTACTTAGTCAATCCATTTTGGCTTCCCATAGTTTTGATAGTTTTCAGCTTGTTTCTTTTCCCTACCAATTTCATATGTGCATTTCAAACCAAGCAGGCATTTTATTATACTTCCCCTTTCTGCTTTATTTTATTAATGAATATGGATTGTTTGCTGCACATGAATTTTAGTCAGGAAGTTATTAATCTGTTCTGCAGTGAGAGAGGAAGTTTCTGTTAATGAAGTTATGTCACAGACTATGGAAGTCAATGAAGTTGTATTCTAAATTAACTGCAAAGTGAGACCAGCGTATCATTCAGTGTAATTTCTGAATTACCTGATTCCATATTCTGGTTTCAGTGGTTTAGGGTTTTTTTATTTTCATAGCTTTGCACAAATTGAGAAAATGTCTGTTGTTAACTGAATACTTTGAAAACTTTTACTGTGTTTATGCTAACCTATATGAAATTCAAATGGTGTCCTTTCTGGGTCAAGTATCATTAGAAAGCTGTAATATTAATGTAAGGTCAGTTATTATTTTCTGCTCCCAGTCTCCTAGCACCTAGTAATTTAAAAGAAAAGAGAAGGGTGAAAGGTGAAATAAGGTATAGGTTAGTAGTGAGTAAAATAGGGAAATAGAGTAAAAGTCTGAATAATTTTAGAAAATGTAACTCTTACCAGTTAGGAAATTGTAACTATTTTTTCCATGCACCAAAAATGGCTTGAATTTAACTAATGAATTCTGGAGAGCTGTTTGATGTCTAAACTGCCAAAGCTCTAGCTGTACATAAAAGACAGCAGATCTAAAATTGCTAACCACTGTCTGCTTATGTTTCATCTGAGGCTCCTGAAAAAGAATTTTTTCTTTTTTTTCATTCTTTGGTTTCATTTTGCTAGTGAATTTCTCATGCTCTTGAAAGTGGTTAACTCCTGTGACGAGTTACCTGTAACACTGCCAGTATTTTATGTAAAGTGCAGTGGAGTAAGTAGGTGGATATCCTGATTTCCTAGCACCAAAGGATTAAGTTGGCTTTTATACTTTAAAGTTTTTTTGCATAACTGAAAAACTGTTAGAGGAGTGTTATTTTTATGTGTTCAAAACATTTTGAATCCTATTTCAGGAGCTGAAGGGTCAGTAAAATGATACATTTTGCAGAAAGTAATGGAACTGTCTTAAAGTATAGGTTTAGATTTACAGATATTTCCAGAAGTTGATCTTCTGCCTGGTATTTGTAATTATGATGTATAATGAGAGAGAAGTTAAGAGTTCTTCCCAGATGAGCTGCCTGGATTGCAGGCAGATTTATCAAGTAATAACAGGGTCATCCAGAAGACTTCAGTGCTACCATGATACCAGAGATGAAATTTTATTCTTCATTGAAGTTGATTAAAGTTTCACTATGGTCTTCAACAGGCAAAGGATTTTACACTGGATCATTACAGAAAGTGAAATTTGATATAAATGTCCTAGAGATAGGGTAGGTATAGGTGTTGTCTTTTTTCCCAAGCATTGAAATTCCTAAAGTTATAAAACTATTTGTTAGTCAGGCCAGGAGTCTTTCTGTTGAAAAGTGTACTTTCTGTCTGTCTTTTGTTGTTGTGTATTTAAATTCATGTCAGGAATACCTAGAATATTGAATGGATATTTTTCATGGGAACTTCCTTCTAAAGTAAAATCTCAGTAATTACATGAGACAGTGCTGGTTTATGTTTACTGGAAACAAAATGAAATGTTCTCACCTGATTAAACTGCTTCTCAAACTAATGCATCAAGAGTGGAATTTCTTGTCACATTTCTGAAGTTAGCATGGAGTTTTACAGTCTGCACAATTCCAATTTGAGTGATCGTTAAAACACACTTTATTTAGCTTTGAGGTTTCTCTTATTTTCTTTTCCAGTGGCTACAATTCTTTTTCGAAAGTGCAAAGTGTCCAAGATGTTACCATTAAGACCTGGGACACAGTAAATTCTCAGTTGTGTTGGAATTGACAGGCATGATCTTCAGCCTGTCAGACTGATTGCCGAGACAACACTTGACCATCCAAACCAGCATTCCCATTTGTATCATTGTGATTTTTGACCTTTATAAAAGTTTCTGAGAATTGACTGGTGAACAGTTTAGGTTTGCAAGTAGCTTTCTCAGGCCTTCTATGCTTATGAGAGAAGTTTGTTGGATTTGAAAAGTCTTTCACTATCCTCAGACAGTAGTGTTGTTTTTTCTTAAGGTAGTGAAACACTATTTTTGAATTACGTAATTATTGGGAAGTCAAGCTATTTGGAAAGGGAAGTATTTGATTCCTGTTGGTGTAAATTAGCTGGTCTTATTGTATGCTCTTCCTAAGCTAAATTCCACAAGAAATTGGTAGTGGTGCTGTAGTATCACCTGTATGAATTCTGTAATGCATTGCTAATGCTCTAGTTTCCCTTAGTAATTGTTTCTTCTGTTATTTACAAAATAAATAAAACTGCGTAAATTCTTTTGTTACTTTTCCTCAAAATTTTATTTTGAGATGGAGAATCAGAGCGAACATAGATTGTATGATCTTGTTTATGAAGAATTGAACAGAAAGGATAATTTTGTACTTGATATTTTTGTAGGTATAAGCCTATGCAGAAAGTGGATGGAGTTGCAGATGGCTTCACAGGAAGCGGTCAACAGACAGGCACATCTGTTGAACAAACTGTAATTGCCCAAAGTCAACATCATCAACAGTTTTTAGGTATGAAAGCAGGTTTTATACTGCTGTATAAGATGAACTTCATTATCACTGTGAATATCAAGTCACACAAGTACAGTAGTGGTTCTAAAGTTATCATGCCCTCTTTAAAATTCTTAATCACAACAGAACAGAAAGGCACTTAAATTACATGTTCTGTGTTGTGAGCTTATGTAATATTTACTATGCATCATGTAAGTATAAAAGGAAAAAATATGCAAATTCTGTATTTGTGTGATATATTTAATATTATATAAATCACAATGCAGTTGCCATGCAAAGTTATATTAGACATGCATATTGAAATTCCTGTGATGAAAGTTGTTCCCTGCATGTGCGTTACAGTGCATTTTATTTCATAAAAGGGGGTGCAGTGGCGTAGCATTACTATTGCAGGTTAGCCATCCAGTGGGCTGTTTTGAAAGTGTGCTGTAGTGTTGTAAGTGGAAAGAGCCAAATACTTTCAACTAGAATGCCAAAGTTTCAAAATGTCCAAGTTGTGAATTCATTGATCCAGCTAGGCATGTATTCTCAGTAATAGAAACAAATGGTAATTTAGTTATTTGTTTATGTAGAAAGACTCTTTGGCTGTGTTATTGCAGAAGGTGTAGGCTTATTTGGTTGAGATTTTCAAGCACCAAATCCTTTGGCCTAATTTTGCTTTTATTGAAATAATTAGGAACATAAGGGTAGCATTAAAATGTTTTGAATCTTCCTTTCCAGGTACCTTTCATTCCAGCATTTTTCTCTGATATCAGCTTGTCTCCTGGAAATATTTGTGACAAATAGTAAAAGCACACATTGGCTCTACTTGAAAGTCTACTAAATTTCAAATTAAAATGTATATTGAGTGTACTAAGACCCATCATACCTGGATACATAGAAACTCTTCAGTTGAACAAGAAAAAAACTATTCAAGGATTAATCTTTCATACACTGACATAGATATTTTCCTTCATCCTATAATATTCTGCAAATGTGTGTGTTAGCTTTTCTATATAGGTGTAGTATGCACATGACATCTTTTTAATGTTTTCAAGAATACTTTTATATTTCTTTTTGATTAAAAAATGCTGGCTGAGTTTGTTTACAATTTTAACATACAACAGGTATGAAAGACTTTTCTCTTTGAACATTATGATCTTTTGGAATTTATTTCTTTATATCATTCTTAAATTTTTTCTTAATCATCATGTAACTGGCACTGTTCACAATAGCCCTCTTTCACTATGTTGTCATGGAAACAGATGCATCTCGAGTACTTCCAGAGTTTGGAGAAGTTGAAATATCTTCTCTACCAGATGGTACAACCTTTGAAGACATCAAATCACTGCAGAGTCTTTATCGAGAGCACTGTGAGGTATGTCCTACAAACCATTTATTTTTTAAAGTTCACAACTTCTAGTGAAGGTCAGTACAAGACAGTAATGCCAAATATATTGTAGCCATGTTAGTGGTATGTGACTTTTCCTCAGGGTATTTTGCTTATTTCATTGGAAAGGACATTAGTAAAAAGGTTTTTCTGGAGGGTCCCCTTTACAGGGGAAAAAAGTAATATGTAATAGACACTGAGAATGAAATTTAGTTATGTGTATGTTTTCAGAATGTTAGAGAAACTAGACTTCAGATTGTACATGCAGATCTTTGGTTTAGTCAATATAAAATGTAAATCAGGTTAAATTATAATTTTTTTTTTTTACATTAAAAGCAGTAACTTTTTTCTCATTTTAAAGAAACATTGAGACCTTTAAGCCACATTTGATATTGAACAATGTCTTTTATAATTACTTTTGAAGGTGCTTTCAAACCTATACTGAATTATAAAAATGAATAAAATGGCAGGTTTCCTTTGTGTTTGCAGTAGCATTAAATATTTTCTTTGCGTGTATACCTCTGATATGTTTACATAGGCCATGCTCATTTCTGGAGGCTTCCGTGCACATGCACTTGGCCTTACTCAAGTCTCTGTGCACACGAGTTTATAGTGCTGGATAATTTAGGGATATCAAAGGTATTAAAACAGTTATTATTTATAACTTGAGAAATGTACAGTTTGCCTTTGCTCTACTATGTGATGAAGGGAAAGAAAGCTATAGATCTAGTTGGAGTTGGGAGTGGGGGGAAGCTGGATAGAAGACAATCTGTACTTGTGTTTTATTTTCTCAGGCAATACTGGATGTGGTTGTGAATCTCCAATTCAGCCTGATAGAAAAATTGTGGCAAACTTTCTGGCGTTATTCTCCCTCTGCTCCACCTGATGGCACTACTATTACTGAACCCAGGTTAGTAAGTGTTTCTTTTCATTTACTGCTTCTCATGATGATGTAATACAAGTGTCAAATTAAAAAAATCTTACTGCTTTTACCTGCAGAGTAATAATTTTTTTCATATGCTAATTTTTCAAATTAAATTTATGTTATCTGGCATTTTTTTATAGGCTGGGTGTATGCTAAAGTGCAGTCTTGAAACAATTGTCGTCCATTTTTTTCTTTGCTTGGACAACTACAGTAAAGGTGTCTTTTACCAGTGTTCTATCCAGTTCTTGTAAGCCAAAAGGATCATTCATACCTCTGCATAATTTATGAGCTGTAGCAGAGCTATGGAGGCATTTTTTAAATCCATTTCCATGTGACACAACGTGTAAAGAAACTCTGTTGGGTGTAGTTGAGACATCTATGACATCTTTATAAAATAACACATTTTAACACCCATTGCAGGTTTTTACCTGCTGTAAATGCATTATCATTTATTCGTTTGCTACATTTTTTCACACCAGCAATCTGAGCGAAATAGAAAGTCGACTTCCAAAAGCAAAGCTGATTACTTTGTGCAAGAATGAGTCTATTTTGAAATGGATGTGTAACTGTGATCACGTGATGTACCAGGCTTTGGTGGAGATTCTCATTCCTGACGTCCTTAGACCTATTCCTAGTAAGTGGAACACCTGAAACATTTTGTAAGAGTTTTTGTGCATGCATGTGTATGGTGGTGGTGGTCTTGTGCCTCACAGGGCAGCTTATGAATAAGTTTGAAAGTTAGGAAAGTATTGTGTATCATTTATCCTTTATTTTGTTGTGTAGGAAGTTGTGCTGAGAGTTGCTGTATGCTTTGTATTTTAAAAGTAACTGAGGATTTTAGTGCAGTTGGAAGATCTAGTTTTCAAGATATAGCTTCATATTAAAGGTACTTCTTTCTCTGTGTGTTATATTTTCAGATAAAAATGTTTTCCTTTGACCCTGGACCTAGACTACCTGATAGACTTAGACAGAAGTCCTGTGGCCCTGAGCCAATGTGCACTAATGTCAGTCAGTCTTTCCACTGAATTCGGTAGCTTTTAGTTTAAACATTTCATGTTAATCTTTGATTAGTCTGAAAAAAATGTACATGATTTTTGTGATTCCATTTTTGGACAGTTCGTCTTGTGTTCCTTATCAGTGGCTGCTGAAATCAATTTAATGACTGTTAAGACAATGAAAAATTAACTCAGAAATTTTTAGTCCAATTTATTATTCCAATCTGCTGTTCTTTGTCATGCATCCTGCATGAAAGAGTCAGTAACTGTCCAGCCATTCAACCCTTACCAGGAGTACAGCTTTCTTTTCAAAGCTAATTTTACTAGAATCCATTGTTGCTCCAGCAGTGTATTTTTATGGCTATTTTTGGTACAAAATGAATTTATGTGAAGAAAGTGGAACTCCTTTATAAAGCATTTATTGTCTTGCATATGCTGTGCTAAATATTATAAAGAAATCATGTTAGCAACCCACTATAAACCTCATAACTCCTACATATTATATCTTTCCCATGAAAAAACAGTAGTCACTTTATAAAGTTGGATTAATATTTTTTAAAAAATTAGGGCCTTAAGTAGCTTTGCAGCTAACAAAGCTATTTTGTCATGCTGTGAACACCTCTTCTACTATAGTCACTCCAGCAGTAATAGGCAGTCCGTAAGAATATTTGCAGGTACTGCCTTGCAGAAAAGTTTTATTGACTTTTTGAGTATCAGTGAAATAAAATTAGGTTTTGCTAAATTATGTATGATACAAAAAAAAAATTTGGAACCAGAAATGTATAAAATCTGAAGGTCAGCCATTTACAAAGGCATTTTTACCTTTTTTTTAGGGAAAGAGTAAGTTCTCGATAGAGGTTGACATAATTTATCTTTTCATCTGTGTAGCAGAATAAAGGAAAAATATTTTCTCAAATACATGCAATTATTGACAACCATTGCATAAATTATTTTGCATTGCTTTATATTTGATGTTTTACTTTTCTATCTAATGACAATGCAAGTAGGTAGGATATTAATTTTAGAGTAATATAGTCTATCACAACGAATAGGCAATGATTAAAAAAACCCACAAATTTAATTACAGCATTTAATACGTTGAATTAAAATTCTCTCTTCCAAAAGCACATTATTTTCGGAATAAAAAGGTGGTGCAGACATGGTTTTTCATCAAACCTGCTTTTCGCCTTGCTTTTCACTTGCTTTTCCTACACAGCCTGGCAGTCTCTAAAGAAATTTTTATATGTAGCTCCTTAGCTTGTGGTGTCTTCCTGCCTTGTTTCATAAGATGCATTGGGCATTACCAGTACAGGGTTTCAAGAAAGTGGGACACAATCATTTAATATCAATAACTACAGGCATCAGGTCCTTTTCATGCTGTTTCTTTCTTTCTAGAATTACCAGTTATATTTGAATAATTGATACCTACTGTGTTTGACATTCCTGGTTTGGAGATGATTATCAGACTTCTTGATGCAAACACATCATCTCATCCCAGGACAAATTTATCCCAAGAGACTTCTGCCTCTATTTTGTGAACAGTCCAGTGGTTTTCTGCTCAGAAGTCCACCCACTGAGCTACCTTTGGAAGACAGCTAATGTATTTTCTTATTTTTATCTTTAGGACCAGCTAACTAAATGGCTTTTTCTAATCAGCTTTCCTGTAATGATGGTCCATACAAGTTCTCCCTGCACTGTTAAACATTTAAAATATTATTAGTTTTTTAACTCCTGCTTTTGAATTAAAATATCTCCAGCCATTACAAGAGACCAAGAGGAAGGCTTAAGGTTGTGCTTAATGGTTGACTATGAAAATAATGGATCTGGGTGAAGTAGACATTCATCAACTTCTGTGGGAAAATAGCAGTTTATAGGAAAGTTTGGACTCTGTAGAGGAAAGGAGACTGTAAATGCTTCATCAAAGGCATGTTTATGATTTTTTTCCTGAATAAATGGGAAGATATTGACAGCAGCTTCTCAAAATAGGAAAATTTGGAAAATTTTTAATTTGGGAAGTGCTTGAAGTAAGCATATGATTTTTTAAGGTTTATCTTTTTTCATGTCTAGATTTTCAGTGGGGGTTTTTTTGTTTGGTTTTTTTTTTTTTTTTTGAAAAGTCTATTTTTAACCTCTGTGTTAAATTTGTCAGCTGAAATGTTTAGCACCCACAGAATGAATGAAGAATTGCTGTGTAAAATTCCTTTTCCTAAGAAAAGTGGAATGGTCTCCATTTGAAACAGGAATAAAGACCATAATTATCTAATGTCTTTGGCAATAGATCAGAGCTACTATGTTTTAGAATGGACTTTTTGCACCTACACAAGTGACAGAATGGACAGTAACAAACTTGCCTGTGAGTTAGTTTGTATCACAGGTGGAGAATTTATGCTAAACGTATTTCAACACCGTATTACACAATTCCAGGCAGACAAAAATTTAAAGTACTGGAAAGACTGTAAAGCCTTGTTTTTATGAGATTTGCATGTCAGAGGGTTTTCAGCTGAGAACTCAAGCTTTTTAGGTGCTTATCCAAATCAAACTTTCTATCAGTAACGGCCATTGCAACATCATTTAGTGTGTGTCTGGTAACATTTAACTATCTCAGGCCATTTACTTTGCACCATACTCATCGTGCGATTCTTAGAAAGGGTTTTCTTGTTTTTCTATGGTAGCCAGATGAACTTGAAAGGAGGCTTTGAGGATGTAGGTACTTAAGGTTTTGGTAATAGCTAGATGTGTACTTAAGGATGGAATATGAGAAAAATTCTGTATTTAATATGATATCTCCAAAGCTCACTAGAAATTCATGGTTCTTCTATATAATACTGAGGCCCAGTTATCTATTTTAGCTATTTTATTTCTTCAGAACTTAGCATTCGTTTCATTTGCTCCTCTTTCTTCCTAGTTAAAGGCCTTTCTTAAGGCCTCAGCTGCTTTTCCATATTTATTTTTAAAGGAGATCAGCATTACAATGATGCAAATAATTTTGTAATATATAGTTGGGTGAAAAAGAGCAATAAGTGAATTAGAAGTGAAAAAGTAGACATTTAAGGAAAATACTACTAAGTATCATTCAAATGGTATTTACATTATTCCTTCCACTTTGCATTTTCTTGTTCTACAGGTAAGAAAAAGTGAGTGAATACATAGTTAATTAGTAAGTGCACAGAAATAATTTACAAAGCAGCACAAGTGAGCTAGGTGATTTACAGGATTGAACAAAAAAGCTTGTTCTTCATGTGGAAACCTCAAGGGGGAAAAAAAACCTGTTACCATAGAGTGTTCAGCTACTACAGATAGTTTCTAAGATCAAACTGTGTTCAGCTAAGCATCCCAATGTGTGGTCAGTTATATAAATTACTGATATGGTTTCTATTGCTTATCACTGCAAATTTGGAGACATGAAAAAGATGTCATGAAGAATACATGTTTTCTTTTAGTAAATTCACTTTGCTAGTAGAAAGCTTTATTAAAAAAGGGATCATCAATTCTCAAAGAATGGGTGGGAGAGAAAGAAAGGGATCAGCATGTCCCCCTCAAAGAAAGGGATCAGCATTTCTCAAAGACAAATTCTATCAGCATTAATTTCTTACTCTACCAGAGTATTCAGCCTTATAAACACAATCCAGTCAATCTTTACTTGGACTGTTTCTTCTCACCTGTGGCTAAAATAGTTTGAAAATAAATATTATTTCCTCTTTCTAGTTTTTTCCTCTTCACTTTCGTAGTGGCATTCATTCTCTAGTAGTCTTTAGAAAACTGTAGTTTTTTCCTTTTTCTCCTCCTTTTTGCAACTGTTTGAGTGGATGCTATTATGTCAATGAGCAAGTGGTAGGTATGGGAAAGCAAGGTTTCTACTACTCAGGAGATAGGATTTTGGTTTTTCCAGGTGCAGTTCCTTGGGAAAATACTTCCTGTCCTCCTCCTTTGAAAAATTAAAAGTTATATTTTGTGTAGTGCAGATTGCTGCAAGGGCTTCTTCAATATCTCTCTAAATCTCTGTCAGCCACTCAGCAGTTCTGTGGGTGCTATAGTAAAGGAACAAAAATGCACACTGATTCCACAGCCATTTGAATAATCTCACTTTCTGTCACTGAAACACACTCCTATATCTTGCTTATTGATGATACCTTAAGCACTGCATGTTGGATTTTGTTCTTTAAAACTGAAGTAAGCAGCACCATGGCATGACTTAAGGTTACTTTGGGCTTATTTGAAGAAACTTCAGTATTCCAATAACTGGAATTTTTTCCAGAGTTTTGCTCTTCAGAAGAGGTGCTTAGATGAAATGGAAAGCTGAAAGTTTGTGATGGAAATTTCCATCACAACAACTGCTGCAATTACTGATGTTCTTCTATAGGAGGGCCCAAAACAATACTGCTGGTCACAAACTTCTTGAAAGATTGTTAGGTGAGGAAGTCAGAACTGCTTATTAAACCAAAACTAAAATCATTATTGCATAATCTATATCTGAATGAGGCATTTTGAACCTAGACTGGATTTGTCTTTTAGTAAGTAAAAGCAGTGGACCTGAACACTGAGTACATAAGTACTGAGGATGCACAACATTTCAAGACAGGTACATTGCTTGCTTTCATTCTGTTTTTATTCTTTAATGCACAGGTGCCTTGACCCAAGCCATTCGCAATTTTGCAAAAAGCCTTGAAGGTTGGCTTTCAAATGCCATGAACAATATTCCACAGAGGATGATACAAACCAAGGTAGACAAAACTGTTGCAGTATTATTCTTGCAATGGGAAACCAAGTGGGCAGTAGCATCTAAAAGCAGTAGCATTTTAACTTTAATGCTAAATTGCATGTTTAGCATCAAGCGTCAAATAATGGGAGAGGAAATAACTTAGTTTTGTCAAAGAATTATAAAGAAGACATTGTTTGGTTTGCTACATGGACATAATTCACATATGAGGACTCATTAATAGAGAATATTAAAATGAAGGTAATGACTCAATCTGTAGAATTAATCTACAGATAAAGAGTACAATATTTAAAAATAAATTAATTTCTTCATAGGTTGCCGCTGTAAGTGCCTTTGCCCAGACTCTGCGAAGATACACATCTCTCAATCACCTGGCTCAAGCAGCTCGTGCTGTACTTCAAAATACTTCTCAAATCAACCAGATGCTCAATGATCTTAACCGTGTTGATTTTGCCAATGTTCAGGTAAAATGCAGCTTTAAATAACAGACTTTTTTTTTTAAAGTGTTATTTCCTCTATGATTTTGAACTTTTATTGTTAGCTGTCATTATTCTATCAAGAAAGTGAAGTGAGAACATTTTGCTGATTCATATATGCAGTGATTCAGTCCAAACGTGACAGCTTACACTTCAGGAAAGTAAGAGCTCAGAACCATTATCTGTTTCCATTTACTGTCTTGAAGTGCACGTATTCTTCCAACTTCTATGCAAGTGTAGAGCAAATACATTCTTAGAATGAGTACCATGGATGATGTCTTAGTAACAGCATAAATGATATCTTACAATTAGATGTCAGATAGTAGCATAGCTTCTGAATGTCTCTAAAACCTATTAAATGCACAACATTGTTTTTAGTAGAGACTGTTTCATTATTTCAAAGGCAATACCATTAGTATACTTTATCCAAGTGCCTATGCTTAAATTTACAAGATCTCCTGAGCAATTGATTAGATCAGTACACATTAGAACTAGTTTCCAGTTAGCTATAGAATGTAAGTTTATATTTTCACTAAGCTTAATTTCTCCACATTTCTGCTCCTCTGAGGAAAAGTGGTTTTTTTCCTTTTGCCCAGCAAAGTGAAACATTCCAGATTACTGGTAGTTCTACATTTGTCTCTTTTCCTTGTGAACAAGTGTTTTAACGTACTTGTTAATATCTTAACAAAAGTCAGTCAAGAGTACTTGACCAAAGATACAGTATATTAAGTATTGTAATATGTTAACACAGATACAGAGTCTGTGAATGAGGTGTTAACTTGGCACATGATAGCTAGAGTTTAAGGACATGGCTTGCAGTTAGTGAGGCTTAGTTTTTGACTCTTAGTTTCTGAATTGACTGGCTAGCCTTATTTAAACTTGATAACACTATCTAAATTGCTTATTATTGCATGCAGAGTGTCTTTTTCCATTTGCATACAGTTTATGTTGTACTTTAAGTAATGTGTAATCTGTTACTGCCTATAGTCAGCAAACAAAGCAATCCTTGTTTACATACAAAACTTTCTTTTATATGATGATATAACAGAAATTGTCTTTAAGCTTAACTTCTTTAGAATAAAAGGAACATTGCACTTGATTTCTTGCTACTTCTTTGCCTGTAGTCCCAGAAAAAAGTCTCAAATATTGCAGTAGAAAAATGATGAATGAGGAAAGTGGAAGCCTTTTTTGAAAATGAATGCGGAAAAGTACAACATACTTGTGTCGTTTCCATTGTTTGTTCTCATTTCTTTATTTGATGTCTGCTCTTCTGTGTTATGCTTTTCCCACCCATTTGCTTTCAACAAAATTATGATAGACATAAAAATAAAAACTGCTTCTTAGTTTGTCTAATAAGTAGATTTTGTCCTTTTCATCCATTGAATTGCTTAATCTTTGAGAAAGAATTACATTCTGTGCTTTGGCTTATGGATTGTTAATTCAAGAGTTGCCATGTGCTGTAACAGGAGCAGGCTTCCTGGGTGTGCCAGTGTGATGACAACATGGTTCAGAGACTAGAAACAGATTTCAAGATGACTCTTCAACAGCAGAGCACTCTGGAGCAGTGGGCTGCCTGGCTTGATAATGTAATGATGCAAGCGTTGAAACCCTATGAAGGAAGACCCAGCTTTCCTAAAGCAGCACGGCAATTTCTGTTAAAATGGTCTTTCTACAGGTAGTATTTAATGGACATCTAAAACATTCTAACTATTCTATTATTTGCTGAATTGTTCACTGTAGTAAAGTTGACAGATATAATATCAAACAGTGGCTCGCTAAGTCATGAAAACCATGTGGGTTTTTTTTCAGAAAATTATTGTTGTTAACCTTGAACTCAGGGCTACTTGCAAATTGGCAGGGTCTTAAATGATCCTTGTTTATTGTTTTAAAGGCCATGTGCAAATGAATGCAGGTGGAATTTCGTCCTGAGTTAGAAACATAATATGAAATTTTTGGGTTGAATAACTACACAATTATTAAGCCACTATTTTTAATATTATTTACTAAAACACTGTGGTATCTATGTTTATTAGATAAGGAATACAAAACCTGGTTTTAATGTGTAAAAAGAATATTAAGACAAGCATTCCATGTTAGCTGCTTATTGAAACAGTTATCAGAGTAAACCTTGGTCTTTGAAAATGACTGTAGCAACTAGTTGCTGAAGATATCAGTATTTGTCAATATACTATGTACACACAAGCCTATCTTTTTGTAACTTTAAGTTTCAAAGTTTTAAAGTCGTGGCAATTAAAACCTTTGTACTGGGAAGGTGGACAAAACAGACAGTATTTAAACATTAGTTTGCTTAAAATCCAATAGTTTTCTTACCATTTTAGTTGTTTATGTTTTCAACAAAGTTTTCTTTCGAGTTAGGTTTTACACATGCTCAAGTATTGGTAGTTATGCATATATCAAAACAAAGAAAAGCTGAAAACAAAAAAATCTTGTTATTTCTTATGTAATGTGGTGTCCAACAATACCTTCAGAGAAAGGAGAGAACCAATTGATTGCCTTTCCTGGACATCTCTTTCTGAAGGCACCAGAAATCAGACTTTTGTTGATAACGTTACTTTTGAGAATATCGGTTTTGAGGTGAAATGTCTACGTGGATAAGTGTTAAAATGACTATGACATATAATACATAAATATATATATTTTTCTATTTTTGAATAGCTCAATGGTGATTCGAGATTTAACCTTGCGCAGTGCTGCTAGCTTTGGCTCTTTTCATCTGATCCGCTTGCTTTACGATGAATACATGTTTTACTTAGTAGAACATCGTGTTGCTCAGGCAACAGGAGAGACACCTATTGCAGTTATGGGAGAGGTAAGATAACACGTAAGAGACTAGACTGATAGATTTAGTGATGAATTTGGGTATGTGTCTTTGCAAATTTTTTAAACATTTATGTGGAGCTGTAGGATGTTCTGCAATATAACGATAGATTGGGTTACAAATACATGCAACAATTTCAAACTTGTTTCATTGGTTGATTGTCAAAGTAATAAAATCACATTGAATTCTAACAACCAATTATTTCCAAATGACCTTGCTCCTTTACAAATCTGCATACAGATTCATGTGCACAGTTTGAAAAATGTTGATCAACATACAACCTTTTTCCAGTTTTTGAGAACAGAATATTTTATGTGAAAGTACAAGAAGAACAGAGTAATACGAAAGTGTTCCTTACGTGGATCTGTTTACATGTATTTGCACATGTTTTGAATTCAAATGTTGCACACGAGTGTTAACACAAGTGAGCTGAATACTCCCATTGACTTGAGAAGGATGGCTTGCATGCAGGATTTTGGCTTGTACAATACTGTTCACATACTGCACATGTAATAAAACGAGTGCAGACATACATAGAGGTTTGCAACACAGCTGATTTTCATACATGTGTTTCAAAGATTATTGGTTTAAAAAACAGAACAAGAATCTCAATTAATAACCAACTTTTTATACTCATCTGTGGCATCTGCCAGGCAAAGTTTATCTCATCCCTCTTTTTTCCAGTAGTTCATCTAACCTTTTATTTTGAGTGAGATGGTAAGGAATGCAAGAATTGTCATCAAAGAATGGCACTTCAAAAGTGCTGGAAAATGGATATATTTGAAAATATGCTAGATGGTTAATGGGACAGATTTCTTACATTTTTACACTTGGGAGTCACTGTGTCATATTCTATGTTACCAATAAATTGCAAGTCATTTTGCGAGTTGATTTGGCATCAGGTATCTTTCTGCCCTCAAGATATATTGATAGGCTCATTAAATACTATAAATAGGTGTATACTTCCAAGAGAAATTGGAAATGTCTCAGCTTTATATGTCAAATGATTTGACATCATGTGGCATGACATGTTTCAGAAAAACTAAGTAACAATGTTTCTGCTTAGTGACCCACCAGTACTATATTTGCTTAATCTCTGCCTTATATTTGCAGTAAGGTACCACCCAAGTATATAGTTACTACATTCTTGTCTTCTATAACAGATATTGTATATGTTAGACATAAATGTAGCGTATGGTCTTCTAAAAAGTTTATGTAGACTGAAGATGGAAATAGTATGAGGAAGTAAGTAACCCAAAACTTTTGGAGGTGAGAGGGGCAGAATAGAAGTAGTAAATACTCATTAAATGCATGTCTTTTTATGTTTCTGGGTATTCAATGACTGTGACTGAAATAAAATGAGGAAGTCTAAGACTATGGTCTGACAAACACCGTAAGACAGTATAAACTGGTGTTGCAGCTGAGGAAAGCATTATCATTTTTCTTCCTTCCTCTTCTCCCAGCTTTGGACACAGGTATTGGCAAAACTCTTCTGAAAAAGACTGGTTAAAAATGGTTAAAAATGTATTTATCTAAGTAACGTACTCCATTCATTTGAGATTCATTGATGGCATTTTGCTCTGCCAATTCTTATGTAAGAGAAACTTAGAGGATTCAGGGAAGGAAAGGGAGGAAGGTCGTACATCTAGCTTGTAAGCAACTTTTTTGAAAAGGTCTTTTTTTGATGTAAGTAAATTGGTTACCAGATGGTGAACCCTTTCTCAGCAGTGCCTTTCATCTGCCTTATGGGTAGATTTGCAACACTGTGACACACGTTCATTTTTGTTCCAGCACAATTAAAGTTATCTCTAGGAAATCTTAAAAAGACCTTTTTCTTAAAATATTGGCAGTTCAGAATGGGTATCCGTCATAATTTATGGCTTTATACAACACAGAAATAGCTCACTTCAAGCAACAAAGGTCCTGATGAAGTAATCTTAAAAAAGCTTGTACTTCCCCATTTTAATTTTTGAGGGTTTACTTAGTGATAATTGTCTTAATAAGCACAAGACTAGGATGGAATGGAAAATGAACTGCAGTACTATGGATGTGGCTGCAGCCAAGATCATGCATTTGAATGCTAGCCTCAAACCAGTGGAGCACAGATCTGCTCCATCACAGATACTCTAAGTTCACATTTGCTTAAGACTGTGTCCAGTTTTTTTATTGTTTATTTTGCAGTTTGGTGATTTAAATGCTGTGTCCCCTGGAAATATGGATAAAGGTAAGCATTTTAATCTCTCCAGTGTATAATTCTGTAGAGAGCTAATGTGTCTCTTTGAGCAAAATAAGTCCTTATGTTCTAAAAATTCAGTAGGACAGAATTTACCACTGTATCATGCTTTAAGGTGCATGTATATGTTACATGGATACGTTAATATATTATATGGATACAATAAGCTATCTATGTAATATGCAGCATATAATAATAACTAGAATATTGTAGGTTTGTTCTAAAACAATATATTTTAAACATGTTTATTATTGACACAAGAAATATTCTAATTTTTATGCAGAATTTAGTTGTATCTGATAGGACAGAGGAGGGTAACAGCTGTGGGAAGAAAGACAGGAGTATGCTTATGTATGTTTATAGTAAATGTTTCGCTAAGTGAAGAAGACAGAATTGCATGCAAGTAGCTCTCAGACAACTTGTCAGTGAGGAGGATAGAAAGAAATGAGTTCCTTATAATCTCTTCATGCTGTATTTTGACATACATTCTTATACTGACTAGTGGAGTGATTTGGGGTGACTTGACTAGACTCAACTAGTGAGTAAAAGAACGTATGTCAAAATTTGGGGTCAAGTCACCCCAAATCTCTTCACCTCAGTTTCCCTATCTGTAAGGGGTAACAACTTGTTTGTTCATCATGTCTTAGAGATGAGAGGCATTTTGAAATATTTTGAAGTTAACATTGTTTGTTAGAGATGGTTTTTGAGATTGCAATTGTTTTTTCCATGCACTGTATCAACAGTATGTAACTCAAGTGGTCAAAGCTGAGACTCTTTACCTATTTGAGATAATAATTGACTTCTTCCATTAAAATTTCAAATTTTCAGTTTGTGCTTTATCAGATTGCTAGTCTTCCCTGTAATTTTGTGTTTCAACTATTATTTGTGAAATAAAGGCCCTTGTATTAGAATTTTTTCCCTTTGTGCTAGTTTCATGGTGGTTTGTTTGTGCAGATGAGGGCAGCGAAGTTGAAAGTGAAATAGATGAAGAGCTGGATGAAAATGGAGAGCCACAAGCCAAGAGGGAGAAAACAGAGCTAAACCAGGCGTTCCAAGTGGGCTGCATGCAGCCAGTGCTTGAAAGTGGAGTACAGCAGAACCTCCTGAACCCAATTCATAATGAGCACATTGTTGCAACTACTCAGACTATCAGACAATGCAGTGCTACTGGAAATACATATACTGCAGTCTAATATGAAACCTCTCCTCCCCAACACCCCTCCTCATTACATTAGCCCTTTGGGTTTAATAATGAAAAAAAAAATAAAGAGAATAAGTCTGAAGGTCGACTGTTGTCAAATTTTAGCTGTGCTGAACATTATTTTGTTGGAGTTGTTAAATGGAATGGGTGTATGTATTTTGCCAGATCTATTAAAAAAAAAAAAAAATTTTTTTTTTTGTAAACAGAATCATTTTACATTGGCCGTTCAGTATGAAGAGTTTTCTTAGTATCAAATGCAAGGAAGATTTTTGCAAAGCTTAATGTTAATGTTTTTGTCCTCTTATAATAATTTAAATTTTTTCATAGTTTTTTAAAAATATTTTAATGTTAATTATTAGTTATGATGATGATTTCATATAGATAGGTTTTTAATTAGATGCCCTTCTGTGAAATATCAAAAGAACTATTTTCTTTGATTTACACTGGAGGCATACTTATTTGACAGCAGATGTATCAAATTTGTTATAAAAGGTGCTTTTCATTGGACAACGAGAAGACACTATTTTGATAAAATTGTGAGCATTCAGGGGGAATTTTTGTAACAATGCTGGAGGGTTGGGAAGATCTCCTAGTTTCTTTCTGTAAGAAGCGAGTTTAAATGACAGAATTGTAACAGAATGTGGTAACATGTACGTCACAAACGTACCTAATTATCTGACCAACGTGTAAACAATGCAAGCTTCCTTTAAAATCAACAGTTCCAGATATTATTTGCATACCAGTTCCTCTGTTTTGAAGACTACTGATGATTCTATATGTGGGGCCACTGGACAGGTGCTTTTGGCTGTTGAGTGGTACTGTAGTTGTTAGAAACTGAAGCTAAAAAAGAAGTGACTTGATTATTATTAATTTTAAGTGTACGTGCTACTTATGCTGAACTGGACATACAGGAAAACATTCCATTTGGATGACTTTCTTCTATTCCAGGTCTTTTCCTACTAGTGGTTCAATCTGCTGCTCTTAGAAAAGATGATTTATAGAATGCAAGGAATGTAGCAACCTGCATCACTTTCCTTTCAAAAGTATTTCCTTGTTCTTGAAGTGGATTTAAATTTTTACAAAAATTAGATAAGGCAGTGTAACTGGCACACCTCACTTGTACTTATTCCCAATTGTGTAGAATTTGAATAGGTGGCTAGATGGACCATTGCCATTTAAGAATGTACATCAGGGATCATTGTACCTCGGCTATTACATGGTGCCTTAAACAGAACTGAAGCTAAGACTTAGTACTTTTTGTTATTCTTAACTCTTAAATTAATTCAACAAGGTGTGCCTGTCATTTTCAAATTCCCTAAGAAGTAAGGACAGGTTACATAGCCTTCAAAAGAATAGGATTTTTTTATTATTAAATGATTTTAATATCCCTCTTAGAATGACAATAAACCTATTTTTTGTCGTTTCTAGCTGGATTTCACTTTATTACAAATAAAATTTGCTTGGGAATTTGGAAAGCAAAACTAGCTTTAATACCAACTTCAAATGTCAAAATAGATTGACCATAGTCCCAAGCATGATTATATATTTTCTAAATCCTTGCCTACTTTTAATTTTAAAAACTAAAAAGAAATAAATGAGCAGGTACATAATGCAGTGCATGTTTTCAATTTCTATATTTTGTGGGGTATCAGCCAGATATTACATTTTAATGGTTAAATAATGACAGTTTATAGAGACCATATTAATTGACATTAAACAACTCAAATTTTTCTTCTTAAACATTTCATTATGCAGACACATGAATTTGCTACACTAAAATAGTGGAATTAAATAAGCAAAAAAGCCAAAAAGTGAAAGAGAGCACAAAAAGATCAACTTTACAGAAAAGACTGTGTAAGAAAATTAGGGATTCTTTTATTTTGGTTTATCTAGTGTGTCTGAAAATGACTTTAAAGTCATATATACCAAATGGGAGAAGAGCATGTAAAATGAACAGCGTATTTATAGCAAGCAAGTTTGTTGCTACAGTTTACATGTGCTCCAAATACAGCTGCACATCAACTAAAATGTCCTAACATGGGTGTACAAAATTAAATTTTAATTCCTTTGCAGAATTGGGAGGTGAATCCATCCTGCTCATTCTATGTAGGCATAATTCCTACTAATGTCAGTAGATGGCTTTTGCCTCAGTAAAAAGTGAAAGTGAGGTTTATATTCATTATTTCTAAACTCATAAATGCACTGAATCTCATTATAGGTTTTGTTCTCACATATATCGTTCAGTGTGTCCTGATTTTTCCTTGGAAATCAGCACATCTGTACCCTTCACCAAAAATGCTAAAACTAAGCTGTGATAAATATTTACTCCCCTTCATTGTGCATTATAAGATGTTTACAAGTAAAATAAAGTGAAATAATTCAACACTTTTTTCATTTTCAGCTTTTTTTAATACTGTAGTACTTGTTTCAATTTTTGTGTTGATGGACCTATAATGTTTTTTTATTATTGTCCTTTCTTGGTTTAATGTTGGATTTGTTGTTGCTGAGAAAAGAGTACGATTGTAACAGGTAAATCTAGATTGCTAAAAAAGGTGGGACCTGAGTATCTTTCATTATTTAGCTCCCCACTCCACTCAGTTGTTCACTGTTCACAAAGTGCAAAACAAAACTGAACAAAAATCTGAATACAAAAATGGAATGTATTTCATAGCTTCTAAAAACAATGAGTTATCAAAACAAATTGGAACTATCCCAGGTTCAGAAAACTGAATGGAGTCAGTCAGAAAACCGAATGCTTAAATTCTAAAGATTTTACCAGATTTTTTTAGAACTATGTTACTGTAAGCTGCGTTGTATACTTACAGGTTTGGTTTTACATTTACTGAGATTTTAATCAAACACGTAGATAAAACATTTGGCACACTCTTGCTATTTAATAGTTGGGTTTTAGTAATCATTAAACTACAGAGATACGAATACCTCAGTCCATATTCTATAATGTGTAGCGTGCGGTTGCATTGCCACACCAGCTCTGAAGTCTATTGTTAGCGCTCTGGAGAGGTGTAGCATGTATCCACAGGGTAGACATTATGAGAGTTGACATGGCTTATGTGTTTTATTTAATCTTGACATGGAATCCAAAATAATTATTTTAGAGACATTTCCCCCATTAGCACAAATAGCACAGTGAACAGGGTGGGGGAATGGGTATTGTTGAACTACCTTTTCAAAACACAGGGCCCAATTTTCAAAAGTTTTATATTTATTAAAAGTTGTTAGTACATATCCATCTTCCTCATGGTAAATCAGTTTTCAAGCTTTTTTCCCCTGTTTTCTATTATTTCTGTGTTTTGCTGTTGTACTGTAGCATGCTCTAAGCACCTTTTTTTAAAAAAGTTCCATAAAAAATTGGAAAATAGATTTTAAATTATTTACCTATAAAATGATGATTTAACAGCATTACTGCCTTTAGTTCAAAAATAAGAAAATAGATAATGTTCTGTCATTCAGGAATGTATAGGTCTATATACAAATTTAATTTAAAGTGAGGTATTTTTAAATATCTAAAACACTTCTTTTGTTCACCTTGTTTTCCCTAGGAGAAATGATCTGATATCTTTGTCATTCTCACCAATTGACATCTGCACTGTTTAGAAGAAAATTTATATTAGAGATGCACTGCAACCCAATTTAATTCAGAATGTTTTTACAAAATAAAAACATTGATAGCCATAAAAGTGCTGACGAAAAATAGATTTATTAGTAATATAAGTATACAACAATAATTTCAGAGTTTAAAACATTCATTTGAGAGCGCAACATGAATTTCTGAAAATTGGGCCCTTGTCTCTCTAACAGGACATCCTCTTTGTATATGGTTTAAAACAAATCAATAAATGGAATTCTAGTATCTCTGCTAATTTGTTTGGTGATTTAAGACAAACAATAAAAACTGGAATAGAAGCATAAACACACAGTGCTTAGTTCTAGTATTAGAAAATTAATTTGATATAATGCCTTGCATTAACCCTTTGAGCATTGTAAGTAACATGATGGGAACAAAGCTTTTTAGATAATTAGTCCATTGAGCATATACTTTGAAATAGCTGATAGTTGTAGAATTTTTTTTAATTATGTCTAAAGTAAATACTTGCATACTATATGGGAATGGTTTTGTTATAGGAGGCTCAATAGATGTAGGAAAAATACACTGCCATTGATGTGTACTGTCTAATAGAAAACAGTACTTCAGCTCCCTTGTTTTCATAATTGCATAAGTATATAAAGAAAATCAAACATATGTTTCTACAGGATATGAAGTTGTCTACTTTAAGATGCCTTTAGAAGATAAAGGTTTAGAAAATACATTCACACTATTTTGAAAATCTCCTGAGGTACGTTAGTATTGGAATATTCTGGTACTGTAAAAGAGAATCTTTAGGATTAAAAGAAGGCTTAGTGAAGAATAAATTTTGCAGACTATTTGGTATGTTTGCATTGAAATTTTTGGCAGTGTTTTTGATAAACCAGAACAAAAAATGCCCGATTATATTGATATTCCTTTTAAAACTCAATCACTGCAATAATGACTAGCTGAAAGATGAAGGTATTTTATTCATCTTCATCTACAGGGGTATGGTTTGGATGGCCCTTACTGAATGTCAGAATTTTAAAAGCAACCTAGAAATTGCACAAGCCTTTTGCCATTTTAAAAAGCCCCTTTGTTCTTACAAATACTGCTTACAAGAACAAGGGAACAAGTGTAGTAGCAAGTAGAGATTCTTTGAACTTGCAGATGGAAATGCCACCTTACTAAGCGAGAGTACAATACATTTTCTACTGGTTTCTTGCAATATCAATCAGTCAGCAAACACTAAGTGCAGGTGTACTTATTTAAGTCTAGCTGAGGGCAAAAAAAAAGGGTCTCATTTTAAGTTATTTAATGGAATTACGTCTGTAGTATAGTGCAAGTAAGTTGTAAACATTTTTAGTCAGTTAATGCAAATTCATGCATAATTAACATAAATGCAATACTCAAAGGGTTTTAATTTAACAACTTTTTTTATTCATAATTTACTGTAAATGCTTCTGAGTTTGCATGCCTTGATCATTGCTGCTAGTGATTTTATGTGCCAGTAGACCTGAGTTTAATTTACCAATCTAACTAAGAAACAGTAAAAGCCACTTACAAAGTGACTGCCTAGTGTTTGTTTCAAGTAAAATATGCCTTAGTTTAAAAATGATCATTTTAACCTTTGTTTTATTCTGATTTTTTTTCCTTTTCCTGTTGAAAAAATAAATTAGCATTTTGGGATTGGAAGCCCTGAGTAGTTAAATATTTGGTAAGAATTGTTCTTGTAGATTGCTCATTAAGGCTGAAATTCACTGTAGAAAAGAAGGCCCAGAACAAGCCTATGGGCATCAAATGAGCCTCACTTAAATCTAAATCAGGAAAATGTTCTTTGTATGTTCTTAAGCACTTTCTTGATTATGGTGCAAACATCTTACAGGAGTTTTCAGTTCTGGATGAATTTTACTCTGAAATAATAAATGTCTTTGTAAGAGGAATTTAAGACTTCAGAGGAACAACCTCACATGGGTTGGTATTTACCAGGAACTCAGTTCAGTTCTTTTTGACTCACTGATACCAGCAAGAGCTTTTTACACAAAGAATACTTAAAGGGTTCCCCAAGTAAAGTTTCCTTCAATACAATATTAAAGTGATTGCCTTGTATTTAAACATTAAATATCCATCTTAAAGTAACCCAATTAAGCAATTTAAAATATGCTAGGAAAATACCACTTTGTACCAAAGCAAGTTGCCCATCTCCACTCATCTTCACTGAAAATTTGAATTTACAGTTAATAACCAACGAGGCTGTTAAAGAAACTTTGAGTGCCTTTCAAAAACTTGGAAAATTGTGCCTGAGGTGGTAAACTTTAATTAGGTTAATTCTAGAGCTACCAATCAGTAATTTTATCATCACTCAGGGCTTTCTTACCTTCTAGGAAACTTCCTCTGTTGCATTTATTTTATACTGTATTTTTTTTTAAGTGCCATCATTTAAATTTCACTTAGTAAGTGGCAGATTACATTATTCAGTCCCACAGCACAGAAACATCATAACACTAGGACATATTCAAACTTTTATTTTCCAGTTGACTGAATATATTATGTAAATGAGGTAAGCAACTTTTTGTAGATTGTATGTGTGAGATAATGTAATGTTCTTTTCCAGTTTTTGGACTACAGTTGAATATACTTTTTAATTATTTAAAGAAGACATCTTTACAGAATAACGTGATGGTTTTTTTGTATAATGTATTTGATTTTGTAAATACGTATTTCCTGATGTGATTTTTGTGAGAAATGCTAAATCTTTTAGTATATCATGTCCTCTCAAAACTGGCAGGAGCTAAATAATAGTTTGTGGGCAATTTGTATTGTGTACTGTACAATAACTGGGGAACTTTTATAATTATAAAAATATATATTAACTTTTAGTGTGTTGTTTAAAAAAATGACTGGAACATACTAAAGACAGTAGGATTTTTCTGAATATTTCAGACTTGAACTCAGGCTAGCTTTCTTGTGTTTTTCAAAACAAAATTGTGTCTTGTCTTTTAAAATCAATAAATTTGTTTTCTTGTTACAAACATACCTGAATTGCTTCAGTTTTTATATAGCCAGATATTTTGGATTGTGGTACTATTGATTTTGAGAGAAAAATTATTTTAAATTATGCCTTTTGAATAAGACAGCAATTTTTTATTTAGCAGCATCACAACTAAGTAACGAATGTGTCTCAGACTGCAAAAGAAACTAATATTTTGAAGTGTCAATTCAATTAAGTAGCTGTCACATTCCCAGTAAATACAGGTAGTAATATACTTATTAATTTCAATATTAACAATAATTTCCCATTACAGATTTAGATAGTTGACAGCTGTCAGTGAGAGGACATGCAGACTTTGGCCTTCAGGAATTAGTAGTGTCAGTTTGTTACCAGCAGAACCTACTTCTGCCGGTCTTACTCTAAATATTCTGCGGTATGCTAATGTATTGGGTGTTTTGGCAGTTTCACAAAACATAGACAAAGGCCTAATCTTATTGGGCCATATATCTTATGAGTCTCTAGTACATGTTGCAGGCACTGTTTCCTATGAAGAAATGCAGAATGTTAACTGGGGAGGACCCACCGAGTAATAGATGCTAGAATATCAAAATGACTATTGGATACCAAGATTAAAACACGTATTTCACACAAAACTGTGGTAAAGAGAGAAAAGCTGCATCCTAAAGCTTATTTTTCTCAGGAAGTTCAGCTGTAAGTTATGGTCCAGTCATTGCATATCCATTAATCTCAAATAAAGACCAAGAACTTAATAGAGTACAATACTGGTTCCTGCAATGCATCCTACCAAACAAGACTATAAATTTTCTACGCCAATGACCAGCCACACCTATGTTTACAGGATACTCCTAATTGGTTTGCCAATCAAGACTAAGACTTCATTTCCCAGCTGGTGCCTTGCTGAGACTAAATAGGTCTCCAGCACACCTGCACAAGAACATTAATCTGTAGAGGGACATCTCCCTCTAGAGAGATCTCACACCAACTAACAGTTGATATAGCCAACATTACTCAGTTCTTTTCCACTGACAGTGTTACCAGAAAGACCCTGCAGAATTCCACCTCTGCTGCTGTTGATATTAATTGAAGTGGTTTAATTAGTTAACCAATGGAAGTTTAGTTCAGCATCCCAAAGTACTACGATCCAGACCTCAAAGCATGAAGCATAGCTGAAATGTAGGAGAAATTCAGAAATACTGGGTAGTGCAAGAAAACACGAGTATAAGAAGGGTTATAAGTGACGTTATTTTTATTACTTCTGTAAGGTCATTTTCTGCACAAGGTTAATGATATCAAGTAAGTAATACATTCTATACTGAGTTATTTTAAGTGTATTTAATTTGACTTATCTAAAGCGTTCACTTCAATTACTTAAAATGTCGTACAGCCTGCAGCAATCCAATGTGCATCTGTTGTTTAGTTCCATATCAAGGCCTATGCCAAAAGCCACCTGAAATATTACCCAGTTATTTTCCCACAAAGGCGTCTGACCAAGGCAAGGAAGAAACCTTGATCCATTTTTGGCACTATTAACAGTATGCTAGAGAGAGTTTTTATTCTGACTTGGTTCTGCTGATCTCATTCCAAATTTTGCTAAATCCCATTGTATATGTTCTTCCCCAATAGCTGAATTAACCTAACCAGCAGGACTTTCCTATTCAAAAAACAAAGCAACCCCTCCTTGACCATGATGTGCTGCTGCTGACAGTTTATTCTAAGCAATTTTATAAGCAGAACTGTTCTAGTAAGAATCACTCTGCATATAGACATTTTCCACTGGTACACTGCACACAAAATCTGCTGCTGCTTTCATTATCAGAGTTTAGGGCAGACACAGTAGGTCAGTACTTAAAATAATTGCTGGCTCAAGCTGTTCTCTCTTTGCAGTTGGATGTTACCTTTCCCACAATGGAGCCACACTAACAGATGGTGTCCTGGCAGAGTTCTGGTTTAGCCACCTTTGCTCAAACTGCTGCTAAAAGTGGTCCATACCGACGTCTCTGCTGCTGGAGATGTTTGTTAGTTAGAAAGTCCTGACCATTTGCACAAGAGTGCTCAGATTCTTTACCTTCTTTCGTGAAGTATTACTGGCAGAAGCATCTTTACAATACTTGAGCTGTTAAAGCACATTTAAGGGAGCTACTAGTAGTATTATTATGAACAGGAATATCTGAATACCCTTTAGTATGCACTTTAGAAGAAGGGTTCATGAACTGGTCCTTTGCAGAAGCTGTAGTTTGAAGTTGTATTGTCTTCCACCAATATTGAAAGACTGTGGGAACAGCTGAAGAAGCTGCTGTAACAACACATTGGTTGAAGTTAGGGTCACAAAGAATTGTGTAGTTGCAACACAGGCATTGAATTTACTGGCCCATGTGAGTGACAAGGTGACTTTTGCTCAGAACAGTAGCAATCACTTTATCCTTTTATTTCCCTGGTTTTCAACAGTTTCTGATGTCTAAGAAAAGTTTAGACTCCCTTTCTTCCTCCGGTTTCACCCAAGAAAGCCAAACAGCCAAAATCAAAAGGTGCAGTAAGTAACATAGTAAGGAAATGGGACAGCTCTAGGCTGGAAAGCCCACTTTCACCAACAAAGGGAGGCTTGGAGCTAAAGAAGCATGGCATGCTCCCCAGGCTCTTGATGGATCTTTTCACTGGCTTCAGGGTCACAGAAGAAAGACTTCTATCTGGGATCCACCAGTGACCAGCATGATATCAAAGTCATTTCAGGTTGATAGCATGACATGGCAAGTAGGAAAGCTGTCACTTTGATGTTGTTCAACTATTGGAATAATGCTCCCACCTAACTCATGGATCTCATCTCTGCATGAAAGAGACGTCCTCAAACACTGCTTGTTTTGGAGCTCAGAGCTGCCTGATGCTTTCTCTCACATTTGTTAGGTGCAGCTGTCTCCTTGCTATGGGGTCAAGGCAGACTTCTCTGAAAGGACTTTGAGAGTGTGTGAGTATCATGGTCACAGATGTTACACACAATAGCTTTTGTAACCATGCTCATCCTCAAAGCTTTCAAAGGTGCATTTTTTTTCCACAGGAAGGAAACACTGAATAGTTCTGAAGTTACTTTGGCTGTATGTGTTGAAATATAAAAACGTTTTATACATAAATATGGCTAATCATCACCACATAAAAGACATCATTCCCTTCCTGTGGACTTCTGGTAGAGGGTCCATTTTGTGTGTCTTTGGAAAGCATGATCCTTCTATCTGTACACTTTGCCTCCATCCACTTATTTTGGCAAAACCAAATGAAATTCATGCTTCTACTACACCAACTGCATTACAGGTAGACAAGAAAATGTCTTGTTGTAGGATATTTCTGCTGACAAAATTGCCAAAATATCTAACAATATCTATGTTGAATAATGTACCACAGTTAAGCTTTTTTGTCGTTTTCCTATTAAAGGGAATTTAATTGATTTAAAACTCCTGAGAGTTTGGGTGGACTTTTTTTAAAAACTAAATAAGTGGTCAAGTAGCTAATCCATTATAGGCAAAGCTTATTGCTATGTCTGGAACAGAAAGAACTTCTTCTCATTTAACACCACAAGATCCAATACCTTTAAACCCACTGAGCAGGATCATAACTGTAGTTGCTCTTTACTTCAAAAGCAATGGGGCTCTGCAGACACAGTAGTCCAACTGGAAAAGACTGTGAAATTCAAACCTAGTTCTGTGTTACAGCACTTGTCACATTCCAAGGTGGTTTTTGTAATCAGCAATTCATGTAGCTGGCAAATGGACAGGGTATGCCCACGGAATGAACGCTGGTTGATCTGTTCTAGCCTTCAATGTCAAAGGAGAAGCTTAACAATAATATTTAATAGAATATATTGTTGCACCACTGAACTTAAATTTGGTTCAGATTTCTAAGTATAAAATACTTGCTTCAGCAAGAGATACTGAAAACTTAGTGTTCATAGTGACTAAGTGATGAACTAGTTTGTAGCATTAATTTCATGCCTACTGATATTGCTGCCTTTGTTGATAGCCAATGAAAGACCAAACTGGATTAAAAATTGTTTTCCTATAATCTCCACAGATCAATTTTGAAACAAAAATGGTGCATTCTGCACAATAAAGCATTCACAGTGAGGTAGCAGTTTCAGGTGAGCAACATCTTGAATAGTGTTTCCAGTCAAATTTTTGTGGAATTCACCATATGAGGGCTATAGTAGTACATGGTTTGAGCAATAACCCTTGAAGTTATTTCCTCAGATTCTTGAATAATACCATAGTTTAAAGAGAATGATGGAAATCTGGATAGGAAAATGATCAGAAAGTACAAAAGCAGAACATAACTTAAATAGTCAGTTGAAAGTTTTTTCTTTGCTGATTCATGTAACAATTCAAGATGTACATTAAAGGCTAAAAGGAATAGTCAAAATTCCTTGTCTTCTGTAGTCCCAGCTCACACTAGCTGTTCTCACTCAAACTTTCAGGAATACAGCGTTTTTTTTCAGATACATTGTCCTCTTGTTGGACTTGGTAATTAAAATTATTTTATGCCTTCAAAAATATATTTGCCCTGTATAGGGTTGGCAAAGGCCTGTAAAGGAGAAATTATCTCAGACCTCTTCCCCCCATCCCCCTCCTCCCCCCCCCCCAAAAAAAAGCACATATATTTGGTTCAGGAAGCAGCCTTGCTACTGAACACGGTTGCAGCCCAAACCTACTGTACTGGAGCCACAGGCATGTAGCTGTTCAGTGGTTTAGTGGTGGTGCCTGAAGCTAAAAAGGAAGCAAGGCTGCAAGTTGAAACCAAGGGGGTAAAAGCCGCAATAACTATTGCCTGAAGTGCACAGGCCTCTTCTGTGGGACACTGTTTACCCCTTATGGGTGTGAGAAGTACTAATGCTGCTGAGGACTAGGTGGTCAGTGGCACACCTGTACTGAGGTGAGGTAGTCATCCAGTAAAGATACTCTTCTGTCCCCTTGTACATGTCAAAAAAATTTACCCCTCCAAACTACCCTTGTCACCTTCTTTTTCAGAGCATTGTGAATGACAGCGACATCCTGCCTGTTGCTGCATTTTATTACTGGTGTGTCATTAGGCTCTCACATCTAGGAGAGGCAGAATCTATCTGCATGACACTTTCGTGCTTAGCCACTGGACTTCTACAACTCTTAGTCTGGCATTTGCTCTACATTTCAGCTACCTATAGATATTTTTTTCTGGGCTCAACAGACGGAGTCTTGCCTTACTTGTATTTATTCAACCTTTCACTGCAGTGATGAATTTGACAGCCCAGAAATCCCCATTCTTTGGCCAAGAGGTTAGTTAAGTGGCTGTGGTGTTGGCTTTGGGTATAAGCAATCCATCTGAGTGCCAAAGCACGCACTGCCTGCAGTAAGCTACGCGCAAACACCTGATGGCGTATGCAGACTGCCTTATTCCTCCTTCATACAGGGGTAAATAACATCAGATTCCGTCATAGAAGAATCAAGCAGCAATACCTCATTTTTGTTCTCAGAAGGGGTAATTAAATCCAGGCAGAGAACTGTACTATTGCAGTAACAGAATTGTGTTGTCTTTATGGGTGAACCATCCCAGTCATTAGTGCAGACACAGGTTCAGCAACATGCGTGCTACTTCAGTACATTTTGTGGCTTAAGTGGCTCTGAGGAACAAGTCTCTGCGTAGTTGGGAGATCATCTCTTTGTACAAGAAGACAGTCCTTTTAACACAGTCGGGATGGGTACATTTGCTTCCTTTCCAGCCAGCTAGACAGGACAGCCCAAGTCACCATGCGGGTCCAGTGAACATTACTGACATACATATTACAATAATGTCTGGAAACTCAATGAGCTGAGGCCCGTTTTATACAGTACTTCTAAACTCAGAGCACTTCTCAAATATTCATTAACTTTCACAGTGTCTCTTTGACACAGAGGCATACAAACAAAACTAACTGGCAGGGTTTTTTTTTTTCCTTTTACCAGGACAGGGGACAGGGACATCCTGTCCTGTCCCCCCCCCCAAAAAAAAAACCCCAACCCCATCAAAAAACCAACCTATAAAAGGGAAAACTTTTATAGCAAAATAGCGACACCTACTGCTTAATATCACAGTTACACCCTTCTGCTCTTAGAAAATAAAGCGGAGGGGGAAACACCGGGAGGGAAAAGCCAAATTATCTGGGGTTTAGCGAACCTTCTTAATTCACTGCGAGAAACGTCTAGTCCCGATGCCAACAGGAGAGCTGCCCGTAAAGACAGGCGCCCGGCCTTTCCCCACCAGCGGTGTCAAGGCCCCGAGCTCTCCGCCAGCCGCCGCCGTGTGAGGGTGTCACTGCCTCCCCGCCACGCGTGCCCCGCTGCCTTCCCAGCGCGGCAGCGACAGCGACAGGGACGCCGGAGGGCGCCCCGCGCACGCCCGGGCTGCGCCACGGCCACGGCCACGGCCGCCAGGGAAGCGCTGGGCGGCCGGGAGGTGTCGCTGCCCGCCGCCGGCAGCGCCGCCCGCCCCGCTTAACGTGCTCGGGCGCGGTTAAGTAGCTGAGGAGGTCGTTGCAGGCGAGGGTGAGGCTGTGGTGTAGATGCCCTAGGAGGCGTCTGAGCCGTGGAGGTGGTCTGTCGGCGAAGCCTCCTCAGCGGGTCTCTCCGCCGCAGCCGCCTTCCCGCGGGCTGGCAGGAGGAGGCGAGAGCGGCAGCAGCGTCACCGGAGCCCGACTCGTCGGGCGGCAGCCGCTGTTGGCGGCGGGGGGGCCGGCGGGATCATGGCCGCTCCGTCTCCGCACAGACAGCAGCTGCTGCGGTGCAGCGTGAAGCTGCTCCTCGCCAGGGAGGAGCTGCCGGCGGGGCTGCAGCTCGCCAGCGCCAGCCAGAAAGCCCTACAGCTGGAGGTGCAGCCGGGAGAGGAGGACGCGGATGTGACTGTGGCAGACGGTAAAGTACCGACGCCGCCGCGCACTGCCGGCCGCCCCCCTCGGCTTCCTCATCGCGGGGGGCGGCCACCGCTTTCCCCCTCCGCCGGTAGCCGGCTGGCCCCTGAAGGGGGCCGGGCGCTTCTTCTCGTTGACGGCTCGGGGGGGAAGAGGCCCTGTAGCCCGCCGGGCTGTCAGCGTCCAAAGTAACCCCGGCGCGGTGCAGGGGGCTGCCGCCGCCTTCCCTCAGCGCCGCCGCCGCCCTCGCGGACAGGTGCGGGTAGCGGCCGGGCGGCGCGTCCCGGGCCGTTAGCGGCCGTTAACGGCCGGCGTGCGGCGCGGCCGCTGTGCGGGCTGGGGCGGCGGGGCCACGTCTCTCCCGGCGTGGGTCGGCGGGGGGGCTAGGCACCTGCTCCGGTGGGCGCCGGGCTCGGCAGCGTTAGCCCTGGCCCCGTCGGGGTCAGTTCAGCTCTTGGTGGCTGTTCTAAGTGCTTTCCTCGGGCTTGCCGGGCTCTGGGGCGGACGTGGGAACGAACTCGTAGTAAACTCATGGTGAGGAGCCAGCTTGAACCCCAGACAAGTGTCACGCAGGCAGCTAGTGGGAACTGGTGTCGTCTGCACGGCCCTGCAAAGCGCTGCCCCGTGCACAGCTTTCCCCGCTGTTGTTAGAAGCTTGCTAGTGGCCAACTGCCACTTGGCAATAAGAAGTTGCTTTATCGGGGAAAGGTACAAACTGGCATGTCAGGGTCGTTTTTCCTCTCTGCTCTTGAGCGCTGTTGAGTTTGTAACTTTAACCAGGGATGGTCGGAAGAGGTCTTTCCCCCTTATCTGAAGGACAAGGTCTTGATTTCTTCCTACAGAACCAAATGGAAGAGACAAAATAACAGAACTGGAAAGGAAAGGATGTAAAGAAGCCACTCTAGTTGTATGAAGTATGCTTGTTTTTCTGCTGCTGCTGCCAGCTGGGCAGCTGTGCTGAGAGGGCAGGGGAGCACAGCAGCGTCTGGGGATGTGCTGTGCTGCTGCGAAGATCCAGACCGGTCCAGAAGGGCAGCACTTAGCCCTGAAGTAGTTATCTCTGGCTCTGCTACTTGTAGATAGGCTGTCTTCAGATGCATAGGTGGTGTCTGCGTGCACACACTTTACTGACTTTCTTGAAAGCAATCATTCTTTCGGATTTGTGTCTTTACGGGGTAGTAGCAGAGCTGATACTTTAAAATAAAACAAACTTGAATCTGGGTGGCGGGAAGAGTGGGAAAAACCTGAAATTGCTGTTTGTATAGAAAGTAATTACAAATGCTCTCGGTGAGGTGGGTGAATGTGAGACCAATCCTGAGCAGGTCTAGACACACGATACCTGTTGTGGCTTTGATTTTTCACAAGTAATCTCAGTAACTTCTGAAAGGATTGCTGGAATAGATGGGTTACACTTGGTTTTGTTTTTTGGTCAGCAGTGTAAATAAATCATTTCATATGCCACTTGATACTGGATATTTGCTTGTGCTATCAGCCATTTAACATGTTGTTTAAGAAAGCATGAGTGACAAAAAATGACCGTTAATCACAGTTGAGATGTGCTTCTGTCTTGTATTGTATTAATTTGAAGACTGGCCTGTAGATAACTGTTCTCTCAGTCTTTTATACATGCACATTCTTGCATGCATGTGAATGAAAGACCTGCTGGAAGCAGAATGAAATTCAAAGTCATCAATTTTATTTTTTTTTTTTAATTGGAAGGACTCACATGGGACACAACTGAAAACTTTAAAGATATGGAGGGGATATATATCTTTTTTTTTTATGCCCAGCAGCACTGGAGTGTAGTTTACTAAAGACTTGTTTGATAAGTTTTGGATGAGGGTGCATCAGTGGGCATCAGTGTATTGTTGTTGTAAGAGAGGGGAACTTTGCAAACCTGTTTTGAGGTGCAAGCTGTCTTCTTTCATCTTTTTCCTTTCATATGAAGATGTTCAAGCTGAACCCTATCAGACCCTGTGAGTAACACAAATCTTTTTAGTTGTATCTGGGAGTTCGGTAACTTGGTGCTTGAATACTTTGTGTACTAGGTGAGAGAAAAAGTCTGCAATGAGCTAGATGACATACTACATTAGCAGTACTAAGAATAGGGTGTGTTTTTCTAGCATGGATATCTACTCATTAGAATGATCTTACTATTATTTATGTTGTCTCACCTGGGATGGACAATTTTGCTGTGAAAAGAAAAACTTTTTTTACAAATCTTGAATAGAATTGAGTGTACTGTGGTGCTATTTGTTGTTGTTGTTAAGGTACACGTTATTTAAGCAGTGAAAGAAATTGGCATAATTTCAAGTGTTGACTTTTTTTTTCTCCATACTTTACATTGAAGTGATGAAAATTATTCTCAAAATTCCAAAAGCTCTCAAAGTCTCCCAAAGCTATGTATTGGATATGTTTGAAAAAATAATTTGGTTGTAGTTACTGTGATTCTTTAAACACATCTTGAAGGGGGGTTGCTGGTTTTTTTCTGATTATTTAAAAAAACCAACACCAAATTAAAAAAAAAAAAAAGAGTTCTGGTTTAGGATACCATCTACTTCCTTCACCCTAAGGGAATATTTGTCAGGAAATATTTTTGTGGAGAATGAAGCATGGAGTTTTTATGTGTATTTTAAAGTGTTAAAATACCACTAGTCAAACTGTGTGGTCAAAAATTACTCTGCAGATCTGTGATTAGACTGCCCATCAGGACTGCATTCTTACCCTTGTTATAGCATTCAGTTTATCTGTAGTTTTTATACTTTGCCTATCACTGCTGTATTTGTCTGAACCTGTTCTATTATTGTCTGTAATGTAATAATGGTAATTGAGTATAGAGCTAAGTAGGAATGTAGACTACATTGCATAGCATAGTGTATAGTATATAGTATGTTGCTGGTACTGAGAGTGATTTTTAAAGGCAAACATGCAATGGGTTCTGCTGTGGTTGATCAGCTGTTGATCGTGCTCCTTACCAGCAGCTCAAGCCTTAACATTTCCCTTTCACGTGGACGCACGTTGGGGCAATACAGTGTCTAAAGTCAAGGGATATCAATACAACCACTCAGTTCCCCAGAAAGGAGCCTGAAACAGTAGAATTTCTCTGGAAGTGGAACAACTGGTTATGATCCTGAGATGCAGAAACTGACAAATAAATACAGGATATTAAAACAAGGAAAAATGAAGAATTACGCTTTATCAGGCAATGGATCCGTTTCAGCTGTGGGACAGGAGAAAGCAAGAATCTCCACAGTGCCATATTAATATACGTAGAGTGGACTTTCTAAAGTACAGGTGCCAAAGGCAGCACGTGAGTATACTTCTGAGTGCTGTGCAGTGGGGCCAGTGCTCAGCTGGAGCTACAACCATTTGAGAGGAGTGTCCATCAGGGAGAGAGTGGTTTCTGGTGGGCTGTGAACCCAAGGAGAGCTGGAGACTGATGCCTTCTGTGGAGCAAAGGTGTTGTCAATAAGATAGATGATCATCTCATCCTCCTGATTTTCTGTGACAGTTCTTCACCACTGATTGGGAAATGAAAATCTAGTCTCTTGAAAGGTAGCTTGCTGCTGCTGAGAGAACTCTGACCTTGGGTCAAAATATTTTTGAGGGTGCTGAACAGAAGAAGAAATCATGTTGACTGACATAGTGGATTGCTTTGGGAGGATGGGATATTAAAAATGTAATTTATAGCTGGTTTATGGAATGATCATAACAGAATTACAAAACTTCTGGTATAAATAGTGAGAACTTCTGGGAACAAAGTAGAAAATTAGTGTCCAGGAACTGTTCCCAGGAGACCAAGAGAAAATCCAGGGCTGCAACCTACTTGGATCAAAGGAAGCATAAGAGCAGATGGGCTCAGTGTCATAAGATGCAAATGTAGCAGTGTGGTGGCTTCTCCAGGTCTGGGAGACCTTTTGGATTCCCTTTCCGGTTATACTTGGTATGTAAACAGGTGGTGATCTTAAACTGAGGCCAGTGAAACTCTAACTGAAAGCTTCAAAATTTGGCAATGTCTGGAGGTTTCTCCTAACCACAGCAGCTGTACTTTAATTCTGTTATATTCTTGTTTAGTTGCTTTGAAAGACCATTAGCTACTGTTTCTCTGAAGTATTTTTTCCCCACTTCATCTGACAGCTCTTTAGACAATTACAAGAAGCTTCCTTGAATACTTTTAAAAACATACTGTAAAATCCTTGGAATCTTGTATTGATTTTGGTTCCTTCTGTTGATTGTCCCTTGCAAGTATCAAGGATATAAACACAGACAGGATTTAAGCTTCCAAAGAACAAGACACATCCAACTGCCCCTTACCTAACAGGTAACATTGTGCTCGGTCGTGGTGCTTTTAATATGAAACAAGATTTAGAGCTATTGAAGCTGAGAACAGGAACCTGGCAGCTAGCAGCTGCAGCTTCCATGTATTTCTGTGTTAAAGAGCAAGTTCTGTAGAAGCACGTATTATACCAGCTCTTCACCTATTACTTTGTTTTGCCTGAGGTTACAAAATCCTCTATATCCTTTTAGGAAAGGGTTACTGGCTCTACCTCATAATTTGGAGTGAGGGAGGGAAAGAGAGAGGAGTATTTTTTTTCTGATTCAGCGGATGCTTTGACAAAATTCAACAGCAGCCTAGCAAATATGTAATTTGTCTCTCTAGTTATATGCAGAATAAACTCAGCGATATCTAAGTAGGCTGCTTTCCAAACTGTCTTTTTATTCAGAGGACCTGGATAGGGGATAGATGAAACTGGAAGAGCAGTGCTTTTTTTTTTTTTTTTTTTTTTTAAAATGAGCAAACAGTCTTTTTTGAAATTCTGATTTTTTTTCCCCTTTACCTTCCATGTTCCAGTATCTGCAATAAGCTTGTTAGTTGTAAATGACAGACATAAAAATTGTGAGGCGGCAGATTATTTTCTGTCTGTTTACAGTTGAAAGAAAATTAGGAAGTCTGTAACAAATTTGTGTTTTGTTCTTTATATGCGTAAGGTGAAGTCAAAAAAAGAAGAAAAAATTGGGCATTACATATACAGGAAAGACTACTGGGTAAATGCTATCCTTTTAGATTGTTGTTGCAGTGTCTTCATATATGCTTAATTTTTTTTAATACTGTTTAATTATTGCTGATCAGAAAGTATCAGCTTCTATGGATGGCCATGAATTTTGGAAGAATTAGTACAATAAGTGAAAGCCCTAATGAAAGTCTGTTGTATTTTACCACATTTTTACATCACCACTTATATTTGTTTAAGATCCTTCACATCTGACTTAAGAGTTGCCTCCCTGGGTTCCAACTTTTGAACTCTAGGAGAAATGATACCCAATTTTTGACTGAGTTATGAATAATGTTATATTTTTTGTTTAAAGATGTCACCTACTCTTCAGGAGGTAGTTCTGTGACCCCATAAGCAGATGGAGAATTCGTATTGACTTCAAATATGCTGATCATGTCCCAGCTCTGGCAGAAGACAAACTGCAGTTGCTGGATGGGCAGTAGGGAGTATTGACTCTCACAGGGTATGATAGCTGTAGGGAAGCCCTGCTGCCTTTTGTCTTAATAAGTACTGGTATTATAGGACATATATTTAGCTTTTTTAAAATTATATAAAAGGGAAAGTATGCAGCATTGTTGGACTCAAGGAGAATGTGTTCTATTTGTGCTCCAGAACAAGGGTGCTCATTAAAACTTTACAGCTTGGAAAAATTCGTCGCTGCTAGTCCAGTTCCACCAACTCAGCGGTAACAAAACATTCATGGTAGTGAGCTTCAGACACTATTGAGCTGGACGGGATACGAACCATTAATCACAAGAGGTAAACTCCACATTCTTTTACTTGGTCCTTGCTTAGTTCCTCCCCATGCAGTACCTTGCAATCAAATATATTGTGTAATTTTTTTCCTATCCCATACTGAGACCAGTTTTAAATCCTAAAACATTAGGAGATTTAAAAAGTAAAGTAAATCACTTACTAGCTGAAATTCAAAAATATCAGGTTTGGATATGGTGGAAAATGTATTAATAGTATGAATGCTTATGTTCTAATACTGTACATTCATATGCATTGCACAGATAGTACTAGCATCAGCAGCCTCCATGTGCTGGTAGAGGGCAATCGCTGCCAATAGTTGTAAACATCAGAACTGATGTCATTCTCCATTTCCTTTTCACTGTGAAAATCTTCATTTTCCTAGTGGGGAAAAATCAGTTGCTAGAGGAAGTTTGAGCAGACAACATAGTTAATATTTCATACATATAATTCATGTAACCTCTGACATGCAGGTGACATGGAGGCTTTTAGTTGTCCTTTCCCACTTCTTTCTACATCTTTAAGGCAGCACAAAGGATTTCAGGGGGGAATAAACAAAGCACTTAAAATTTCTTTTTTAAATTTTATTCTGAAGGGAAACTGCAGGTCAGACAATTCTTGAAGCAGAATCGTTTGTGTAAAGGAATAGTAATGTAGTTGAAGGAGGTATAATTAGAAACAGTAATCCTGAAATTTTCTGTTAACTGTTTCATATTGTAGTACTAAGTATTCCAGTGGTTAGTTGAGTAGATAAATTCTTAAACTTACATTTCACAAGGGTCTTTTTATTATCTCAAGTACTAGGTTTTTTCTTCCATGCCAAACTTCTGCAATGTGTAAGTAGTTTGCTAATCAGTCATGGCCCTTTTTTTTCCCTTGAAGAGCAGGCAAGTAAAGTAAGAAGTGCAAGTGAATTTTGCAGTAGGACCATGCCTCACCTTTATTGTTTGATAATTAGCATTCATTTTTTATGTTAAGTGTAAATATCTATACACACATATGTGTGTTTATATAGGTAGGTAGATTAATGTATAGAGAGATGATAAATTAGAGACTGAATCGGGAAGTTCAATAACTAGCCTGAAAGAGACTACAGTGTATACTGGATAGCTTGTTTTGGTTTTGGTGGTGCTGGTTTAGGGGTTTGGCTGGTTGGTTTTGCTTCTGCTTCCTTGTATCCTATCTAACGCTCCTTGTGCTCTTATATTGTACCATCACATTGCATGTACTGTGTAACAGTGGTGCTCTGGCTATGGATGCGAGTATGGGATTTGAGTGACCTGGATTCAGTTCTGTATTTTCCCATAAAGTGTCTGCATCAATAATACAGCTAATCCTTCTGTAAAATGTGGTGATACCACTTCTTGACATACCTTCATCAGCCATATGGTAAAAGTAAATGTTTTAAACTTTTTACTTTAAAAATGTTTAAAACTTTTAAAATGTTTTAAATGTTTGGAAACTGTGATGACACCATCTATAGATAGATTGAAGTAGCTTTATAGTGGCTGGTGCTGGTACTGGAAGCATTAGAGCTGAGTTTACAGTAAATAGTGTTGCCTATAATGCCTTATGCTGAGAAGCCACTGTATATTGAACCACCCTGACATCTGCTGGAAAAGTAGCACAGTGAGCTGTAGGCAATCCAGGAGACCCCTGGAATGCATTCAGGATAACTTCTTAATCCAGGTAAAAGACAGCCCTACCAGAGAGGATACATTACTGGACCTGTTGGTCACAAACAAAAGTGAGCTAATCAGTGACATCAAGATTGGAGGCAGTCTGGGCTGCAGTGATCATGGACTGGTGGAGTTCACAGTCCTGAGGGATATGAGTCAGGCAAAGAGTAAAGTCAGGACCCTGAATTTTAGGAAAGTAAACTTCCAGCTGTTCAAGGAGTTATTCAATAGGACCCCCTGGGAAACTGCCCTCGGGGACAAGGGAGCAGAACAGAGCTGGCCGATCTTTAAGGATGCTTTCTGTAGAGTGCAAGATCCTCAGTCCCCAGGTGTAAGAAATCAGGAAAGGAAGGCAAGAGCCTGGCATGGCTGAGTCAAGACCTGCTGGTCAAACTAAAGGGCAAGAAGGAAATGCAGAGGCAGTGGAAGCAGGGACAGGTATCCTAGGAAGAGTACAGGGATGCCGCCTGGTCGTGTAGGGATGGGGTCAGGAAGGGCAAGGCGCAGCTGGAGCTGAACTTGGCAAGGGACGCAAGGAATAACAAGAAGGGCTTCTATAGGTATGTCAGCCAGAAGAGGAAGGTCAAAGGAAGTGTACGCCCCCAGTGAACACGACTGGCAAACTCGTGACAAGGAGAAGGCTGAGGTACTCAACTCTTTTGCCTCAGTCTTCACTGGCAACCTCTCTTCCCACACCTCTCGAAGTGGATGGACCGCAAGACGGGGACTGGGGGAGCAAAGTCCCTCCCACTGTAAGAGAAGATCAGGTTCGTGACCACCTGAGGAACCTGAACATACCTAAGTCTATGGGACCTGATGAGATGCATCCCTGAGTACTGGGGAATTGGCTGTTGTAGTTGCTAAGCCACTCTCCATGATATTTGAAAAGTCATGGCAGTCAGGTGAAGTCCCCAGTGTTTGGAAAAAGGGAAACATTGCACCCGTTTTTAAAAAGGGTAGAAAGGAGGACCCTGGGAAATACCGACCTGTCAGCCTCACCTTTGTGCCTGGCAAGATCATGGAACAGATCCTCCTAGAAGCTATGTTAAGGCACATGGAGGACAGGGACGTGATTCGAGACAGCCAGCATGGCTTCACCTGGGGCAAGTCCTGCCTGATCAACCTATTGGCTTTCTACGATGGGGTGACTACATCAGTGGACAAGGGAAGAGCTACGGATGTCATCTATCGACTTCTGTAGAGCCTTTGACATGTTCCCCCACAACATCCTTCTCTCTAAATTGGAGAGATATGGATTTGACAGGTGGACCATTCAGTGGATAAGGTATTGGTTGGATGGTCACATCCAGAGAGTAGTGATCAATGGCTCAATGTCCAGATGGAGATCAGTAATGAGTGGTGTCCCTCAGGGGTCTGTATTGTTACCAGTACTGTTTAATATCTTCATCAATGACAGGGACAGTGGGATTGAGTGCACCCTCAGCAAGTTGCACCCTCAGCAAGCTGAGTGGTGCAGTTGACACACCTGAGGGACAGGATGTCATCCAGAGGGACTTGGACAAGTTTGAGAAGTGCGCCCATGTGAACCTCATGAGGTTCAACAAGGCCAAGTGCAAGGTCCTGCACCTGGGTCAGGGCAACCCCTGGTATCAATACAGGATGGGGGATGAAGGGATTGAGAGCAGCCCTGTGGAGAAGGACTTGGGAGTACTGGTGGATGAAAAGCTGGACGTGAGCTGGCAATGTGCGCTCGCAGCCCAGAAAGCCAACCGTATCCTGGGCTGCATCAGAAGAAGCGTGGCCAGCAGGTCGAGGGAGGTGATTCTGCCCCTTTACTCTGCTCTGGTGAGACCCCACCTGGAGTACTGTGTCCAGCTCTGGGGTCCTCAGCACAGGAGAGACATGGACCTGTTGGAGTGGGTCCAGAGGAGGGCCACAAAAATGATCTGAGGGCTGGAACACCTCTCCTGTGAGGAAAGGCTGAGAGAGCTGGGGTGGTTCAGCCTGGAGAAGAAAAGGCTCCAGGGGACAGACTTTTTAGTAGGGCCTGTAGCGATAGGACAAGGGATAATGGTTTTAAACTAAAGGAGGGTAGATTCAGACCAGATATAAGGAAGATATTTTTTACGATGAGGGTGGTGAAACATTGGAACAGGTTGTCCAAAGAGGTGGTAGATGCCCCATCCCTGGAAACATTCAAGGTCAGGCTGGATGGGGCTCTGAGCAACCTGATCTAGTTGAAGGTGTCCCTGCTCATTGCAGGGGGGTTGGACTAGATGACCTTTAAAGGTCCCTTCCAACCCAAACTATTCTATGATTCTGTGATTTGCTTGGGCTTATCATACTTTCCCTAGTATGTATTCAAACTGAGTATTCAGTTTGTCCTCTGAGCCAATTTCTTCTCTTGTATTAATTAACTTGTAGTTTTAAGGTGCAGTTTGATGGCCCTTATACTATTACTGGTAATAGAACTTTCTAGGGAGAATTTCAAACAATATTCTTTGGCTGATTTGCAAAGGTTTAAAGACTTCTTGAGTGAGTCTGTAAGATTACTTCAGCTCTTTCTGAGCTTAAACTTTGAATAAGGGCCTTGAAGAAAGAGTGTAAAAATTCTCAGCCCTAAATATGTGCTAGTAAAATGAAACTGCTGGAAACTTTCTTTTTATAGCAATAAATGAAGAATCCTAAATGAACCAGAAGACATTAAATGCCTTGCTGAATGATGGTACTTTTGTATTTTGTTACTTCTGCTGCAGCTTGATCTGAACTAAATTAGACTTTCAACGTCCAGTGCTTATGTCAAGAAGAGATAGTGTGGATGATAATAGGTATAATGGAAAACTACACATGATTTTTCATTTTTGTATGCTTTTTCTTCCTCCCCCCCACTTTCTAGGTAGGCAACATACATCAATAAAAATACCTGCTTAAGCTTGTATGTGTTTGCTTTTAAATGTTTTGCAGTGCTGCCCAGATATTTTTAACAAAAGCAGTTGTTTCTAGTTAGGCTGGGAACTCCTTAAGAGCGTAGAGATGAATGAGAAAAGAAAGAAAGAAGAATCTTCTTTGGTTTTTAGATCACAAAGCTAAGGAAGAGGACGCTACCAGAAGGTTTTTTAAATGTAGGAGTCAGCCAGTAAGTGCTGCAGTAAATATTTACATTGAGTTTAGGATGTGTTTTTATTTGAAGGAGGAAAAAGTATTGCCCTCTGAAATAAGTTTACTTTTCTGGGTTTGTTTTGAGGGAGAGAAGGGAGGTTATTCAGGTTTGTAGGGGCATGGGATTATTTTGCCAAATTAGCTAAATTGCATGCACAGAGAAAATGACTGGACAGATGCCAAGAGAGTTTTATTTAAATGCCACTGATATTAGTGGAAAGGTTCTTACTGACTTCAAGGGAGGCTGGATCAGCTCCTGCCTGTCCCTTTTCTCTAACCAAAGCCAGTTAAAGGGATCACTGTATTTTAAAGGCAACAAAATAGCAAGTGAAAACTGGGATCACTGAAATGTTTTCCTAGCTGGCAGAAGTTGTACTCAGCAATGCATTTAGTGCAGTGGACTTGCACTTCTGTCTCTTGTACCCCAAAAGCCACTACTGTTTTGTTCTGTGTACTACAGATGGCTGAATTGTTTTTTTAATACATGGAAGGGTTTCTATATAGTAGTAGTGTCATAATCCTACTCTCACAGGACACTTGCATGTGTTTGTGTTAGCTTAGTAGGAGTCCCATTGCTAGCTCTGCTGGTTTTATGATCTTTTCCTGTTCTGTCTTGAATTTTCTGTGGTGAATTCTAATTTATTTAATCTGCAGGGGAAACTGAAGCAGTGTGTAAATATATTTGGATCTCGAGATAAGTAAATCTAAACATAAATTATTTTCTCCTTTCAATAATCTTACATGCTATCTATAAATTAAGTGAGGTTTCTGCATCTGCAAGTGTAACTTGAAAATCTTGCATTCATTTATGTTTAGCTATATAATTTCGAGTGAGTCAGGCACAAATACTTCTGCAGAAGTGTGTCCTAGTAATTTTGCCTTGTGATTTATTGCCACTGACTTCAGTTGGCAGTAGTCCTGGAAGTAGCATGGGTGGCATTATGCCTGCATGTGTCTGTAGGATCAGGTTCTTTTTATCCAGAAAACAAATTGCAATTGTTTAATAATAGACATCTGGAAAGCAAACCATCTGTACTGAGGTCATGATGGCCTGATCGTTTCAGTGCCAGCTGCTTGTATGCCAGGTTCTTCTGGCAGCTAAAGAGTGTGCACTGGAGAGGGGCTTTCCCTTCATTTCACACTGTCACATGTATGGAATGTTCCAAATATGCCCTGGACCCTACAGTGGCTTCCAAAACTGTAGCAGAAATGCTGTATTAGGAACTTAGTTTTCCTAAAGGCAGGTCTGCTTATTTGATTTCCAAAGCAGCACGATATAAAACAAGTGCAGGGAAGTGTTGGTGCAGACAGAGTGATAATAGGTTCAAACATACGCAGGGAATATTTAATAGAAAGACATTCCAATTTTTTTGTCCAAATCTAGAATTCTTCAAACATTATTATTAGTTACTATGTTCTGGTTTTAATACTTTGGCACTCTACCATGCACAGTGGCTGTGCGTTTCTGAGTAGAAAGGAAGTAAGACTCTGTTGCGTGGTTAAATGTTTGGCAAATAATATGTTAAAAACATTTGTGAAGCAAAAAAAAGCATTCCTGAAGCAGGAAAAATACTTCAAATATACTGGCTATAATTAAAATATAAAGTAATAAAATAAGATATTTCTGTTGTTTTGGAAGCAGAAGCAGGAGATTGCTGAAAATTACAGGCTATGTGGCTAACTATAGGGTACTGAAGCAAGGCAATAAAGATTAGTGACGCCTGAAGATTTGTCTGCATCTTTTGTTTCTTTCTTCCCTGCTCCCTCTCACCACTGCTTAAAAAGATAAAATACATCTGACTTGTTGATTAAAATGTAACAAATCTTATATACATATTGGTCAGTGACTACAATTTCCTAACTTCCCTATTTTAAAACTGTCACTCATAAACAGAAGGCTAGTTTCTTTACATATCCATGGATAAGAGATTCTTAATTTACTGTTCTTCTTTTCTTTCTCATTATTAAAAGATGAAGTTTTCAGGAAATAAAATTTATTTTTTAAATTTACATTTGATGATGCTTTGCGTTAGCTGCTAAATATTTAGACATTAGATTTAACATGTTAGTTTAGTCCTCAGTGCAAAATGAAAGAAGCTTGTATCTCAAAAGTGATACAGATTAATTGCTGCTGGCATTTTTTGCTGTGCTGCACGCACCAATTCTTTAAAAAATACCGCTGCTGAATATATTGGACTTTTCAATCCAGAGGATATTGTGCTTTTCAATCCTTTTTTTTTTTTGTTATAATTTAAACACAAATGGTCAAAAGTCATGTATCTTCGCAACTTTTCCTTGATAGTTTTATGGTAGCTTATTCTTTTTAAGTCTTATTTATGTAAAACTGTAGTTGAAATGTAATGATGCTCTCAGAAGTGTGTGGACATAAAATTGGCAAAAAATAAGGTAAAAGTAAATAATATATTGTAATTAGAAAAGAAAAGGAGTTGCAAAGCGAGAATACAGTGTGGCCTTCTCTTTCTGCAAATTTGATAACTTTACACCAGGCCCTTCCCCTCCAAGATGTTTTTGTATAAAGAAGGAGATGCACTGACTCATTAAATGTTGAGTAGACACCAGCAGCGTGAAATCAATTTATGACTAGCAGTATGAGGTATTGTGAAAGGCTATTCTTGATTTTCTTAATCTAAGTCCTTTAAAAGTACTAGGAAGTAGCTTGTACACTGCCGTTATATTCTTTGTATCCTATCTTACTTGAAAGCCCAGTGCTTTATTGCTTCACTGTCTCTAAACTGCAGTGATTTACCTACAGTAGCCTGAAATTAATACTTGCTGACTCAAAGTTAATGACACTGTGCCTGTTTATAGTAGAAAAGAAACTCTTTAATACTTTTAGAGATACTGGTGTATAATTGAGAAATAAATTTCTCAGACTCAAAACACTTCTAGTTTAATATCTATCTAAATAAATACTCATTTTTTAAAAGTATCTGATTTCTCTAAAGGTTGCTGTAGTATGATTTAAGTAGATCTCCTATTCCGTGCCTCAAATCACACTCCCATGGTGATTATTTCAGAATATTTGCTTGAGCTTTGACTACCTTACAAACTACATCCAAGACAGTCAGGATACCAAGAGGGCAGTTGTCCTAAATCGTCACCATTGTGAATCCACGTCACAGAGATTCTTTACACCTTCTAGGTGCCAGTTTTAGTCACATATGAGGCTTTAAATGGTGCAGTTAATACTTGGAGGAGGTATTGCTAGTGAGATTATAGGCAGAGGTGGGTGTTTGGATGAGGTGGCTTGTATATCAGAAAAGTGTTAGAGCCCATGATTCTAAATACCAACTTGTCCTCCTGTTTCAAGCTTTTTTTTAATAAATTGAGTTACGCTTTTGAAACTTAGATGTGTCAGTTACACCAGTAATTAGAAGAGGTAACTTGTTCTAGTCTCTTGTTATTGCAACATGACACTTAATCTTCTTGAGGCTGACCAAATAAATAGGAATACTCTTGTAAAATTGGCACTAATTGTTCTGTACCACAGTATTCTTTTTGCACCGCTTGCTATTGGTGACTCTTGATCTGCTTGTGATTACATGTTTTATTTGTTAAGCTGCATGACTGCAGATAAAGGCAGAGTTCTGTTTTAAGGTTGACAGACCAGCACCCTGGTGCTGGGTATAAACCAGCTATGCCTTCAAAGGTCAGGTTACATATTAACTCAAGACTCTGTTACCTGTAGATAACTTCCAGACTTGAGTCAGTCTCTTTGGAAGATGTCTTTTGCTGTGTGAGTGTACCAGCTTCAGTTAACTGTTACTGAGGGATGTTTACATCACACTTAGTTGTGTAGGATAAACATTCTTTGTTGTGTTTGGTGTTTTAAAGGGTGTCATGAATCAGCTGAAGAAACAGGTGGTGAGATACAGGTAATTAGTAAGTAGGCATATTTGAAGCCCACTATTGGTGGGACTGTATTTCTTTCATTTTGTATTTGCATCAATGGCAAAAGACAAGATGATGTTGAAGGATGTGAATTGCTTGGAAATCTGGTTTTGGTATTAGTCTTCTGCATGCAGTAGGTGCTGATCTGTTTTCAAAGTGGGATGCAGTTGTAGAGAACAAAAAAAACCCCAACGGCATATAGGAGTAGATAACCATGTCAGGTTATCTTTGTTCTAAAGCTGATTAGCAGTAATTATTAAATTAATGTAAACATCTTCTTCCTCTTAACCACAAAGGCCAGGAAAATCTTAAAGGAAAGATACTTTGTCATGGCAGACAGGATGAGAACTGGCAGGGAAACACCAGCAACCGTTAAATCTTACATTCCCTGAAAGAGTTCTTACACTTAGGAAAAGTCATTCTGTAAGGCAAATGCCTTTTCTGGTGATTAAATGTTTTAGCTAAATAACAGTTATTTTCAAGAAGCGTGTACCTGGGAAGTATTTAAAAACCACTTTGATGGTTTTTAGATAGCTCTCAATAGTTCACCTAACATCTTAACTGGAGAAAGAGCAGTACGAAAGTAAATATTTAGTGCTTAATTCTGTAGAAGGCATCTATGGCTAGGTACAGGTATCTGCAAGGGAGATTTAGTTTCCAAGTAAACAGCCACTGCTTAGACGTATTTCCAGCCAGAGGATAAGGGGTTTTCATTTCAGTTATTATTGAGCACTGAGCTGTGAAAGTGAAATTTTTTGATGATTTGATGAAGAGCTTGTTCCTTTGTTTTCTTTTTATCTAGGTTCATCTGAGCCCCTCTGCCCAATTTCCAGGCTTTGTCCTATTTCTTTTCAGACTATCAATCCCAGGGTTTTCTGCCAAGGAAAACCTTACCAAGATCACTCTTGAAGAGGGGCAAAGGAGGAAGACTTTGGTACTTCCAAAAAGTTACTCTCTTACTCAACAAAATTACTCTTTTACTCAAAAAAAGATGTCTTTTTTGTTATTAATATGCTGAATAAGGAAAAGGTTTTAAATAAATTAATCAGTTGTTATTTTTCTGTCTAGAAATCATTTAGCAAGTATTGATATTAGAGGAATATGTTTAATCAGATCAGCTTACTACACTAATGATTTGTCTTGTTTGTTGTTTGTGAAGTGGGTAGGAGATAACGCTATGAAATATATAGTTCCTCTTGAAATTTGCATTTATTAATTCTTTTTTTTAATTGATTGTACTTGTGGGTTTTTTATCTCCTTTGGCAAGAAAATGGTACTCATTTGTTACCTAAGAGGGCAGCTGTTTATTCTGAGCTTCAAGAATCTAGGCCTCCATGTAGTAACACACTTGTGCTTAAATTACACAGAATTCAGACTTGTACTCCTCATTGAGGTTGCAGCCAGTTCATGTGGATAAAACTGACAACAGTTTTATGCTGTTGTCATCAAAACTGTATCTTAGGATTTTTTGTCTACAGTGATAGTAATGTTAAAACTCTGAACAAATGAAGTGTTAAGGTAATATAATGGCTAACTGGGCAAGACTCCAAGGCTTAAATCTCAGAAGACCTTTTTCCTTACTTGCTTTATGTAAAAGAGCAAATTTTTTAGACATTTTGGGTGTGGTTGTTCTTGATATAGATAGAAGAGATAGAACACGTTTTCTCTCTTTTTATTAGAAGAGCAGGTATAGTGCAATACTTGTATTTTAAACTGCCTGCTGACTAGCCACATTGTGCCACACTACCATATTACTACACTACAGCCACTGTGTACACTCATCTAACAACATCAGGGAAAGTTATGGAGAGAAGAATTAGTTTCAAGTGAGTGTGTAAGATTATCATATGAATCTTTGTTCCTCTTTCTTCCTAATTTAGTGTCCTCTTATTCCTGAGCCTTTATTGCACTTACTCCCTATGTTTCATAAATTTAAGAAACTAGTTACAAGTTGTATGGAACATTCTTTCAGCTGTTGTACTTTGGTTTAAACAAGCATATGTCTGAGTCTTGAAGAATTTTTGCCATTGAAATAACAGCAGTCTAAGAAAAAGAAATTCCATAGTGTGGGGTTTTTTTTCCTGATGTGAACCCAATAACTTACTAAATTTTTAAGCTTTTAATCAGAAGTGTAGTATTTCAAAGATTATACAGTAAATACCAGAAATCACACATAGAAAAGGCGTTTCTTTCCATGTAGAGGAGAGAAGGAGCTTTGCACACTTCTGTGAGAAAAGATGACATAATAATGATGTTTGTCTCTGATTTACCATATCATTGTTGAGCTTGCTTGGAAATCGAGGTGCCTTGTATTTGTTTTCCACCGTAAAGTCTAGGCTGATAAGAAGAGAGATGCCTGGGAAGGGGAGGATGCCACTGGAATGGCATCCATTGGCAATGGCAACCAAAATCTGACCTAATAAAAAGTTCTTACACCATTTGCCCTGCTAGACTGTTTTCTCTTTCTGTAAACAAAGTGGGAAGAGCCTGAGTGAAAACGTCATTCTGGCACCTGGGCTCCTGCAGCTAGCCAATCTCCAAGGCAGTGTTCACACAGCCTCCTTGCTTGGGCTTCCCCTCTGTGTCTGTGATGCACCTGGCCCAGTTGAGGGTGGCATCCCACCTGGTGCTAAGCCACACAGTGGTGCATGATGGCATCGAACAACTTGAAATGAAAAAGGCACAAAACTAAAAATGACGGTGTATGTAAGAGGAATAAAGTGAGAGGGAAAAGCAAAGTGAAGTCAACTCAAGGCTGGGTGGAGTAATGGGCTCTGTCCAGGGGATTCCTTCTAGTTCCTTGGAGCACTGTTCGGGATTTGAGAGAGTCCTGCTTATGCTGCCCTTAAACCATGTAAGTTTTGTGTGTCCTTTAAAAGAAAAAGACATGCTGTTCTGAAATGCTGAAGTTCACCCCCCAAAGCTTAACTTAAAGTTACTGTGCTATTCTGTAGATGTTCCAGTAGCTGGGAAGTGAGAGGTTTTCTTCAATGGTTTTGTTTCTCCTGTTTACAACAAAATTATAAACCCTTTTACAAACTGTTTTTTATATAGTGAAGTGTGTCCTAAGGGTATCCTGAAATGCATCCTAATGAGAGAGTGAACATAGGGCCCATGGGGGAAGTAGGCCTAGTTTTTTCAGTGGTGCATAGACCTTGGGGATGTACTCCACCCAAAATGGATATGAAATTATTTTAAAAGTCAGGCTGAGGAAATAGATGTTGTCACAGAGAATCTCTGTCATCTGTGAGTAGAAAAGCAGTGCTATCAGCAATGTCCTTGTCCACCTCAGTGCAATAACAACCTACTAGTCCTATTAAAGTCTTCTGTAGTTCTTGACCATTGCAGCCGTGCAGTGAGCTGTCATATTCAGTGCAATGCGAAAGCAACAAATTAAAATAATATTGATTCTGCGTACTAAGTTTGAAGTGTGTTATTTTCTTTTTCCATTTTAGCGGGGGTAGGGGGGGAGGGGGAGTATTCCCTCGCCTTTCAAATACTTCTGCAGGCTATGACATTGGCTGCCATCTTTATCTCCCTGAGTCTTGATACCAAAATACAGAATCTAGTGCGTTTCTGTCGTTTTGAAATAACACAGCATTATGCTGCCTGTCTGTCAAGGTAAAGAAAGAGCTGTACAAATCTGTACATGGCAAATAACAGATCATTTGTACTGTATAGTTTACAGACTGGCAGGAGGAACGATCCCAGCATCTCAGTGTTTGCCGTCTGTTCCCTACAGGTCAGAATATATGTGCGGAATGTCTACAGGAGCTCCAGTGAACATGCAGAATATTCCAAGTTAGCAGGCAATTGATTTCATTATACTTAGGTCTTAACCATGATATATTAATTGTAATTGGCAACTGATAACATGGCAGAAGACACAATGAGTGAGAGGCTTTGGAATGAACTGTTCATTGAGTTGATTCCAAAATGGCCATTAGCTCAGTCAGTGTAAATGTGGGTTGTAGGAATATTTAAGTGACAGCTGGAAGTGAAACTTTCTAAGTGCTATATTCCATTCTCTTAACATGCACCTAGAATTGGAGTAATACATAATTTTTTTGCCTACTACTGCTATGAGTAGTACTTCAAGATTAATCAATGTTAAGAGTACAGACATGCTTTTGTAACTACTTTGAGATACACTTAGCTTTGAACTTTAGACCAATACCATTGTAGTGTTTCCACAACACAGTCACTTACTAGTCAGGATTGAACTCTCCTTGTCTAGTTACACTCATATGGCTGTATTTGAGAAAAATGTGAATGTTTATCCCAAAATTTGATCTGGAACAATAATATTTTAAGTAACTTTTGACAAAAAGTTTTCTCCATGATAGTTGCTGAATTACGGCGGGGGAGGGAAACAACAACAACAAAAAACCCACCCAGGTAATTTTTAAGTGAAGGCCCGGACTTTCAAATTAAAAAATAACCTTCACAAGTTGTAACGAAAACTTACTATTACATTTCAATGAGCCCTTCCCATGACACCTCCAAGGAGAATGGGCTGCTGTAAGTACACAGCAGCTCCACGTTGAAGTACAGCACAGGAAAGGCATGGAGCTGTTGGAGTGGGTCCAGAGGAGGGCTACAAATATGATCTGAGGGCTGGAACACCTCTCCTATGAGGACAGGCTGAGAGACTTGGGTGGTTCAGCTCCAGGGAGACCTTATTGCGAACTTTCAATACTTAAAGGGGGCTTGTAAGAAAGACGGGGACAGACTTTTTAGTAGGGCCTGTAGTGATAGGACAAGGGGTAATGATTTTAAACTAAAGGAGGGTAGATTCAGACTAGATATAAGGAAGACATGTTTTACGATGAGGGTGGTGAAACACTGGACCACGTTACCCAGGGAAGTTGTGGATGCCCCATCCCTGGAAACATTCAAGGTCAGGCTGGATGGGGCTCTGAGCAACCTGATCTAGTGGAATAATATCCCTGCCCTTGGCAGGGGAGTTGGAGCTAGACGATCTTTAAAGGTCCCTTCCAACCCAAACCATTCTGTGATTCTATGATATTTTGGAATGGTATATTTGCTGTTTAGAGTAGCTGATAGCTGGCTGTACAAGCCTGGTTACATTCATCAATCTACACTGTAAGTAAAATGGACATAAGAGCAGATTACAGGAAGGTAGCTGTATGTCATCATAAGTTTCTGGCAAGGGTGCCCTGTAATTACTGTATGCCAATCAGCCTCTGTGTGAACAAACTTCTAAATGTGATGATTGACTGCTTTGGTAGTGGTAGTGAGATGCTCTGGAAGCAAGTATTTATCCAGAAGACGGTAGGTTGTATGATTCAAAATATGTTTTCCTAATGCCTAATATGTTATGCAATACGGACAGCCGCTGCATCTGTTGTGTTTCCAGTATTAGATTCTGAGGAAACTAGCACTTTTTTGGGGGTAATAAGTTTGTTTCTTAGCCATACATTTTTGATCAACTTAGAGTAAGTGGATTGGTTTTACAAAAGTGTTTTGTGGGTAAGAAAGGAGCTCTCACTGTGTGCAGGACTCATGCTGCATAACTTTAGGCAAATGGCTTTGGGGCTTTCTGCAGGACACTCTTTTGCCATTATTTGAGACAGTTTAGGGTCCTGAACATACAGACTCAGATCAGTAAAGCAAATGAGCTTAAAGTAAACTGAAGTAGATACAGTGTAAATACCTTTCTCTTGTGATGAAGTTGTGATTTGAAGTTGGATTTGATTCAGAGATCTTGTGGTTCAAGTACAGGATTAGCAGACACTAGGTCTATGCTTTGTCCTGTTGCAGAATTTCTGTGGGGGACCAGGAAGGTTTCAAGCTGTCTTCATAGCACAACATCACCTGATGTAATGAATGCAAAGGAGCACTGTGAGACTTAGTTCATGCATTATTATAAAGCCTGTTGAGAGGCTTTCTTGGCTAGCATCTCTAAATAAAACAAATTATTCCATGAATGGCAGAACTAGTGAAGCTTGGTTTTCCTTCAACTGATTTACTTTGTTTACCAACTGATTTACTTTGTTTACATCTATCCTAGTGTCTTCCTCATCCTTTCCCACTGTCACTTCAGAGCTTCCTCCTTATCTCTGTCCCAACCGTTTCTGTGATTGCTTGAAGTTACTCCACTGCTATGCATAATTATGAAGCCTCCATCTCCTGCTCATGTACCACCAGCAGTGGTTGAATCTGGAGTTAACTTGTGCATGAGCTGAGAAGAAAATGTAGCTATTAATCATGTCTTATCATTTTCTTCAGCAAGAATGGCACACTGGGCCTCTCGTGTTTATTCAACCACCCTTTCTATGGAACTTGCAGGAACACCATGGTTTTGGCATGTTGGCCAAATTTTATTTTAATCATTTGAAGAGTTCAAAAATTAGGAGATGGGATTGCCAGTCAGCACAGCTGCATAAACTATGCTTCCGCAGGAATGGGACTAGAATAGGGGCTGTCTAGGAAAGCCAGGTGTTAATCTATTTAAGTAAATGCTGCTGTATTCTTTGAGAAATGCCACATCATACTATCTGAGTTTTGTAGTTTTTAAAGCCTTTTCCTTGATTATTGATTAAACAGAGTCTCCATTGGTCAGTAAATTTAAGTGAAAGACGACAATTTCTGTCCTTTCCCCGCCCTGCCCCTCAGGATATGGCTGACCTTTCACCCTCTTGTATTCTTATTTGTGAATGGATTTCTTGCAAACTTCAGTCATTTAGGTTTGTCGTGTTTAAATTTTCATGGAGTCACTTCAGGCTATGTCCACTAAGTCTGTTTTGCTTAGACAAAACACTTTGTACAAATTTTCTCTTTGATGTTAGTATCTATGACATCAAATGTTAGCCATATACTTGGTTTTCTTCTGAGTACCTATTCTTGATTTTTGTAAAGCTTTTTGTAGTGTTCTGCATGGAAGGTGCTGTATGCAGTAGACCATGACATAGTTAGGAGAAGACTTGCCTGCTTTATCTTTAGACTTGGAAACGTTGATTTTCTTTGAGAGAAATTGTTCAGAAACATTTATGCCCTTGAACACTAGGTAGTCAAAGCTGCAAAAGCTGTGATGGGTTTATTAGCTGTTGTTTGAATATTAGTTATTATGAGGACTTTTAAAAAAAACAAAAAAAAAAAAAACCAAAAAAAACCAAAACACCAAAACAAAACAACAAAAAATGACAAGTACCAAGGTGGGTTTTTTGTTTTGTTTCTGAATCTAATGCAGTTTTTTCTTTTCCATTTTATTTTCTTAAATTCTTTCTTAAACCCTGCTAAGACAACCTGTATGAATCCACAGGTTTTGAAATTACATATGTTCATGACACATTTCTCATAAATCCATTTCAGCTGTAAGGTTGTATCTATATGCATGACAGCATAGTAGGAAGAAGCAAAAAGAGAGTCCTTGTAGTAAACTGGTAAAATCTGTTTCACATGTTGAATAAACATAAAGACTTATGGAAAGGAGCTCATTTCTCTCACCAACAGAGAAGGTGCTATATGTGAACTGTTCCCATAGGCTTAGTAGAGAATAATTTTTTTTTTTTTTTAAATGCTGGCTTTTGGAACAAGGGTAAAGGAAATGGCTTTGGGACACTCCTGTAGTAGCCTGTCTGTATTGTAAGTAAAGTAAAATATACCCTGGGACATGGAATTCATGGTCTGGGGTCTTATTTCAAGGAGCTGCATTCAAGAATAGTGTGTTACTGCCTTATGTTTGGGGCCACTGTACCACTGTCCTGGGTATAATCAATGCATATTGCAGTTTATGAATTTCATCTTTTTTTATGAACTGCAATCTTTTGGCTTACCCTCAGCTCTGAGAAAATAGTTGTTTGAGTTTTTTTTAAAGATAAGGTAGTAGTAGAAGCTCTTCTTGCTGTCCTTGACATCCCTTGCTAGTTTCAAGTCTAGCTGAACTTTGGCTTTCCAAATACCAGCCCTTCATGGCTGGATAGACAGATTCATTATTAATGTTTTTGCTTTTTTGGCAATAAATATGTGAAATGCATGCATGAGATTTCTGTAGAGATTCTGAATTGTATTTGATGGCTGTGTTTTTAGGGGTGTCAAGCAACCAGCAAAACTTGAAGTACTTAATACTCCTATGATATGACCTGTTTGGTATGATCTTAGTGTGATCACTGTAAGTGTACACTGGGAAATTAAAGTAGAATAAATTTATAATTACAACCCACACAGGTAGTAAAAGTTGTTTATATATGTTTATATATATATATATATATTTATACACACACACACACAATATTATATATACACAATAGATACACACTTCTAAAAGACCCAAGTAGAAATAAAAGTTAAAGCATTTTAGTATGTCTAGCTGCATGTTTAGATCAACTCCCAATTGTTTTGTGTTTTTTCTCTAAGATAGATATTCCCAGTTATTCATTGCTCAAGAAACTTCCCAATGACACATCTGATGTTCTTCAGCAAACTCTGTGTACTTAGGTTTCTTTACCAGTATAGGAGCCAAGCTCAGATGGCATGCTTCTTTTCATACAGGCATCCATGTTCAGGATTCTGTTTAACTTCAGATCAGCCTCATCTCCAGAGGTTACTGATCATTCACTTAAGGAAGAAGCAGCCGTGGGGCTCTTGCCAGACTTTTGGCTACCTTCCACTTCTTTGGAAGTGCTGCTTTTCCTGCACTTGGCTGGGTAACATTGTCTTTGCCCTGAATTAAATGTAACCTATGAATGACTACCTTACAGTTTGACTATCCTGAGAATAAATTAATATCCATCATGAGATCAAGTTTTCCGTGCTTTGCAGGGTGGTGTTCAGCTCTCACATGGTGATAATCAGTTTGCTCTGGAATGGCTGGCTGTTAACACAGCTATTGAGCAATACTGTGCTAACTATTGAAGGATTTGTTTAGTCTGAAATAATCACCATAAAGATAACATGTATTTTTGTTGCATTCAGAGGAGGTTAATCTTCATTATTCTGATGCAGCAAACTTTTGAAACTTCTTTTAATGAATATCTATAATGAGGATTTATCAAGGTTCTGTGGGTGTGTAATCTTACAAAAAGGTTGGACTGTTTAACCCAAGAAAAGATCAACATGTTTTCATTCTGCTCTGTACAGACTTCTTCCATGTTATATATTCTGAATGTAAAATGTATTCTGAGGATGAATATATAAATATTTTTGTTTGATGATTCTATTATATCTGTGTGGAATGTTATCAGGCAGGACTAATTCCAAGACTGTTTTCTGTGCAGTTTTCTGAATAACAGTCTCTGTGTTTGGACCTCACACGTGAAATGAGGCAGACATTTATCCTCATTCTTCATGCAAAATGTCAAATATTTAAAAATAATTCCCAGGTGTGTGTGTATATATGATAAAAAGCCTTGCACAGTCTGCATTAGGCCTGTGGCCTGTTCCTACCAATGGCAATACTGTTTTTACAAGACCATTGCATACAAAAATGCTTATATAGCTACACTATACCAACATGCTTATGTCTGAGTTCAAAACAAGTCTGTATCTGTTTAGTGTGCTTCTGCTTTAATGGGGTAATAGGTCCTCTGCTTTAGCTACACCACTGTCTCATACTCTCTTCCTGGCCACCTCAGTAAAGAGCCTGGCTCCATCTTCTCAAAGACCTCCACATAGGTGTTAGGTCCCCCAAAGCCATGACCAGGCTGAATAAACATCCCAGTTGAGGCCTCCAGTACAAAAAAAAAGCATTGATACAGTTACAGAATCACAGAATGGTTTGGGTTGGAAGGGACATTAAAAATCATCTAGTTCCAAACCCCCTGCCATGGGTAGGGACACCTTCCACTAGACCAGGTTGCTCAAAGCCCCATCCAGCCTGGCCTGGAACGCTTCTAGGGAGGGGGCATCCACAGCTTCTCTGGGCAACCTGTTCCAGTGCCTCACCACCCTCATAGTCAACAATTTCTTCCTAATAGGTAATCTAAATCTACCCTCTTTCAGTTTAAAACTGTTACCCCCTCGTCTTATAACTACACTCCCTGACAAAGAGTCCCTCCTCATTTTTCGTGTAGGCCCCCTTTAAGTACTGGAAGGCTGCTATAAGGTGTCCCCGCAGCCTTCTCTTCTCCAGGCTAAACAACCCCAACTCTCTCAGCCTGTCCTCATAGGGGAGGTGCTCCAGCCCCCTGATCATTTTCATGGCCCTCCTCTGGACCCACTCCAACAGGTCCATGTCTTTCTTATGCTGGGGACCCCAGAGCTGGACACAGTACTCCAGGTGGGGTCTCACCAGAGTGGAGTAGAGGGGCAGAATCACCTCCCTCAACCTGCTGGCCACGCTTCTCTTGATGAAGCCCAGGATACGGTTGGCCTTCTGGCCTACGAGCGCGCATTGCTGGGTCATACTCAGTTTTTCATCCACCAATACCCCCAAGTCCTTCTCTGCAGGGCTGCTCTCACTCCACTCATCGGCCAGACTGTATCCATGTTTGGGATTGCCCCGAGCCAGGTGCAGATCAGTATGAATGAACTGAGACCGGTAAAAAGACAATTTCATGTGTGTGCTGAGAGACAGTGTGAGCTAGAAATGGGTTCATTTACTCCTGTATCACTGTACATTGAGAGTATTTTGCTTTTACAACTAGCTTGAGTATTTTCTTAGTACTGATTATTCTAAATAGCTGATGCCGTATGTATATGTTTTTAAATGTTCGTGTGGAAGATAGCATTGATGGTTATGGGTGGAAGAAAAGCTTGCATTTTGGAAAATGTAAAAAGACATGTGCTTCAGCCAGCACTTCTGGAACACCAGAAGTCCATGTGGTGACCACTTTGCAAATCTATGAGGTGCTTTGGCAAACTGTAGTAAGCCCAGATAGTTAGGGAATTGCAACACATGGAGTACAAAAAGAGTACACCAGAGGAGCTGGCTCTGTTCAGCCCAGGGAATATAAGGCTGAGAGTGCCTTCCATTGAAGAGACAATGGTGACAGATTGTAGCAAGCCCAGCTGTCTGCCTTCAGTTTGTTCACAAGCCTAAATTATTGAAGAGGCTACAAATACAAATAAGCGTGCAGATGTGAAAGTGTGCCAGCCCAGGTGGGACATATCCCCTGTCTTGACAACATTTTTTCCCCGATTAAACTTTGCTTTACGTGCGGAACATCATATAGTGGTCTTTCTCTCTGTTCTGTTCACTTCTCATCACAGCAGACGCTGTGAAGCGTAAGGCTTAAAAAAATGTACTCAGTGCCTGTATGGTGTGTGTCTATGTATGCCTTCTCACTCTTGTCCTTCAAACATTGCCAGCAGAATAACAGCTCAGCAGTGTATAATTAGCTTTCTACTGAGCTTTTAATAATAATTTATTTATTAAGTCTCTTGCTTTTCAAAATGTGTATTTACTTCCCCTTCATTCTGGCTTTCCTTCGTTTTTTTTTCTCTTGCACACTTTTTAGTATATTGCAGTGTATCACTTTTCTGTGTTACTGCCAGTTTGTGAACTTTTGCTTTTATTTCTCTTTTTGTTTCTGTTTTGCCTTAAACCTCTTACTTTTTCTAGTTCTGGTGGGGTTTTTTTATCATTTATCTCCAGAAGGATAAAATGTGCATGGGAGAAGCATATTAAACACTTGTTGTTAGCAAAGTGAACTAAAATACATGAAAGAATGGTCCAGGGGTATTAAGTCCTGGAGGTTTGCTGCTTGAGTGATGAAGATATATATATTTATATATAACACACAACCCCCATAATTTAAAAGCTTTACTTATTGAAGCCCATGTCCATAGCTGCCATTTGCACAAAGCTCTCTTTCAAACCTCTTTCAGGTTTCTGAAAGTGATAATGTGCATCTTGCTTAGTCATGCTCACACAGTTGCCTCCTGACAGCTGCAAGGCTGATAGTGAGACAGTGCATACTGATGTTCTGCACCACTTAGGCCTCTGATATTGGATTGCCCTCCCCAAGGAGCACAGTACAAAGGCTTGCCCTGTGCTGCTCCTGTTCCTAGCTCTGAAGTGCTTAAGTTTTCTTCACTGTCTGAAAAATTGCATTATTTTTTCTTACGTGGTAGGTTTATTGATAGTTGTCATACGTGGTGTGGTACGTAGTGTGTGTTTACTGGAAAAAGCTAGCTTACTTGTCCTCATTCAGTCAATGTAGTTGTCCCAGACTCTTTACCCTGCCATTTCATTTGCCAGAGCAGCATCTCTAGAGATTATCAGGACATTAGCACATAGGATTACAGAAGCAAAAGAAGTAGAAAAAATGTTAATTTAAGACCTTGTTAGGATCCAGGTAAAAACTAATTTATTCAGCGCTCTTTCTTCTGAGGACAGGGCAACTTCATAGAATGATAAGAAACTATGGATGATAAGTGGGATGGAAACTGTAGGTCACTGGAAAATTGGCTTAAGAAACAACATGTTAGAGAGTGTATTTTCACCAAGTTGTATACTTCAGATACATGCTTATGTATATTGTTAGTCAAAAGAGACATCTAGTTCTTTATATGGTTTTGGTTTTAAGTGCTAAAAGTTTTCTAAAGTATTTTTTTCCCTTCAGCTGATGGAGTCTGTGTGTTTAAATGCTTGGTTAACAGAGACACTGAATACTGTCGTGTGGGAAAACAGTCTGTGTTAATTACGCTGGGATACAACAGTGCCTTGCTCCAGTTCAAGTCACAAGCTGGTAAGTCCATCTTGCATTTGTGAATATCTTCTCCTTCCTGCCATGCTACTGTATTGGTAAAGTTCGCTTTAAAATATGTTGTGTTCTACCTCTGTTTCATGTTGGCTATTTAAATATTTCATTTTGTTATGATGATTTGTGCAACTTCATTTGCCTCTAACCCACTCCAGCTGCCTTTTGTGTAGTATGGACCATTCTGTAGTGGAAATAACATTTTTGCAAAACAACTGCAGATTAATTTTCTGAAGAAAGCAAATGCAGATAACACATTCATATGACTTAACTTCATAAAGTCTAATAACTGGTAAACGTAATGCTTTGTGTGGGCAATCTGCCACTTGTTGCTCCCCATTCAGAAATTGTCTTGCAGATTTGTTTGTCTGCATAGTTAATTGAAGTAGCTTAACATACTCCTGCAGTTCTTAGGATAGATTATTTTGTGTGTAGTGATGCTGAAAAGGAAACTCACTCTGTAGAAACATGACTGTATTTTAGTAGAATGTTGAGACCTGTATTTTGATACTTCCACCTGACTTGTGTTTTTGTAAATCTAATAGCTGAGACTTTTTAATATGTGCTACCCTTATGTCCTCATATTGGCTTCTGGAAAAGCATTCTCAGTCTTTATGCAAGGAAATTCAGAAGGATGCCTATTTCTTCTGAGCAGCGGGTAGCATGGCCACAATTCGTTATGAAATTGTGTAACTACAGGTAACATACAACTTCCTCTTTAGCAATAACCAGGAGTTCTTATATAGCAGCCTACATCAGTAGGCCTGATGATTTCCAGGAGGCCATTATAGTTATTTCCATTTTATATTGTGTGGAAACTGAGGCACAGAGCAATTAGAATTGATTTCTGGCAGCTTATTTAAAGACACATACATGTTTCAAAGCATTAAAGGCTGAGAATTTGGATGTAGATGGGTTTGTTTGTGCAATGAGTTGCTATTCCTGTGTCATGTAGACACAATACATGAACTCTTGAGTCCCACTCTACTAGAAAATACAGGTTTTAGACTAAGCTGATTTTTTTCAGTTGGGTGCCAGATCTTGGTGGCCTTTGAAGTCCTACCTGGTTACAGCCTTTCATCTGTATCCATCACAAAAAACTATTCAAATTTCAATGTCTTACCTTACTAAAACAGTATGAATGTAAGCTAAGAATGACTGTGAATGTCTGTCGTGTTTTTTTATCTATGTATCTGAGTGTTACAATTCAGTATTGTGCTTCTGTAAAGTTATCTCTCGAGACTGCAATACAATATTGTCTCTTTGAGATCTACATCATAACTGAAGCGATAATTGAGATTAGGTTGTTCAGTGATTTATTAGCTCACTGCTGAGATAATTAATAACTAATAATTAAGGAGTCAGGGAAGTTTTTCGGCACTCTTTGGTCTGCAATCTCTACCATGTCTTGCCTACCTAGGAAGGTTCTGATTCCAAAAGGCACTGATACTTTGGGATCCCAAGGCAAAAGAAGTTTCTCTTAGTGCTCTTCCCCACCTTTACAAACATGAATTTGAAAAAAATCCAGCTAATTTCTGTACAGTTTGGTATTTTTCCTGAGAGGAGTGCCTTGAAGATTAAGTGGTAAATTCAGTCCTCTCTTTAGCTATATTCCTCGGTGATTTGTGTTTAGTTTATTTATATAGCTACATATTGTGAAATAGATAAGAACAGTATAGATAAGTCTTTTAATTTATTACTTCTGCTTGCTTGTTAACATGACAAAATTGGGTGTTTTCTGTATTTTTTCCATCTTTAAAACTCAGGGGAAAATAAATTGAAATGGCCTGTTAGTCCATGAAACAACTCATTGATAAAATTACAGGAGTATAATGGATTGGTCAAAGTAAAGTCTGTTCGGATTAAATGACAAACCTGTTGATATCAAATGGAATGTGTTGGGTGCTGCATGAAGCTGAAAGTTACTTGTAGGATATTATTTCCCCATGCCATAGGAACAGCTTTTTGGTACCTTCTTCTACATGTTGAGTATATCAAGTAGCACCTAATCTTGAGAAAGTTATATGTTTTTACAAAGAGGTGAAGGCTATACAGCAGAAGCTAACCTTTTGTTTGCTGTGTGCAAGTGTAGGTGTTACTCTCAGTTCTATGTATTTGCAAATGTGTATGTCTGTATAATAAATAAAAATAATGCTGTTATTAAAAAATGGACCAAAACCTCCTTTTTCACATGTTAAAAGTGTTAGTTATGAAAATGCATCATAAAAGTCTTAGGTTTTTTAAGTCCTCTCTCTTTTAGGAAGGTAGAGGAAGATGAGGAATGAGGAATGTGGGGAGAAGGAAATTCATGCCCTGCTTGTGCCCACACAGAGAATTGCTGTTCTGGTTCCAGCAGTTAGACAGTCATAAATCATAGACTGTATCTTTCATTTCCTGCTGAACATATGTTAAACATCTGAGTAGGATCAAGCAGGCAATAAAAATGAAAGTTAGTAGCCTACAGGCTTTTCTTTCAAAAACAAAGATCATTTATCTGTTACAGACCAACCAACCAGTCTGTAACTCATGTGTGGCAGACTTGGTATGTAGCTCTCTACTCCTTGGTGGAAATGGCCTGCTTAATTTAGCACGGACTTAGTTCATGAGCATAGGATGAATTATTCTTTTGGGGTTGTGGTAGAATGCAGGTTCCTCTCTTCTCTTTCAAACCTCATAACCCTGGTCTCCAGCCACTTTCACAGTGCATCCAGGCATTGGACGTGCCAATAGTTGGTGTCTGTCGATGTTGTTTTACTAGCACAACTCATCTTTAAAGTTGTCTGCCAGCTCTAATAGCTGTGCCATTTACATAGAAGCACGATACAGGTGGGGGAAAAAAAAAAAGTGTTATTTACAGTTTTGAGTTATTTATAGCATATAGTCTTGTGGATCTCCACATACAGAGCTGGAGACATATGAGAGTGTGTGTCTGTAGAGAGAGAGATATATATATGTGTGAAATATATTAAAGGCATACATTGAATTTTATATGTGTAATCATACATGCTGTTACTGCAGTATGTATTCATAATTCAAGGAAAGGAACATGGTATATCTTATGGTTATTTTTTCCCCCCAGATTATTATTTCATGTAATTACATATAGATCTAATGAGCTATGGTTTCGTTAGCAAGTCACACAGTCCAGAAGGAACAAGTTTGTAGAACAGAACAATTGGTGTTGGGGTCCTGGTATGCAAACTATACTCATTTGGGAAGGAGGCAAGAATGGAGGGTATGTTTACTTTGAACTAGACCCAGTCTGGTCACATAGCCTAAATGACCATTGACTGTTGAAGTTTGTTCCTGGAGTGCATGTTTTGGTTTAATTTCATCCAGAAGGATTCCAGTTAGTGTGTACTGAGACCACTCAGTCATGCAAACCAAAGCACTGTAAGTGGCAACAACTAATACATATGCCTCAAGACCCACAGGGTGCAATGAAGCTGTTCAGCAGTTTAAATCTAAGAATTTGTGTCAAGTAATAAATTCTATGAAGTAAGGACCAAATGACTCTGTGGTTGCTTGCTAGTTTCTGTTTAAAGTAGTGATTCTGTTTTTCAGAAAAGCAAAAAAAGAAGAGTTTGGTTACCTGAATCTTGTTTTATTTGAGTTAATTTAGAAAGCAGTTAAACTCAGAAATATCTTTAATCTTGCAGCTTGAAACTCTTGTGGAGTTTTATTGTGTAAACAATGAGGTGCAACTTGTTGAGAGGGGAACTTATTCAATGCGTTGACTGTAAATTGCACCTCTGCACTTCACGATGATCACGAAGTCCAGAATTTGCTAGTCTCAAAAGAGCAGTAGGAGGTTCTGCTACTGGAATGACTTTAAAAATCAGAAAGGTTTTGACTTTTAAGCCATAGTACCTGCACAACTGTAATCCCTAACTTCTCACCTCTGGGGCAGAAACTTTGTTTCTGTGTCATACTCCAGTTTCCAAATTACTCCACTGTCACAAAGTGGCTCTAAGCTTTGTAGGTGCTTTCCCTGAGCTAATTCTTATGTGGCTGTCCCAAACACTGGCTAGGCTTCGAGAGTATGCAGCTATCCGGTTAAGCTGTTCAGCTTCAATGGAATTAACTGTCTGATGATAATTTTTCAGGTTGTGTTTGGAGCTGGGGACTGTGGTGTTCAAGAACAAATACCCATGATGAGATTTTGGAGACTGGGGGTCTACTTGCAAATCTTAACAGACAAGGCTGCCACCAACCATGCATTCTGGTGTGTCCATATCCATTAGCCTCGCTGTGCAAACCTGTGGGTTTGCCATTGTCTCACTCTGTGGTTTTCTGTGCCATTGCTTTTCTTGATCCAGTTAGAGGCAGCCATTCACAAGTTTTGTGGTGTTTTGAGCTGACTCACTGAGTGTTCAAGGTGGTAGGATCTAAAGGGAAGCTCAAGACCTAATCACTTATGGCACTGTTTTCAGTACCTTCTGTTTCTCCAGGCTTTCCTTGAACGTTTCTGTGGCAATGATTTTAGCATTAGCATTTTAAAGTATTGATTGATTCTGATTCCTGGGAGGACAAAATAGAGGGGATTGGAAAAAGGTCAATTGCTTCTCCCCGTTTTTTGCGTAACTCATTATGATATTTTCATTTGAATTATTCTGGGCTGTTTTCTTACTAGTTAATATTAGTGTTTGGCTTTCCAGATATGATCTGATTTTTTTTTTCTTTTCTTCTATAGGCAAGTAATTTAGTACTGTAATTTTCCCACAGTTTTAGAAAAATTTACCATATGAAGGATTTTAAATTTCTAGATTTTTTTACTCCTATATGTTAGACCTGAGTACTGCTAGATCTGCCTGCCTGTAAATTATAATATTGCAGTGCTAGTTCTCTGTTGAAGGTGGCAAAATGCTTGATTTGGGAATTTGTCCAATCATTCAGAGTATTTAAAAATTAGTTCTAATGTCTTGTGTTCTGGTAAGAGTGGAAGAGATTGGGGATGGGTGGGTGGATAATTGTTTAAAACAGACAGTACTTCATTCCAGTGAGGCAAGGTATGTCTTAGAAAATGTTGGCAGTATTTTGAAAATTAATAGCCACTAATTCAGTGCTACCAGATAGTGCTTTCAGGTGGCATGTCTGTGGTCACCAGTTCAGAAGAGGCTCTCGCTAAGCACTGCTAAACTTCTCATGTACCAAGACTTTCAGCATTCTGGCTATTTAAAACTAAAAAACACAAGTGAACCACCTGCATCAACCATATCCATCTTATAATTTCCATTTCATCCAATTATACTGCACTGAGCCAAATAATCTTACTTCATTAAAGTGTAATTTGTATTCTGAGGAAGCTTGCTTACATAAAATTCATCCATTCTTTTGAGGAAGAATAAAAAAAAAGGGTCTAATGCTTCTTAGTTTAATAGTTCCCAAAGTGTAGTTTAACTTCAAAAGTTTTGCAATATCACAATAATTTGTACAACCTTTATGTAAATTTGACTACAACTTAAAAACCCATTTCTCTCTGTTGTCTAATACAACCCTAATGGCTGTTCTAAAGAAAGTGAAACATTTATATTTAGATACTTTATAATGCCATTTTACAAATCATGACTATTCTTTTGGTAACGTTTTTAGTGTGAGATTGACACAGTGGGGGAAGCTTTCGCATCTGCTAGTTCACATTGCTTTGGAGTGTGGTTGCAGCTTGAAATTAAAGGTACTCCTTTAATATTTTTCTTGATAATAACTGACTGTTTTATCAATTTGGCTTCATTTTTGGTTTATATCAATGTGAATCGTGTACTAATGGGTGGAATGTTCTGTTAGAACGAAATCGATTTTAGTTAGGATGTTTGGCTTGGAGGTGATAAAACAGTATTTTGCGTTCTGCTTACCAAAGAAAGCATATCTTACTGGTGCTAAAAATAGAAAATGTTTTTGCTTTGGGAAAAGTATGACTTAGGAAACTTAATAATAAGATTTGGTACATGTGGCATCCAGTTCCTGATGTGGAATTACACAAGGCCATCAGTCATGTTTCCTGTAAAAACGCACAACTGATTGAGTCCCCTGTGTGCTGATGAAGTGCTTACTGACTGAATTTCTAAGCATCTAGTTCTCCTGTGCTGACACTTGAGATGATTCACCCACTAGTGTGTTTGGGACAAAATCATTTCCATTGCACAAATCCAGACTCATAAAAAAAGTTTGAAAGAAGGCTGCAGAAATTCACTTGCAAGGTAGCATTGTGATAAGTGACCTAGTCTGCAAATTGTGATTTAATATTCAGTAATGTTTACAACAAAATGATCTACTGCTAATTGAAATATTAGTAAATGAGTTGTTAAAATGAACAGAATCCCATTAGTCTAATCTGCTGTGTTCAGGGCAAGGAAAAGCTGTAAAATTGGTTGAAAGGTATAATTTAAAGAGAAAATATTTTGTATAAATATTGTCAAACTGATGTAAACCCAAGGATTTCTGGGACCTTTTTCTTTTGAGTCTGTGTGGTGAATGCTGTTGGAATTTTACTAGGGTACTTGTAATGGATGTCACTGAATTTCTGAAGTCTAATACTTACAACTGAATAGAAGCAAAAAGATTTTCTTCATCATTTGGAAATAATACTCCAACCTCAGACATCTTGGATAGTAATCTTGCCTTGATAAGCTTACTGTATTTTTATTGCATGTTTCACTTTTTTGCAAAGTAAGCGTTCTATTATTTGGGTATTTTGCAATTCTGTTGTTCCAAATGAAAGACTGTGTCCCACTTGTTAACAGGACACAGCCTGACCTGTCTGATCATTTGATATAGTCTTGTGATAAGTTATGGACTTACTTCCATTCATTTTTTTTCAAATGTAGTCAAAATTATAACTGTACACCTTTCATCAGTTACAGGCCAAATCTATTGCTTGATGTAAGTACTGCATTTTAATGGCAGTCTACAGTAGATAATGCAAAATAATGTGGGAGCAGAGCTTCTCCACGGCTGTTATGCTAATCCCCTTAGATCAGAAAACCTAACAGCTGTTGGTAAAATATATTTATTTAACGATTTATTGCAAGTAGCGTTATTTTGGATTGCTGCTGTGTGGAGTTCGTGGGGTTTTATTCCTTATTGAGTTTTCTTTCCCTTATTCTCTATGTGTTAGTTTGGTTTTCTTTCCTTTTCTCTCCCAACAACCATCCAGTTTTGTTACTGGAGCCTATTTTTTTTATTCCTTCGCCACCCTGTTCCCCTTTAGAGTAGTGAGAGACTCCATCTGTTTTGAGCAGATGGGTGAAGTGCACTATGTTAATAGCTTGTGTTTGTGTGTCTGTGTCTTCTGCTGTGAGGATAAGCATTTTGTAAAGAGAAATAAGTACAGCAGTTCTGCTTATGCAGAGTGCAACCATTGGAGTGACAATTTACTGGGAATAGAGTATGAACGTGCCTGCGGGAAGTGCTACAGGGGCCTGAGGCTTCTGCTCTCCTTTTTGGGAAGGGAGTAGTGCGAAAGAGACACCAGAAGCAGGGCTTTTTGGAAAGATGTTCCTGTTATCTCTGATCACAGGGATCAGTTTTAGCTGGCCTTTATTCAGTTTCTACACAGTTCGGTTTTTAGGGCTATCAGTGCAGTAATATCTGCAGAATATCTCTGATAAGTTATCAAACTGTATATTTGATTAGCATGGGTTTAATGTCCAACAGCAAATGTTAGTTAGCTGAGGTGCATAGCTAGTCAAAACTTTACAGTCAAATGCCTCAGTTTTTCAGCAACCTACAGCTTTCTGGCAAGGTGAAAGTTTTCAAATGAATTTCTGTTTTCAGATTTTAATTGGAAAAAAAAGGGGGAGGGAAATGAGAAATAAATAAAAATCCTAACAAGCTTGTCTTTCAAAGAAAATGTCTGAGAGTTACATTTTTCATGTTCTTTGAAATTATTTGCATGGGAATTTTTTTTTTTAATTTTCTCAACAAGACTCCTGTGAAAGCACTTCAGCCCACAAAAATGGGAGTTTTCCTTGCCTTCTTAAGGGCTAAGAAACAAGGAGAAACTGACACTTTTCTCCTGAAAGCTAATAGTTCATTCTGTAAGATGAGTTTTGCTCCAAAGAGGTATTTATTATGGGGTACACTAGAATATGAACTAGGCTGTTTTTGCTGTTTCCTGGTAGCTACCTGCATGAATGTTTTTATCACATGATGTACAATAAAGGTAAGAAAGCATACCCCTTACTGAAGGAGATTTAGTTGTTGTGAAGTAAGAGCTTGCACATAGGCAGTTACTGAAGAGTGCCTAATGAATTTAAATCATTTTCCAAGTTTGTTCTTGACTTTTAAAACAGGAGACAGTTTGACTTGCTGGATTTAATTTTTTTCTGTGTTACGGACCATAGAACACAAGCTTCTATTCACACCAAAGAGTTTAAGGACAACTTTTGTTACAGATAAAAATACAGGTGTTTTAAAAACAGTTTGTTTCAGCAGGTGAAATGCACAGATTTAAGGGCTGTGTTGTACTTACAGCAGTGACTGCAGGTCTTTTAGATGCACTCAGCACTTGGGCAAGTTGTGCAGTCTGTTCCACTGTGCTGGAAATAAACTAGTGTCCAGATTAGGCTGCATACTCATAGTGGTCTTCATGCCAATATTTTCCATTATTTTCAGAACAACATCCAGATGAGGCTCCTTGAAAGAGAAGCATCTCTGGTTTTTTTGGCGGAGTTTTGAGTTGGGTGGGGGTTTGAGATACTGAAAAGGTATAGATGAAAAGGCAATAAATAGGTCTGCTTACCTCTACCCTCAAGAACATCAGGTCATTCTTGTTGGAGTAGTTACTGGAGGTCTTACAATGCATAGGAAAGTGTAAATGCACTGTAAGAGTTACATTTTAAAGCCTTGTTTCATTAATTTGCCCCTTTTGGAACATGTTTATAACACTTGTAAAGTTTTGAGGGTTTTTTTACACCTGCAAGTGGAAAACTTTAGATTGATTTAAGTGATTGGGGTGGTGGGGGCACAAGGATATGTTTTCCAGTCAGTGAAAATTGTAAGTTATTTCTCTGAAGACAGCCAACACCGTTAAAGAAGAGTCATGGCCATCTTCCCAATTTGCAGTTTTTTTCAGAGAGTTTGAGGGTGAAAGAAGATGGCTGTGCATAGCATCAAGAAGCACTTGTGCTCTCCTTCCCCCCAGCACATTAATTTTGGATTTTACAGGATAGATTAATTTTTGTTTAAATATAACCCCTGATAACCCAGAAAATTTTGTAAGCAAGCAGGACCTTTTTCTTTATAGATGAACGAAGAGGCAAAAAGCCTGCATGATTTGTTCAAGGTAATAGAATGAATCTCAGGAGTGGATAGCAGACTTCTGAAGGGGTGACATTTGAAACACTACACTCAGATTACTAGGCAACACCTTTCAGTAAAAAAGCATTACACTTGAGTTTGCTTTTGAAAAGATGATAGTAGATCTGAAGAGCCTACCTGCTTGTTCCCTGAGATGAGAAAATCAGTTCCTTGCAGCATCAAAGGAAAAGATATATAGAGTGCTAGAACCTTGATGAAGACTATAGGGCTGAGGATTAACAAAAAATATTATTTGGCTGTTCTTGAAAAATATTTTACTGACTTTCAGTTCTGTATGGTTGACCCCTGGTTGCAAAATAAAATTTTCAAAGTACGTGACCCACCAGTATTCTAGCCTGTCAGTGAGCCAAACTGTTTTTGGTGTAGATCCTTTCCTGGTCCCTTTACTTTAAATAAAGAAGAAAATTCAGTTTTCATAAAAGCCAAGATCAGTTCTGGATATATTTCTACATATGACAGTTTAAGTTCCCAGATTCTTAGGAAGATCGAAATTAAATTTAATTTTAAGGACCTTGATCAATATGCAGATAAAGCCGTATTTCATATCACAAGCAGGATGAGGTATTGAGTAATAAGAAGTTCCTTTACAGAAAATACATGAAGAAAATAGCTTAATGTATTTGCATGCAGAAGCAAATGCAGAGAAGACAGGCTATTGTAAATTGCTGTTGGATATAGAAAATAGACTTGCTGGATGTAGAAAATGGACTTGCAATAAATTCTTATCTTTCTTCTGGGACAGTCTACAAAAGGAAGAAACATGTTGTTCCTTGTCCATGCTAAAGACAGACAAACCTGTTTCTTTTCTCTATAGTAGGGGGTCCTTATTTGGGAGAATTTCTTAAAGCTTCAGCATGTCTTACTTTTGAATTTATTTCTTGTGTCTGTCGTGCAGAGTGTTCACAATAATTCCATTTTTCTATATTAGCCACTAAAGATGTACTATTTGGCACTTCGCCCTGCCACATAAATGAATGAATGTCTGAATTCTCAGACAATATTTGAAAGCGGTAGCAATTGTTATGAATAATTCCTAGGCAATTTGCATTTCCTAAGAGATTTCCCTTTAGAATCCTTTGGCTGCTTGCATTCAAAAGAAAAACAAAATCCCAAATTCGCATCTGCAACAGTAATTCCTTCCTTAAAACCTGATCTTTAGTTTGTAGCTATTTAGCTATAATATCCCTCAAATAGTAAGTAGAAGCAACTAGAAGATTTTTGGTGAATGTTTTATTTATAAATGTTGAGGATAAACTAACATCCAGTGAACAAATGAGAAAAAGAAAAGAGGAGGAAACTCCTGCTTTAAGGGGGCTTTTCTCAGTACCTTTATTCAGTCAGCGCAGGATCAGACAAGGCTGAGGATTTCTCAAAGGTGAAATCATTAAGTTTTCATGGATAAGTTGTAAACCAGTGCTCTTGGTTGCTGTTGCTTCTTTCACTAGAGTATTTTTCACTTCCCATCCAACAACAGCAACTAAATATATATTTCTATTTTTATGCTGAGATGTTTTCTCTCACAGTGTTAGCCACTGATGAATGTGTAGAATGTGGAGTTGGGATTTAAAGTTTGTGGAAACATTAAGATGTATTAGATCTAACACTGTTCCTATTTTTATTGCTGAATCTTTACTGCTGTCTAATAGAGAAGATTTTAATTCTGTATTTTTCTTGCGGTTGATGAATGAAATGAGACACTTTTTTCCTCTGTGGTCTTCCAGAGCCTCTTGTGATCCTGCAGGTACTCTGTTAGGAAAACTTTAAGGCCATCTGAGGTCCATTATAAAAGATTGTGGAGGAACTCTGTCAACCTCCTGTTCTGTCTTTCTATTTTGATGTACTCAGTGAGTACTAGTTTTGTAATTTGCCAGCACTCTGGAGAGCTCCAGCAACAAACGTCTTATTTGTATATAAAGTACTGCATCACAAGGAAATCATACTTTTTTCTCATAGCATCAAAGAATAATTCAGTTGGAAGAGAACTCATATGGTCATCTGGTCAAGGCTCCTTTGCAAAGCAGGTTCAGCCCCAGGTTCCTCAGAGCTTTGCACAGTTATATTTTGAAAACTTTGAAGGACAAAAACTTCTACAGAATAACCTCTCTAGGCAAGCCTTTCCAGTTTTTCTTAGTGTTGTGGTTTTGAAATCCATTCTCATTCCTGGACACCAAAGATGTTCTTCTGAGCTACCAAAAAGTCTCTGCAGAGGTATGAAAATAATGTGCAAAGAGTGACTAGAAAAGAAAGGAGTCAAGCATGTCACTGAATCTGTAGCATCATCTCGTACCTTCAGATAGAAGAAAAAAAAAAAAAAAAAAAAAGGAGAAGCTTAAGGCAATGGGTGATTGTCTGGAAAAAAAATCTCTGCTGTCCAGTGTCAGACTTTTTTCTGGTGTTGTCTCTTCATGCACAGAAAAATCAGAGGGACTGATCTGTTTTAAGCTGATTTCTGCATCCTCCAGCAGAAAATTGGCATTGTCTGTAATTTGGGCCACTCTTCATTGTCATGATCTAGTCACTTACTGTTTCATTCTGACCATCATCTCTGTGTGGGAGTAAAAAGGGCATGTTGATGACATATTCATGGTAATTTACAATCACTTCTGGAACAATTTAATGATTGAGGCCGCCATATCACCCCAAATTCAGATGTTGAATGTGGCATCTTCTTCCCACTGGAGCTGACAGGCCAGAAGTAACAAAGTGGGACTTTCACCCACCTGGAAATTACATGGGAATATTCTGCAGAGTGGCAACAGATCAGCTCTCTAGCAGATTTCCTCAGCAGGTGAAGTGCATTTGAATAAGCTGGTGAGTTGTGTTTTACAATTTCTGCCACCCTTACAGTCTTCTACTAGAGTAAGGTTAAACTGACCTGTTAATTCACAGCAAACTAATGTTGTGATGCTTCTTAGACCTATTGTTCCAGACTTTTAACAAAATTATTTCATTTCATACATTAGACTGCTCATAATTCCAACTGAGAGAAATGGCTTGAACTCTGGATGCTTACAAGTGGACTTTGTTATGTGGGGTAGCCCAGAGGTTCAAGAGGCTGTGCCCTCAATTGATTTCAAGTCTCTGAGGAAGTATGGCTGTCTGTCACATTTTTGGTGTGAAATTCTTATGGTGAAACAATATATGACTGCTCCAAAGACGGAGCTTTTTCTATCCAGTTTTCCAGTTTTAGTGATTTCTAGCTGTATAAAGACGGGAAACCTTGGATAACAATAATAGCAATTTGTGATGCTTTTGCTGAATTCTATGCAGTCTTTATTATACACTTTTTCCAAGAATTTAAAATTCTCTACTGAGGATCTCTCTCTCAAGACCCTACTCAAAAATACATTTTTGGCCCATTAAATGTAACTTTGCAGCAACCATGCTTATGCTGGGTTGTGTAAACATGGGTCTTTGTTTTCATTGCCAAACAGCCTGACATTGAGCTTGTCCTGATTTCCAAAGCTAAAGGGAAAGTCACTTGCTGTCTTTTACATTTCTTCCCTTTTGGATATGCCAGCTTTCTGCAGTGGAAAAAGATCAGCACAAACAAATCTCTGTTTTGCGGATTTCAAAATTTCCTGAAATGATGAGGAAAACTCTCCCTGGTTACTGTATTGAGAAGTTTATTAATTATTTGTTTCTGTTATCTTCAGACCCTTTGTTTCGAAGCCCATTCAAAGTATTGAATCATTGAATTATCTCCAAATGATTAGAGCACTTAGCATGTACTTCCCAGTGCACAGTTACATGCTTCAGGCAATTGCTATTTTTATTTGAAAACCTGTGAACTGTTCTAGGAGTTTCCTGTATCTCTGGTTTAGCAAATTATGAATGTGATGTGGTCTGATTTCTCTCTTCTCTTGTCTTTGTATGAACAGAAGATGCAAGACTTCTATCCCTGATTCCCCCCCTGACAATTTTTCCTTATAGTGCTTTTTCTAGATACTTTCTCCACTTACTGGCATGTGCCTTTCTTTTGGACATCAAGGAATTACTTTATGCTTGGGGGTTGGTTTGGTCTTAAAAGATGGAGACAAAAGCCCTTGTGTGAACTGGTTATTTGTTTTTTAGGTCCACATGATTTTTCCTGTTACTTACCTAATGTCAGAAGTGATCTTGTCCACAGAAGCCAAAGGGCTATAACTTTGAGCTTTTTAGCTAGACTGCTTCTAAAGGAAGATACATGGTCCTCAGCCTGGCTTTTTAGGCCAGTTAAATTTGAGTGGTTTATTCCAGGTTGTGAACCTCCTCACTCAGATCCATGCATTTCACAATAACCCTAGGTGGTTCTCTGTATGGAGCTTGGGTTAGTGTAGATTAACCTGAAATAGCAGGTTGAGGCTTGTGTTCAGCCACTCCTCTGTTAGAGTTCACCATCACAGATATTTGCAGGAGTTAGCTAACCTGAATGGAGAATCCTTGACAACACTGTTGCATGCATCCAAGTGCTTCTTAAAATCTTTTGATGCTGGCCAGATCTTTGCAACAGCTCTTGTCTGTTTAATGAAATTTGAAACTGTTGACTGTGCATTTATGAACACCATAAGTCAAATGAAGCATTCCTCTCAAGTGTGACTGAATGTATTTTTATCTTGTCATTGGATGTTTATCTTCATTTACTATCTTTGTGGTTTTTGCTACATTTGTGTCTTTTCTATTTTTCTTTTCCAGAATACAACACATTTTCAAATGCATTGAAGAGATGCCGTAGCCAAAAGAAGGAGAGCTCTGTGTTCAGTCAGAGAACAGATGAAGCATCCGCTCTTCAGTATTTTCAGGTAATGAGACTTCAGTGCCAGTTTGTGAAATCTAAGTTACTGTTGTTTACTTCACCTTAGTCACCAGGTCAGTTAGAAAGATAGCTTAGGTTTATTCAGAGGGTGGTCAGGACCCTGGTAATTTAAGTACCAAGTAATTTAAGGTAAGATTGATGGAAGGTGGGCTTTATCTTTTTTCTGTTTTTCCTTCCTCCTTTCCTTTTAGTTTTATGGCTGTTTGTCTCAACAACAGAATATGATGCAGGATTTTGTGAGGACGGCCACTTATCACAGAGCTATCCTACAGAACCACATAGATTTTACAGACAAGGTAAGCTCTGTTATGAGTCTTAAATGTTCCAGTATGCTGCTTAGGCTCTAAACTTCTACTTGCCCTGTAGAGCAACAATGATCAGACTGGAGCCTTTTCTCACCTGGGACTTTGTGCATGAATATACTAACTCATGTGTGCTTTATATTATTAATGTTATTGTCAAGCACATGGATGACAATGCATGATGGTGATGGTACATCCTCAGGATGAATGGCTCCAAACATGGATCCAAACATGAGCTACAAATTCCTCTGCGGTCTTCTGTGGGCAATCTGGGAACCTACACGTATATGTTTCTTGACATTTTGGGCAGTTATCATTCCCATTTGGCATCTTGGAGCTTGTATACAATTTTAGTTTCCTGATCTTAACTGTTGACTTGTGTATTTGCTATTGTGCCATATAGACTCTTGCAAATACCTGCAAAGGTGTTCTAGTTTATGTCTCTTTCATGGAGGTCTACACTGAATGTTTTTGCACCCCACAGTCATTACAAACTGAGCAAGCACATATGTGGTTGCTGTGACTCCATTTGTACAAGGCAAAGATTTGGAAACAATGCAGGAACTTACAACTACAGGTGCCAAACTTATCTCTAAAATATGTATCTAGATCTTGAAGACTACTGTTATGAATATAACAATGATTATTACTTCTTTACCTAGTCCTCTGCCTCTCACATTGTCCAAACCAGATACTTCAGCAAAAGACAAAAGAAAACTTTTGTTACCCTGGGGAGATGTAGGATAATCTGCCTCCAAGCCACAGATTAAGTAATTTTCTAATTTTTTTTTAGGCTTCTTGAAATGCAGGGCATAGGACTAGTATATTTTACAATATTATTTTACTTTTTTTTTTCCTATTTCAATTAATCACACTAACTAAAGACTTTCTGACCCTCTCCAGAATCAGTACCCATGCACACTCTTCTCTGATTCCACCCTTAATACAGCAACAATTTCCGTAATATAATTGCACGTTATGCGGAAAAGTATCTCCTTCAGGAAGATTTTGATTTATCAGCTTTCTATTTCTGTCATTTTGCTCTTATGTTGTGAGGCAAAGGAGGACTGAAGTTCTAATTTTCTTTATATTTTTCTTCCATTGTGTCAATTTTTGTTGTCTCTTCTTATGTAGCCTTGCTTCTGAGGTCAGTATTCTCAGTCCTCTTTGTCTTTTTCTGTATGAAGAAATTGCATATGCCCTGTTATTATTCTTGCCCTCATTCTCAGTGTCACTGTTAATTCTTCAGCACCTATTTTGAGAAGGATTGGCAGGAGTTATGCATGGTAGTGTGGACAATGCCATACAACTGATTTATATTGCAGAATTCTAACTTCCTAGTTATTCTTTACTGTACTTCTCATAAATCTTGACTTCTTTTCCTGGGACTGCATCTGTCCATTGAGTATTGATCTTCACCAAACAATTCATAATGGTGCCTAGGCTCTTTGATGATGATGATTCATTTAGGACTTGGATGGTACATGAACAGTTCATGTTTTCCACAAAGTTATATTAATCAGCACTGAGTTTAACTTATTTGTGCATTGTCCAGTGGCCTACCTTTGCTAACTCTCTCTGCTCTGTAATCACTGGACATTGTGTCATCTGCATATCTTGCTATGACACTGCTCAGCACTCTTAATAAAATAACAAAAACCAGGAAAAAAATATTAGACTACATGTGACCTTCTGTAAGCAAATAGGCAGTTTGTAAGCAGCAGCCTAGCAGGAATGTTTCCTAGCTCTCAGAATGTCATCTGAGACCGTGTGAGCTCTGTTTATGGTGTTTGGGCAGCAGACTGCAAACAAAAACAATGGAGAAAATGAAGGTGCAATTTTTTTTTTTAACTTGTTGTCATTTTTTTTGGTGTCTTTGTCTCTCCTTTCCTTTCTCTCATCTTTCTGTGTGCACTTTCTTTTAAAAGGAGCCTCTGACTTCAACTCACAGCAGCACAAATGGCTTTACTACGTCACAGAAAAGAGTCTTTAGTAACATATAAGCAAATACCAAACAAAATATTTCCCTTTAAATGTGTAGCATGTTTATGGCCAAAATGAGGAGAGTTGTAAGTGTGAAACTTATCTGAATTGTTTTAAGATCATTATGTTTCAACTATTACTTAAGTTTAGTAATAAATTCAAGTGCAGCTGATAATTTTTCTTTGCCATGCAAGTCAGGTAAACTCTGCTTCTTTAAAAACTATTCTTAACTATTTACATTTGTAGAAATGAAACAAACCTTTGTAGAAATGAAACAAATAGGTTTCAGGCTCTGTAATTTCTTTCAGGCCTGAGACAATTTTCCTCTCCTATTTAATTCAATAAGGTTAGTAAACTAGTGGTGTGCACAGGGCTGCTCCACTTTGCTGTAGGCATCAGAATCAAACCCCAAAGCATCTGGTACTGGATGATACCAGCTGGGTAAGTGGAGCTACTGTGTCATTAATGGATTAAATTTTGTACTGGAATATGTGACTTGACTATATGGTGAAAGAAACAGCAGAGAGAGGATTTTTTGCCATTGGCTTCTTGCTAAACAGGATGCTCCCATGTTATAATGCAAAAGGCAGACTTATGTCTGCAGGTAACATATCCTTTCCATTTTTGTGCCTGCAGTAAGGAATTCAGGTTTTGCATACTCTTTGCCTCTGTAGGAAGTCTTGCTGCTGTGCAGTAGTACAGCTTGCTTGCTTTGCTCTTGGTTTGTTTATTTTCCCAACTGTTGGAGGTGCCTTGGCTTCTCATCAGCGTACCTAATAGTAAGACTGTTACGGGCTGGGTGTTGTTGGCCACCCACCTAGAAAATGATCTATCTTTTTCCTGATTCTGTTGAGAAATGGCAATTTTCAGAATAAATGTAGCTGAAAAAATTGAACTACCTATATTGTGGCAAAATGCTTTCCCATGAGAACCTGAGAAACCCATTGTGCTGAGACTTGATCTGTTGGAAATAAGGCAACTATATTTATCCTATGTCCAGAAACTATAAGGCAAACAGAAACATTTAATGATGGCAGTGAGGAGATTAAAAAGGCAAAAAGGACATAATAATTTTAATACCTCCATTACTGGAAAAAGTTTTATTCAATTGCTATTTGTCTTATTGTTTCCTACCTACTCTGCATCCCCCCAATATATTTCTTTGCCTTTGCTGCCTCCTTCCCTAAATTCTGTAGTGATTTATTATACAAACGTTTTTGCCTATAGTGAAGGGATATCTGGTGATAAAGTATATTTTTTCTTATTCTAGGCTTTGTTTGTTTTTGTTTTTTTTTTTTAAAAATCTGTATGAGAAAGTGAAACAGGTTGTCTGAGTTGTGCTGGACAAAATTAATTCTGTACCCTTTGAGAGGGTTCTTGGTGATAAATTCAAACACTGTTGGAGGAAAGCTACTTTAGCACAAATTGGGAGTAGTGCTTGGATTGACCATTTGTGACTATTGAAGCTTAAAAGAATAAGAACTCATTCATAATCTAATGAATCTGAGGCTGGATTCTTCACATTAGAATGGTAATTCTTACTGGCTTATACTCCTTTATATTTACTCTTAGAAGGAGTTGCCTTAGAGCTTTCGCTAATTTTTTTAGTAAAACTTTGTCTTAGATTTTGAATTGTTATAAAGCCAAAAGGGCGAGTTCGAAGTGTTTTTACTTGGTTATACTAAACTGGTTAGTACTAAAAATTGGTTATACTAAAAAAAGGGCTCATAACTAAATTTATACAGTAGCAGTGTATAATGCTGTTTCAAACTGAGTAAAGGCTGACACATTTCTACTTCTTTTGAAAATAAGTCTTAGGTTCTGAGCCTTTTGAATTTTTTAATTTGTAGTCTATTTATGAATACTTTACTTAAAAGCAAAGCAACTAGAATTAGAATATTTCCAATGATCCTGGATGAAGGATCACACAAATTAACCATTCACATAGTGCAATCAAAGCCACATGCTAAAAAAAAAGCTTTTTGTATATAATCTTGCTGATATATAGTAATTTTGAATCATGTCATTGTAGATATATGACATTTTTGCTTTTAGTTTTATGTGTTCACCCTATTGTTGCTCTTACTTGTTTGACCTCTGCCCCCCACCCCTTTTATTCAAAAGTGCTTTTCAAGACTCTAATTGTGCAAGTACTCAAGCATACAAGCATATTTGCACATGTAATTCCCATTAAATACACATTAGGAAAGCTATTCATCTGTGTAGGTGAAATCAGGAACAGTACTGAACTGTGGTCAGGAGGGTAGGGTATATATTATTCCTGACTCTGATTTCTGATAATTGCTGAAGTCGTTCCATTCACATTTCAAAATAAATACTGAAGCACATACAGTCTACCACCTTTCCTCTCAATATGCATGACATCATCATCACCTAACTATCTGTCTATTACTTATTTTAAAATTCTACTTTTCAGAAAGAAGCATACTAGTACCATGTATTGTTATTTCACAGCACTTTGTCTTAATGCCTGCTCTTACAGCTCTGTTAGGATGCTCTTCCTATCTAGAGGGAGCAAAGCTTTCTGTAGGGGATGGCAGCGATAACAGCAATGCCACTTGGGGAGCAAGGTGTGCTATTGCAAGTTCATTGGATTAAAGTAATATAGGCCAGAAAGAACCTCTGGACATCTCTAGTCCAAACCTCTACTGAAAGCAGGGCCAACTAGACCAGGTTGCTTAAGGTCTGTCCAGTTGCATTTTTAACGGATCCAAGGATGGAGTTCCAGTGTCTGACAACCCTCACGGTGAAAAAGTTTTACTATATCTGTTGGAATTTCTTATGTAACGCATTGTGTCCATTGCCTCTTGTCCTATCACTGTGTGTCTCCTTCAAGAAGAGTCTGTCTCAGTTTTCTCTGAACTCCCATTAGGCAGATGAAGACAGCAGTAAGCTCTCCCATTAGCCTGCCTCCTCTTGCTAAAACTAGACAAACCAACCTCAAACCTCTCTTCATGTGTCATGTCCTCCAGCCCCCTAATTATCTTGGTGGACTTCCATGGGACTTGCTGCAATATGTCAGTGTCTGTCTTGCGCTGGGGAGATCAAAACTGGACAGAGTTCCCCAGATGTCGTCTTAAAAATGGCCTTTCCCTGACCTCTGCTGGTTGCACTCTTGCTAATACAGCCCAATATGCAGTTGGCCTTCTTGGCTGCGAGGGCTGACTCGTATTCAGCTTGTTGTCCAGCAGGAGGACCCTTAGGTCTCTTTTTTTACAAAGCTGGTTTCTAGCAGTCATCCCCTCACTAGAGGCTGGGAATGTTTGTGTCCTGGTTTCAGCTGGGATAGAGTTAATTTTCTTCCTAGTAGCTGGTATAGTGCTGTGTTTTGGATTTAGTATGAGAATAATGTTAATACACTGATGTTTTGGTTGTTGCTAAGCAGTGCTTACACTGGTCAAGGACTTTTCAGCTTCCCATGCTCTGCCAGGTGCACAAGAAGCTGGGAGGGGGCACAGCCAGGACAGCTGACCCCAACTGCCCAAAGGGCTATTCCATACCATATGACGTCATGCTCAGTATAGAAACTGAGGGTGAGCTGGCTGCGGGGCAGCAATTGCTGCTCAGGGACGGGCTGGGCATCAGTCAGTGCGTGAGCAATTGCATTGTGCATCACTTGTTTTGTATATTCTTTCATCATCATTATTAGTAGTATTGTTATTGTTATTATTATTATTATTTTCTCTTCCTTTGCTGTCCTGTTAAATTGTCTTTATCTCAACGCACAGGTTTTACTTTTCTTTTTTCCTGATTCTCTGCCCCATCCCACCAGGGAGGGGAGGGTGAGCGAGCGACTGTGTGCTGCTTAGTTGCTGACTGGCGTTAAACCATGACAGTTTGTTAGCAGCAGATTCAGTAGAACAGCTCCCCTGCTCGGCTTATTGATCACTAGTATCAGAAAATTATCAAGACACTCCAGAAATCCCCTGGATTGGTTGTGCCCCACCATACCACCCTTCCAGTAGGAACTGGGGTGGTTGAATTTCCTGATAAGTAATACGGCCTATGATCATGAGGCTTCCTCCAGAAGGCATCATTTCCTCCTCTTCTTGATCAAGTGGTCTATAACAGATGCCTACCTCAATAATATCTGTATCCCTTCCCTGTGTGTTCTCATTCCTACCTGTAAGCTCTCAGCTAGCTCATTGCCTATTCCCAAAGCTCCATGCATGTGAGTCATTCTTTGCACAGTTTCCATGTTCTTTGCACATATTCCATTAAAGGCAAGGTTCTGGCTTCTATGCCAAACTTGAGACTGTGTGCAATATCAGAAGCAATGTTAATTTATTTTGCAGTGGAGTACTTCTGTAACTTGAATTCATATTATCTACAACAGATTCAGGCCATGTGCGTTAGACTGCATTCTTTAATACATAACCTAAATGTCATGTAGAGTAACTTCTGGGGAGTGGAATGTGCCCTTCATTCTAAGAGGTTATTTTTCTGTCGAAACTATTCTGTTTGAATACACAAAATTTTCTCTTTGTGTTTTTAAAGGCTGGTAAGCAATGTGAATCATATGGGAAGTTGGGACGGATAAGCAATAAAGAACAGGGGTAGCTGGTAGTATACTAAGCTGAAGTATTACTCTGAATCTTTATTATATTTAAGCTTCTCTGCTCTTGACTCTTGAGATTGGATCAGGGCTGTAGCTTGGTTTCATGGTTGAAGTGCTTTGAAATCTTAGGAGGTTCCAGTTCCAGGTGGCTTAAATCACCTAACAGGCTTGTGAATTTCATATCTTGGATCAAAATTTAATGAGAATTTCAGCCACAGGGACAGGAAAACTGTTGCTCCTTGTTTTCAGTTAAACACAGACCCATAGGAGGAACCTGAATGGTGAGCTGTTCTGTGAGATTTTTCTCAAAGCTGATATTAAAATTTTGGGGAAGCAAGGTACTGGTATTAGCCTAATTCTGTTGGGCAGTATAAAAGTGGGCTTTGCATCAAAGATGACATCAGTCACATAATCTTAACCATTTCTCCGGCAGTTAGCCTCTCTGTCCATGTACTTATGCCTCTGCAGCAGTGTTTAGTGACCTGTACAACAGAACAAAGCTAACAACTAGAGGCTTGTCTGGACCATTGCAGCAGTTGCTGGCTTTGCATTACACTATACATTGAAACAAAATTTTGACCCTTTGAAACATTTCAGTCAACATTTTGGCTTGCAACAAGTGGGCCACCTGACTGATGGAGAAAATGAGGCTTTGGGATTTATGTTTAACTGAGTGCCTTCGAGAGACACCACATCAAGCAGTGCAATTAAAGGTCTAATACTAACATCAGCAAGCAGGACCAATATTTGAACAAAGATACAGTTTGGTTTTATCCAAGGTACTTCCACATCACAGAGTGATTTTTCATTCAGAAAGACGCAATTCTGTAGTCCTTCAAAGAATTGTTATTGTCATGTCTTCCCTCCCTCCCCAGTGTATTCAGACTACACTTGTTTTTCAAATTTTTATCCTAAAGAAACTTCATTACAAAATCTATTTCCTCCAAATCATAACTGTATTTACACACGAAAATAATCCACACTCTTTTAAAGATATGCTGTTGCTGCTAAAATAAAGATTAAGGGCATTAAAACTCTTCATTAACAAGCCTTTCACTTTTTCAAGTGAAATTAGTAATATTCTTGCATAATGCCAGGCTTACTAAATGCAGGGTACAGGTTTGAAAATTTACTTACTTAAAAGAGGTGTCAGGAAGTGACTTTTTGATTATTTTGTTTCTTTTGCTCTGCCTTTTGTTCTCAAGGTGGTCCTAGATGTTGGCTGCGGATCAGGAATCCTTTCATTTTTTGCAGTGCAGGCTGGAGCTAGAAAAGTCTATGCAGTTGAAGCCAGTTCAATGGCAAAATATGCAGAGGTAAGTGTTTTTCACCTGAGGTGTAGAGTGAAAATGTTAAGAGATCTAGAACTGTGCCTCAAAAAGGCTTCAGTGTGGTTTTTGTAAGAAGGCAGGTCTCTAATGGGCAACACTTTTGGAAGGTAATTTTTGAAGGTGTTCTAAATGTTCTAATGTGTCAAATAAATAAACTATATGATTGTTGTTTCTGTGAAAAATGGTGAACAGTCATAACTGTGATTAAACTTCTTACTTTCAGAAGGGAAAAAAAAAAATTAAACCAGATGTTGTTTTCATGGGTTCTGTGCAAAACATTTGGGTGTTTTTTTCCCTAAGACTCTTGGACATCTGTGTGATCAGACAGTTGAGTTAGTTTCCTGCTACGTGTGATTAGTTACGTCTTTCAACCTTCTTACAAAACTGTGTTCTTAGGGTTTAAAAAGGGTTCTTATGGTTTAAAAATGTTCGAAGAATGCACTTAGTTTTAAAAGGTATTTTTCTTAGTAAAAATAAAAGATTGTTTTTACTAAGCATTCTAATATGATTTAAAAAAAAAATCAAGCACTCAAAGTGGGATTGGTAACTAAATGCCTTAGGAGAAGTTCACTTCCTAAAAAGTGCTAATCCTAAATAGCAGCAACAGCAAAAATCTCCATGTTTTTTCTCGCAGGCTCTGCTTATTTACGTGAACATCAGAATGTGTAGGGAGAAGTGTGAGCATTATCGTTATAAATTTTGTGAACACTGATAACCTCTAGCTGATTTTTAAAAATAGTTTTAATGTGGAAGAGGGTGAAAAGTGGTGAAGTGGAGGATTTTTCATCCCATACCTAGAAAAAGTTTGCGGTATCTAGATGTTAATTTTTCTCCTTGCTTTACTGATCTAGAATATAAATGTTCATGAGCAACATTAGGAGTCCATAGTTCCTCTAAGTCCACAGGATAAGCATGCAGCTGTTCAGTGAAAGTTCCTCCCATATGTCCTGATGCAGCAATCCAGCCTTGCTCTTGGTGAAGGCTGGCAAACACCAGTTGTCAACTGTAACATTGTGAAGGAAATACATTGCTATTGGAAATAGAGATAATCTGTTTAGGTCTTAAAGAAGAAAATGTGGGTATTAGATAGAAGTAGTTATTAATGTATAAATTCTTTGTATTTTTCATTCCAGCTTAAATACAGGACTCCATAATTTCCCCATATGCATTTTGCATTAACTTGCGTATTGAGGAAACTCGTTGTTTCATACAATCATTTTCTACTTTCGCCTTATTTGTGTGCTATTGACAAATGTTTTCTTATTATGTGTACGTTAGGTTTGGAATTGGTGAGGATGTACTAGCCTAACTTAGCATATGAAAGCACTGAAAGAACATTTCTATTTTCTTATTATAATTAGAAAAATTAGAAAGATTCTTCATAATTAAAGATATTTTTTTTCTGATGTCTGTCATTTTGTCAGACCTATCAAAAGCATTAAACATGTTAATATATGGAAGGTATTTCTCAGAAGGAAGGGGGGAGGGTGGTTCTTATTTCACACAGGATTTTGTAAACAGATACGATTTTGTACAATATCTTTGTTTCATGATAGAAGTTTTATTTATGAAAGCATAATAAAAAGACAAAACAAGAACTTGCTTTTCTTAGTAGTAGTGTAATGTGTAGTAGTGAGTATAATGTATACGGGTTTTTTTAACCTTTTAGTCACAGGTTTGAACTTAACTCCAGTCAGAAGTAAGCAAAATCACTAGTTGTGAAAACAGCACATGCTGCATCTGCAGTGTATCAAATATTGTGTATTTTTTCATGCAATGTAAATGTGAGTAATATATCTAGCAACTCATGGGTAGAGAAAGACCATTAATCCATTGGTTTTAGAAACTGAATTGCTTTTGTGGGGTAGATGAAATGCTAAACTGCTTAAAGCTATGATTGATAAAGAGGAGTAAAGAACCTTTGATTGATAAAGAGAAGTAAAGAACCTTAAGCAGCTGTGGATACTGGAGAATACTGGCTAAAATGTCAGAGTCTCAGTTTGATAATTCATAGATTTTTGGTAATTTTCTTCTCCTACTTCCCCAAATGGGACTCAATTTTCATAAGAAATATAATAGACTTCTATAGTCATAATTTTTTGTGAAAACTTGTTCACTCATGAACTGTATTGCAGATCAGCTGATCTATTAACACATAATATGTTTTAAGAATTTAAGTTTCTTATAATTTCTTATTCGGTATAAAGATGTTTAGCCTTAGATATACTATTTGTCATCTCTTAATATTCCACAGTGGGATTTCATTAGTATGGTTTATCAATTATCTGGATTATGAGAAGAGCATTACTTTCCATCCATTTCTTCTCTCATTTCTGTATGGATTTACTATATTTTTCATCAGTTTCAGGTATGTGTAATAATGTTGAATGTGAGATTAATGAGTCTTGTTCCTTTTTTTATTTTTTCTATTTTAATACAAAACACTTGAAACCAATACAATGAACTCCTGACTGAAGGGAAATTATATTTGAACAATGCAAATTAATGCTGTAGTACTTCTTACTGAGAGATTTGTTGGGTTTACAGTAAATTCCTCTTTACAGTTGGAGGTTTATTTTGAAAGAATGGTATTAAAAATTTAGCACTGCAATGCAGTTAACAGAAATCAGATGTCTGTTTGACAGTGTTGAAAACTGTGTACTGTGTACAAATGTGCAACGGTAGAATATCTGAAAAGTGTGTTGGAGGGAAAATGCATAGCAGCTGCTGTATTAGGAAACATACTGGCTGTTACTTAGTCACTCATTTATTTCAGATATTCGCTGGAGAATCCCATGTCTGTGTCACTGTGTTCTGTGTAGTAGTTGGGTGGGTTTTTCATCGGTTTGCAATATGCTTGCATTTCTGTTTTGGTCTTTGCTCCATGGCCTCATTAAGCTGTTCAGAAGAGCTAGACAGACCTGAGACTCTTTGTTATGGTTGTCTGTATGTTTGACATAATTCCAGTGAAGTTCATACAGGTTTACATTAGACAAGTTTTATTTGTGTTTAAACTAAAAATGACAACAGAAGATGAATTTGTAATATATATAATTTTAAAATGCAACTCATTATTACAGTCCAAGGACTGTATAGTATTTATTCCCCCATCTAGTACTTTGCTGTTTCCCTACACTGAAAAGAATAGCATTCAAAGGAATTGAGAATATTATTGTCACCTTTTGTTTACTTTCCTGTCAGTCTGGTCTACCTATTGGATATTAGTGTTTTTACTGACACAGACAATAGTTTCTGCCTGGCATTTGTGTATCCAAGGCTTACCCGCTACCTTTTTTTCCTGTTTCAAAAACTTCGACAGAGGAGAGAAACCCTGTGAACTTTTATGATTCTGCACCAGTTTTTCTTCCGTTCTGTGACTCCATGTTTAGGATATAAAACTGCTGGCAGCTGGCTCATGCTATGTGCAGTCCATGGTAGAGAAAGAAATTTGAAACAGGTCTTGCCTAATAAATAAGTTTGTAATGGGAAGCAAATTGTGTAGAGTGAATGATAGCCAGTGCTCTTCAGTGGTGTGTGCATGAGATGTGAGATGAAAGCCATTTCAATCTGCTCATTTCACTATTGCAGTAAATCCTTTGCCAAAAAAATGGTGGGGAGCAGAAGAAATAAGGCTGAAAGTGACTGGTGCTGGTAGTTGTTTTGTCTAAACAGGAAATGTGATTCTAAGCAGCTTATCTAGGACCAAGGGGAAACATTAACGTTAACAGACTGGAAAAAACATGTATGTAGAGCACTTCGATAAACTGAACGAAAGAGCTACTATACATGAGGAAAATGTGATGGTATTGTGGAGATCAGCTAGCAATGGGATCGTTAAAAGTAAAAATAATTACTTCTGGTGAAATGCTTGTCTGTCTGTCATGATATGGGACATGAGTTGTTACATGTAAGACTGCTATTTAAACTGTTGCAATAGCCAAACATGAGGGAATTAATTTAACAAAAGACAATTAACCTTGAGCGGACTGTGTTACGACTCCTGAGGGTGCTCACATATGGGTGGACTCAGTTTGCCTGCAAGAGACATACAGGAATTTAGAAACGCATTTGATGCACACTGGGAGTAGTCTTGCAAAGATTCTGTCTCAAGTGCCATAACGTTTGCAGTTATTTGCTATGTAGTGTTTAGGTGATAGTTGTGTGCACCTTACTATCTTCTGTGCAATAAACAAATAAACTGCACCTGTTTGTGTTTTCTGTTATTTAGATTAAAAGACTTTAACTGCATTTAATTATGTGGCAAGTTGTCTGCTGTCTCATCTGGTATGTCAGATGCTGTGTGGTGGGGTTTATACGGTATGGTGATAATGCAGACTAAAAATTAAAGGAGGGTGGATTCAGACTAGGTATATCTAAGGAAGACATTTTTTACAATGAGGGTGGTGAAGCACTGGCACAGGTTCCCCAGAGAGGTGGTAGATGCCCCATCCCTGGAAACATTCAAGGTCAGGTTGGATGGGGCTCTGAGCAACCTGATCTAGTTGAAGATGTCCCCGCTCATTGCAGGGGGTTACACTAGATGACCTTTAAGGGTCCCTTCCAACCCAAACCATTCTATGAATCTATGAAAAAAAGAAAACAAAACATTTGTAATATGTTGCCTTTGCAAAAGGCAACATATTACCCACTTTGCAAAAGGCAACATATTACCCACTTTGCAAAAGGCAACATATTACACACTTTGCAAAAGGCAACATATACACACTTTGCAAAAGGCAACTGGGTAAAAAACTAAGAGCGTATCAGTTTCTCTCTCAGGGAAGATGGGTTGTGGATTTTAGCTGTTAATCTGAATATAGATATATAAATGCTAGGTAGTCACTTCAAAAAAAACACAGCACTTGCTGCTGAGAATCTGGTGAAACAGTCATCAGAAACAACATAATGGAAGTAGAGAGTTTTACAAGTAGATTTCTCTACCCCAGAAAACAAACTTTCATGCAACGTTCTTACCTCTAAGTTGGAGAGATAAGGTTTGATGGATGGACTATTAGATGGATAAGGGATTGGCTGGGTGTCCGTGTCTAAAGACTTACAGTCAATGGCTCAATGTCCGAGTGGAAACCAGTAATGAGTGGTATCCCTCAAGGGTCTGTGCTGGGATCAATACTATTTAATATCTTCATCAGTGACACAGACAGTGGGATTGAGCACAGCCTCAGCAAGTTTGTAGACTACACCAAGCTGAGTAGCGCAGTTGATAGGCTTGAGGGAAGGGATGCCATCCATAGACATCTTGACAGGCTTGAGGAGTGGGCCTGTGAGAACATCATGAAGTTCAACAAGGCCAAGTGCAAGGTCCTGCACCTGGGTTAGGGCAATCCTCAATATCAGTACAGACCGAGATTGAGAGCAGCTCAATGGATTATGGAGAAAGACTTGAGGATACTGATGGATGATGTGTGCTTGCAGCCCAGAAAGCCAACTGTATCCTGAGCTGCGTAAAATGAAGTGTGGCCAGCAGGTCAAGGGAGGTGATTCTGCCCCTCTACTCTCCTCTGGTGAGACCCCACCTGGCATACCACATCAAGCTCTGGAGTTGCCCGTACAAGAAAGACATGGACCTGTTGGAGCCTGGGTCCAGAGGAGGGCCACAAAAATGATCAGAGGGCTGGAACATCCCTATGAGGAAAGGCTGAGAGAGGTGGGGTTGTTCAGCCTGGAGAAGAGAAGGCTCTGGGGAGACCTTATAGCAGCCTTCCAGTACTTAAAGGGGGCTTAGAAGAAAGATGGAGAAAGACTTTTTACGCTACAGAGACCCTGTAGTGACAGGACAAGGAGCAATGGTTTTAAACTAAAAGACAGTAGGTTTAGATTGGACATAAGAACTTTTTTATGATGAGGGTGGTGAGATGCTGGAACAGGTTGCCCAGAGAAGTTGTGGCTGCCCTGTTCCTGGAAGAGTTCAAGGTCCAGTTGGACTGGGCTTTGAGCAACCTGATCTAGTGGAAGACATCCCTGCCCACAGGAGGGGGCTTGGACTAGGTGACCTTTAAAAGTCCCTTCCAACCCAAATCATTCTATGATCTATGACTCCTTGTATTCTTTGGAACTAGTGTAGAATAAATATCTCATTCATACACTCTTAGTTTACCTCTATATTTAAAAGCCTTGGTAGTTCAGATGAACTCTAATGTGTGGACCAAGCCTTATATTTTACGTTCTGATGTAGGTGTAATTACTCCTGAGAGGTCCTGTTAGGCAAGGTCAGAAAAGTGACTTACTATCTTGGATAAATGCAGCTGCTGCTGAGGTGCAAAATCTGAGCAGGTGGAGTTGTATAAAGCTTCCTGATAGACTAACTGTACTAATTTTACTTTCTTTTGCAGCTGCATAAATGTACTTTTATGTATGACAACTGATGATTACAGCCAGTTAAACTCTCTGTCACATTTTTGCTCAGGGGCTTGGGTGGGCCATCTGTCAGTCTTGCTGTTTACTTTTGAAAAATGCACAGAGAATGTGTATGTCAAATTAACTTTGTATTTCTGTTTGGGTTTTTTGAAGTGTTGCACTAAGACATGTTGTTAACGCATATATATGTTTCACCTACACGAGTTGTCTGAGTCTTCTACATAATGGGAAGAAGTTATTCTGTTTTCTCTGTAGCCTCCAGCATTCAGAACGTTAAGTTTAATTACAGCAGAACTTTCAAATGCATAGTTCTTAAGCATCTCTGAAAAGTATGTAGTTGCACAATTAGATAGAAAGCCATTGGACTATTTGTATTTCAGTATTAAGGATGTTGTCATGCTGTTTACTGTTTTGGCAGGGCTCATACAGCAGTGCTTGCACAGATTATCTTTTAAATCTATGTGAAATACTTTGATCTGTTTGCCAACTTTGGGAGTCCTTTGGGAGTAAGATTTTTTGTTTCCAGAGTTTTGTTTTTGTTCCGTGAGGGATTTTGTAGAGTTTTGTTTGGTGTCCAGAGAAAACAGACTCTTGATTTTCATTAGGAAGGGATCCTGGTGTCAAAATGTAAAACATTTTTTTGGTATTTTGTAATGTTTCATGATATTTCTGGGGGAAGTCATATGGAAAAGGCTTGAATTATTCATAACTTTGTATGATCCATGACATTGATTATCAGGCTTATCACAGAATCACAGAATCACAGAATCATATAGGTTGGAAAAGACCTTTAAGATCATCGAGTCCAACCATAAACCTAACACTGCCAAAAACCATCACTACACCATGTCTCTAAGTACCTCATCCAAACGTCCTTTAAATACCTCCAGGGATGGCGACTCAACCACTTCCCTGGGCAGTCTGTTCCAATGCTTGATAACCCTCTCGGTGAAGAAAAATTTCCTAATTTCCTAATATCCAGTCTAAAAGAAAAATTTCCTAATATCCAGTCTAAAAGGGAGGTTGAGACTGGATATTAGGAAATTTTACTTCACCGAGAGGGTTATCAAGCATTGGAACAGGCTGCCCAGGGAAGTGGTTGAGTCGCCATCCCTGGAGGTATTTAAAAGACGTTTGGATGAGGTGCTTAGGGACATGGTGTAGTGGTGGTCTTGGTAGTGTTAGGCTTACGGTTGGACTCGATGATCTTAAAGGTCTTTTCCAACCTATACGATTCTGTGATTCTGTGAAAAAAGGTAAAGGAAAAAATGGAACAGTTGAGCCTCTCTTTGTGTCTCTGTTTCATTGGGCGAGAGATCTGCTGTGTCTGGATATAAAACTGGACCTTTCATGAGGAGAGATGTATGTGAGAAGTTTCTGCTTACCTGTATATATTACAGAGATCAGTTTTGATCTGTTTTTTGTCACAAACCCTTACGATTTTACCAAAGACTTTTGAATGCTGCATGCTTGCACCTCGAATACTGTGTTCAGTTTTGGGCACCCCACTACAAGAGGGACACTGAGGTGCTGGAGCGTGTCCAGAGAAGGGCAACGAAGCTGGTGAAGGGTCTGGAGCAGAAGTCTTATGAGGAGCAGCTGAGGGAGCTGGGACTGTTTAGCCTGGAGAAAAGGAGGCTGAGGGGAGACCTTATCGCTCTCTTCAACTACCTGAAAGGAGGTTGTAGAGAGGTGGGTGTTGGTCTCTTGTCCCAAGTAACAAGTGATAGGACAAGAGGAAATGGCCTCAAGTTGCGCCAGGGGAGGTTTAGACTGGATATTAGGAAATTTTACTTCACCGAGAGGGTTATCAAGCATTGGAACAGGCTGCCCAGGGAAGTGGTTGAGTCGCCATCCCTGGAGGTATTTAAAAGACGTTTGGATGAGGTGCTTAGGGACATGGTGTAGTGGTGGTCTTGGTAGTGTTAGGCTTACGGTTGGACTCGATGATCTTAAAGGTCTTTTCCAACCTATACGATTCTGTGATTCTGTGAAAAAAGGTAAAGGAAAAAATAGCCAGAACACCAACATGGCCACATTTGTTGGCAGACTGATGCAACTTATTTGAAGTGAGTGCATATACAGATACAAATTTAACTGTTTGTATTTTGTTTTAAGGTATCAATTTTATCCTCCATCACTGTAATCTTGCCCTGCTTTCAAAGGCTTCTGAAATCCAGGAGAATCACGAGAGAGCACAGCCGTTGCTGTTGTCAGTCTTTGACAAAATGATAAGATACTGGATGGAATTATTTTTTTCCCTGGATTTTTTTTTTCCTTCACTAAAGCTATGAAATATTGAAACTACTTCACTCCTTTTGTTCAAACACATTGTGTTGACCATAACTTGGTGATTGCAGGAATTTATGAAATACTGTGTGGGAGGTGAAAACATTGTCAACACACCCACTCAGATATACTTCCTCTCCTTTTGCCACAGATTTGCTATTGATTCCCAAAGGCACCGAGTCAGAAAGCTCTACTGCCATCACCGTTAGCTGCTTGTTCTTCATTTGCCAATAAGGTTTTTTTAAAAGGCATGAAGATTGCTAATATTTAAAAAAGAAGCTTCAATTCAGATTAGTAAAAACAGTAAGCTGTCAAGATGAAGATATGGGTTGGGGATTTCAGTATAGGAGAGGAATAAATAGTTTGTCTAAGGCGTATCTTTCTATGTTTCTATGTTTGACCTTTCTGTGCTTAAAACCCTCAATTCATGAAGGTGCTGCAGAGGGTGAATTATCTTAATAATCCTGTCAAAAATAAGGTCAGTTCAAACAAGATGGAGTTTGGGACAAAGCGTTAGTTTATAGCTGTTAGCTTATAGCCTCCTCAAAGTGATTGATTTATTTATTTATTTTTAAATCTCCGTTTTGGACTAATATTGCCTAGGAGTAGAAGTTAACAGTATTTTTTGTGCATTTGATATAATACAGTTGTGTTATATAATACAGTTGTGTTCTGTATCTGTTGTAAATTATTTCTATTACTTCTGTAGAATCTTCCATAGAATATTCCTCGTTTACAAAAGAAATGAATGGAATTTGTGGGAGACTGTAGCTCTGCAATACTTAATGTCAATTAATTGATTTTTTCCTTCTGTTCATGTGATAATAAGCCACTAATCAGAGTTTGTTAATGCATGGTAAATTTCAGTTTCAGAAAAATCATCTTTGTGTTTAAAAAAGAATTTTTAAAATGTTAAATGTTTGAAACTTTCAAAACTAGCTTTTCATTGCCACCAAAGCAGCTAGGTATGAGCTCTTAATTAACTCTAAGCAGCTGTAAAAATCACCAAAAAAAATAGCTGCCATAAGACAAGTGATCTTTTCCCTGAAATAAATCAGTGTCTTAATCTAGTTTGTCTCAGATATGCACATAAAAATACTTCCTTAAACTGGCATTCATTGGCTTCCTGACAATCTCAGTACACAGACTGAGATTTTGGCAGATGCAGAATTGCCTTGATTCTTCAGACCACTGTCAGAGCATATTGGTGGGACACTGAGAAGAATCTTGTGTGAATAAGCAGAGGTTTCTGTTCCTGACTCTGTGGGCAAAACCTGACATCAGCTAAATTCCTTTTAAAAGTGCAGTTTCTATCTGTGTTAAGCTTCAGAAGGCCAAAAGCACAGGGAACTTCAGCTTTCCCAAGTCATAGCTACACTCTAAGGGGTAGCATTAGTACTGACAGTGTTTCTTTGAATTTTCTTTGTTTTTGCTGTATCTAAGGGTAGGAAAGCAAATAAACATTGATTTTTTTTTTTTAAGTTGTATAATAATAATATGGAATAGCAATGACAAACCTTTTCTATTTGTCTTCATGCTAGTATTTCCAGTAAAAGTAAAAATTTTCATAATATAAGCATCACCATTGTATGTGATAGAGATATTGTAATATTCTGCTGCCCTCTAGCCAACTATGTGAGTTATCTGTCACAATCTGTCTGAAATTATTTAGGCTTTTTGCCTTTGTATATCCGTGCTGCTGCTGAGCTGTTATTTGACAGTTAGTTATTTTTTGATTCAGAATTCACCTGTGAGCAAAATGGTAATTTCATTTCCAAAATGAAATCGCATCATGTGTCTGCTCATGCAGTCCCTGGTCTAAAGTTCTTAGAAATGGATACAAACACTTGTCAGTAAAAGAAGCAGCAATGTTATTTACCTAATTGATAGCATGTTAGTGTACAATGATTTTTGTTTTGTTTAGTAGTTTTATTATCATATTAGCATGTAGTTTATATTGGCAGGTTGTGGCTGAAAATCATTAATTGTATCACTCATTCAAGCTTTAATGCAAATCCTTCACACATGTTATATTAATCAGTTTAGCTATAAGCAAAGAAGGTGCTATAATTCCACTGGAGAGTGCTGAGAAGGTATTTAATAGCTAGCGTTTCACTTCACCTGAAGGAAGCTAAATAATTCAAATATTTTATATAGGACCATAAAATTATTAGGACTTTATGAAGAATTCTGGACTGTTCTATAAGTTGTTCTGGGTTGGGTTTTTTTACTAACTGCTTTAGCATATTCACAGTTCAGTGAATTAGCTAATAACAACGTTAGTCTCTCTTTCTCTGGTTAGAATGAGTCATAAAAGTTTCATTGCTGCTACCTAAGGCCCAGTCTGTTTTGGAAAAGGTTTGCTGAAGTAATTATGCACTTCTATTGATGTTACAATTATACCAGTGCAAGTACATCTGCGAGGGAGTGTTCTCTATTACTCACTGGATAGTGTGTACTTGTTTTTCCTGGTATCTCTGGACATCAATACACATCTCCTACTGTGCTGTTGCAAAGGATGCTTCATTTTATAGAATCTCCCAGCAGACACCTCACATCAGTGTGAAACAATTGATTCTTTATAAGTTTGTGCCGGAAGAACCCAAATTCTACTCATTATTTAAACACAAGAGGTTTAGATATTTCCTGTATGTCTGAGTACAGTACAGCTAAATAGGATATGCATCTATGTGTAGATATATAGAGGCTTTTAAAAGGTGGTTCTTTTCCTTAATAATTTGCTGTATTGAACACAAAATTTTAGGTCCATTTCTTCTGCTCATTAAACATTTTTCTCTGAGGTTCACTATGGACATAAAAGTGGATAAATCTCTAGTATCCTGGCTCTAAGTACTGGCCCATTTGAATGCATTTATGTGAATATAGTGCTATACTCCATTTATGCTTAGAAATTACTCGCCACAAACTTTTCAGCTCTTGAGTTTCTTCATCCTTTCATGACTATGTAACTCACTCAGGAACAGTATTTTTAAAAATTTGGAGAATTATGAAGACCTTTTCTTTGTAATCTTCTGTATTGAAGTAAAATATCCACCTTTTCCTGGTAGATATTTTTTATTGTAGATATTGATTACAGTTACTTCTTACACGACAGTAGTACTTGTACTGTCACATGCTGATTCCACACTGCATTTGTTTGAGTTTGCTCCAGTGAGCCCCAGTCTTTATAAATTTTCCTATAGCAAGAAAAAATATGTTACCTTTCTATTTTATTCTGATTAACAGACTGAGGTAGCTGGTTTATGCTATAGGGGGGTTAATGCTAGTTAAAGATCTGATATAAATTAGGCTAATCAAAGGAGTCAACACTTTCTGTGTGCTTTTGTTTTTCCTCCAGCTGTTGGTGAGAAGCAACAACCTTTCTGGCAAGATCACAGTTCTGTCTGGAAAAATTGAGGAGATCTCCCTGCCTGAGAGTGTTGATGTGGTAATTTCTGAACCGATGGGTTATATGCTGTTCAATGAAAGGATGTTGGAAAGTTACCTCCATTCCAAAAAATGGTTGAAGTCAAATGGTGAGTGTGTCACCACAGTTACCCCCTGCATAGAGAAACGAAGATAAAAAGCTTCTGAAAGAAGAAAAAAAGACTTAAATTGGTAGTCCAGGATTGTCTGGTTTTATACCCTTGTTCTAGCTCTACCACCAACATCTAGGGGGCCCAGGGGAATTAATATAATGATGCAGCCACCATTGCTATTGTACTATGGTGTGACTTCTTGCTGTTTCACAGTGGAAATAGGTTTTGAGTATGCTGCTGTTGCGGTGCTGAGTTCTGCTTGTATTTTAATCTTAACCTGCTGCTATATACACTATGATTGCATCTCTGTTGCAACGTATCACAATAGATGATAGCACACTAGCCTCAACTGCTAGACAGTGGAATGTAGATAAGAGCAGAACGGTCAAATAGGATGAGCTTTTTTCTGTGGAAAAACTCTAATATATTGTCCTTGCGAAAACTGAAGTTCAGATTGGTTTGACATCCTTTCATTGGGCTTCTCCCAAATACCTTATTTAATACTTGGATGTTGTGTTTTGAGTGATGTGTGAGAGATTGACAGTGTTCAGTGCTCTGTATTTCATCCCTCCTGTGTTTGGAGGAGATTTGAAGGGAATCTGTAAGTTCCAGGGCCTCATGAGAATCTTCTTGGAGAGGCAAATCTGAGCATCCAATTGCTGAATGATAAATCTTTCTACATGAACTGCTGAAAATGAACTATGATGTCTCTCTTTAAAAGACTTTTTTAAAAGAGACCTTTCTCAAGTAAAATTACTGCAGCATGGAAGTTTTTGAAGCATGGGCTGAATCTGTGCCTCAATGCAGGGAGCTAATGACTTTGCTGTTGAGTTGTTTCAAATTTGCAAAGCACATTTGGGTAGTATTTTTCAAGTCAGCCACTGATCTTAGGTCTCCTGTTTAGATTCTTAGGGCCCAGTTTCAAGAGGAGGGCTTCTGAAAACTGATCAGTAGGCAGCTTATTTTCAGTTTTAAATGAGTGAATGCTTTTAAAGATACATGCCTAACTTTCTTTGCTCACTTGTACAGTGGGGATGAATCACCTTATGTGGAGATTATTAAACTTAATGTTTGTCTAAGTAGTGAGCTGAAATTGTGACATTTTGAGTAAGTTGCTGATATTTGGTACCAGTTAGGTTTGGAAACTTTCTGTCCCAAATTCTCTGCAAACTTGTCTCCCCACAGCCAGGTTTAAAAAGCATGTCTATTTTGTGAGTGGGTGTTGTTCTTTATTTAAATTCCTATGGACTGTTCCTGCGTGATGTACTTAACAAAAGGAAGACTGTTTCCTTTTCCCTCCCCTCCTTTACCTGTCCTCCCCTTCAACTATGCATTGTGTTTTATACCAGATTAAAAAAGGGTGAAGAATTATGCTCAAGTGTAGTTCAAAATGACCGGGCTTTGTTTCCTGTTTCCATTGACACATGCACAATAGAATACAAGGGCTTTCATTTAAGCTGCTAGGCAGTCTGATGCACTGTCCACAGAAAATAATGGAAGGTAATTCCTCTGGTTTCCCGAGCCATTAGAGTGCAAGTTCCTAATGAAAACGCATTCTTGCAAACTAGTAGATCAGGATTTCATTCCCTGCTCTGTCACTGATTTTCCACTTCAGGCAAATAAAATTCTGTTTCTCAACTTCAGCATCTGTTTAAAAAAAAAAAAAAAAAGTGTAATATACATATTTGTGCTTGTAAAATTTTCAGTATTTACTTTGAAGTGCTATAAGTTTCCTGGATAAAAGTCTTAAGAGTGAAGCGCATGTAACTACTTCATTCATTAACAGCAGTTCTTCTGAATTTGACCAAAATCATACCCAGCGGTTTAATTCAAGATCAAGTCTGAGCTTTAATGCAAATTCTTCACACAGATGTTATGTTTATTAGTTTAGCTATAAGCAAAGAAGGTGCTATAATTCCACTGGAGAGTGTTGAGAAAGTATTTAACAGCTAGCGTTTCACTTCACCTGAAGGAAGCTAAATAATTCAAATATTTTATATAGGACCATAAAATTATTAGGACTTTATGAAGAATTCTGGACTGTTCTATAAGTTGTTCTGGGTTGGGTTTTTTACTAACTGCTTTAGCATATTCACAGTTCAGTAACCCATTTATTAATGAAACTAAATGTTAAGATACCTGAAGTGTATGACAGTTGCTGCTTCTGAACTAGTGGTTTCTCGCTAGTGAAGACATTGCTGTAGACATGTCTGTGGGACTACAGAATCACAGAATACCCTGAGTTATAAGAGACTCAGGAGGATCATCAAGTCCAAATCCTTATTCCACACAGGGCAACCTTAACATTAAACCATGTGTTTAAAAGTGTTGTCCAAACACTTCTTCAACATTTGTCTTTCTACTTTATATTGTCTTTTCTTTACTAGGAATGATGTTCCCAACATACTGTGACATTCATTTGGCTCCTTTTTCTGATGAGCAACTGTACATGGAACACTACTCCAGAGCCAATTTTTGGTAATGATTATTTATGTTATTTTATTTTTATCAAAGATCCAGTAGAGGTTAAAAATTGAATCAGTTCTTCGATTCAGCATAAAACTGTCTGTCAACATTGGAGGATAATGCTTTTATGTTTTCCATGTTCACTTCTGCTCTAGCCTACAGTCATACTGTTTATTGTGCAAGTCTGAAGGATCCCTCAGGAAGTGCTAGAGCTGACTGGGTCTCTTTTTGAAAGAGAAATTGACTCCATGGAGCACACATTGCGAGAAAAAGAGTTGACTGTGAATCACGCGCTAGTGTTTACTTTGCTACACCAAAGCATAGTATGTTGTGGATGGTGATCATTGTATTGCCTGAAATCCTAGGTGTGTGAGCACAGGAAAGATTCCTTGGCGGTCTTCACAGAGAATGAATATTAATTCCCATGTCCTGAACAATTTCCAATTTGGTAGTTACTTTCTGTCCACCTAAATTTTTCATGCAGCTTTAACTAGAAGTTGTACTCCTTTTGCCTTGGAGTGTCCTACTGCTACTATCCACTGTTGAGCTGCTGCTGTGCTCTATATAGGAGGAAACATTTACAGTGATATTCTAATGAGGAGAAATTGAGATGATTCCATTTCAGCAAAGGGCAGGTTTATTTTTAGACATCTCCAGTCCTTCATGTGATACAGATCAGTTAATTTATAAATTAGTCATTTACAGATTATTATTTAAAGGTTTTGTATAAAAGGTGCTGTAGAACTCTGGGGTTAAGTATTTTTAAGTCTTCTGGAAGATTATAAATGCAGCCTTTCAACTGTTCTTTCAGCTTGCAATGTGGAATGTGAACATTAAGTGGTCTTCATTAAACCTATTTGTTGGTTTCTTAGATTAAAGACAAAGTTTTCTTCCATGCTCATATTACGGTATAACTGCTCATGCTTAGAAGGTTTCTTCTGGCCTTCTCTGAAGTAGAGCTATGACAAAATCTTACTATTTCTATAGCGATTAAAGGAGTGAGAGGAGTTTGACTGATTTACATGCTGAATCCTTTGCTGGAAGTGTTACTTTATACAGCCAGTTTGTGCTCTTTTGTCTTGCTGTGTAGGTTGAGCAGTTATGAAATGTTTGCATTGTATGTTTACAATCAAAAAACTGCAACAGGTTTTTTTCTATGTTAAGAGACTGAAAAAAGAAGGTAGAGGTAACTTCTGATAAGTTTTCACATCTCAGCTGTCATTCTGGTACCTCTTCCCAAAGATCCTGTTATTTTTGCTTATCTACATGACATGTCAATGATATATATTAGACTGTAAATTACAAGACTGAAGCACAATGTTGTACCACAATGCAGATTCTTCATCACTTAAAGAAAATAGATACATACAGTAGTTTGAAGCAGAAATGTAGGGGTTTTTTCTAGGTCTATACAGAACTGGATGTTACTGCCACTATGAAAGCGTTTCATTTCAGACTGCTTGGGATGCTTCATCTTCATTTGTAAGAAATGTGGAATACCTGTGGGGTAGATACAGTGTATGTGTGTGTATCTCCATGAACACTGACATATAGGGTAATGTTATTGGTGGTGGGAAAAAATCTGCTGCCTTTTGTTGTTTAAGAACTGTACAGTTGGGACCGAATAGTCCAGCTAGATTAGTTTCTTATAGTTTGTTAACGCAAATACACCATCTGCATTCAAAAAAAAAAAAAAAAAAGAGAACTTCATCTGGATCTAGCTGGCATGATTTGATTCCGGATATTCTTCATGCATACATCTAATAAGCTGAATTACCTGTCAGCCACTGCAAGGCTTTCAGAGAATTGCATAAAAGGGAAAAACAGGCTTTTCAAGTCTACTTTAGTAACTAATTTCTCTTTGCACCAAGAATGTTTTTGTCATGGACATTATTATCACAGACTGTAGTAATACTTTGTAATTATGATAGCGATCAGGTTGATATCTAAATCACAACATACTGCAGTCTTTCCTCTGCCTGTCTGTGCAAAAGGATGTCTCCCATTTTTGACAGATCTTTTTATTACCTACTTTTAATTTTTTTATGAGAATGTTTCAACCAAACTAGCCACAGAAATATCACACAATTACCCTTGATGATATTCCTTGTATATCGGGTTCTGTTTGACGTATTCCTAGACAAAATAGTTTGTGTGCTTACAGTATAATTTATTACTGTCTTGAGATGTCCCCTGAGCAGAGGGCTGTAATATCAGTCCTCCTATCAGTCCACATAGTTGTAGTTTTGTATGGATGTACACCCAGGACATTGATTGTGCAAGAGGATTAAATACTCTTGAGGTTACTGAGTGCTCTGAAGACCAACAAATTAATGCTTCTAATGTCTTCAACCAAATGTGGGATCAAAATATTCTGACTGAGAGTGCAGTAGTTCTGCTTCTGCACCACTCTAGGACATTCATGTTCTTAATATTAAAAGGTCTGGATATCCTGATAGATCCAGAGCTATAAAAGTCCTATTTTAGACAAAGCACTTCCTCAGGGCTTTCTCGGACATTTGAAGTAAACCATCAGGAACTAGTTGGTGACAGCCTGTGATTTGCTAAGCTTCAAATTCCAGGCCTCAAGAAACAGCTTTCATTCATTGTCCAGCTTTGTTACTCAGAACAGAAGATGTATTTTGTGTGCAATAAAGCCTTTCCTATTTCGCTAAATCTATATCCTGTGTCTTAGAGACTGGATATGGTTTTGGATCCAGCTGGATGATAGTACTTGAACAAAAGACTGAAAGAAATATCTAGATTTGCAATTTGAACTTTCATCTGGTAAAGGCACCAGGACTTCAAAAAACCCTCAAAATCCTATGCAAAAATCATGCTGTGTGTTCTAACATTAGATGCAGCACTTAGCATAGCCTGTTTACTATACAAAGGAAAGGCTAAATGTTTCTTATACGCTTAGAATGATTGTCTTGCATCTGTACAGTAATACTAATTATGAGACTGTGTAAGTATGTTTTGTTTCTCTTCAGGCCTATAGATTGGCTTACTGTTGTGCTTCAGAGTTGCATATTAATTTGTATTTACCAGTAATCATTTCTAAAAGTGTAATAATGTATAGTCTACCATAGAAGAGCAGACTGCTCTCTTTGTTGGTGAAAACCTTGCAAAGATGGGAAGATACAAAGCGTAAATATGCAGCAAGTGGTTAAAAATAGTGTGCATTTTCTCTGTGTTTCTCATCAGTGATAAATAAGCAACTCAATTATACAGCACAGCAAACATACGGAAAAGGGTAAAAGATCACTTCCAGTTACTGGTGTCAGCTGATCTCCTCTGTTGTGCTTATTTGAGTTCTTTCCTTAAAAATATATTCTCAGATATCTTTAACGCATACAGTCATCTGGACATCTTCCCTTTATGCAATTAGCACAGAACTAGTAATGCAATATTTATCCAGTATTAAAGGGGTATTGCCAGATTGGTTAGATGAACTCATCCACTTTGAAAAAAGTTATGATAGTTTAGGAGTTGTATGATGTTGTAACGATGAGGACAAACATTTAAAATTTCCCTTTTTAAGTGCTTCTGAAGACTTGGAAGGCTTGACCATGGTTTTGTATCTCGATGACACTTCCATCACAAGGACCTGAGCTTCCTTGCCGTTTCCCCTTTCCATCTCCTTTTGTTTATGTTACCTGGAAATAAAGATACCTGTTAAACTTTTCAATGAGTTGATAAGAGGGTTATATGCAGGAGGAAGATTACTGCAAGCATGTATGTTTTCATTTCAGATTTCATACTGGAAATAGTCTGAATATACATTAAATGCACATTTGCATAAATTGGTAAAATAAAAATACTATTTTTTCCCCGTTCAGTTGGTATAGGATGACCTTTATTTTCCTCTTTAATGTCAATAAAAAGGAACAGACCTGTAATACAGGTGTCCTCATCACTATTTTGATTTATACAAGGTCCACCCCCAATTCTGGAATAGCTCAAGATTACAAAAGTAGCTTAAGAGTGCCTCAGCCGTTCTCCCTATTCTCTGCTTGCTGTGTGGATTCTTTCAGAAGCATAGTGTGAAATGTCTCCGTATGTCCATTTGAGGGGATCATGTCAGCTCAGTGCTTTATAGGATGTCTGTGGGGAAGGTAAAATAAGCTAAGGAGAGCTGCAGTTTGGCCTTTTGGCAGACAGGAGAAAGGGAAAGATGTGCTTAACCACACTTCACCTGCCATTTACAGTTATTGTGCCTGGGTCTGGTTGGAACCCAGAAAAAACATTTTTCTCTAAACATTTTATGTGATAACTGTTTCTAGGTACCAGGAATGCTTTTATGGGGTCAACCTGTCCAGTCTGCGCAGTGCAGCTGTGGATGAGTATTTCCAACAACCCATCGTGGTATGTTTGTATGTCTGGGGATTATTTTTTATGTTTTTCCCTCTCCCTATCTTGTCCCCTCCACAAAATCCTACAGGTACAGTAACCTCCTTGTTTAACAGAGCTCTGTGGCCTTTGAGTAGAGAGCCAGGAACTAACTCTATGAGTGTGAACAGAGCTGCTGTCAAAGGTTAACTACTACATGCAATATTCCTGGTTTTGCTGTGAATAACAGATGTTGAGAGATATGCACGCATTAGGAAGCCACAGCATGTGAAGAACTGTCTTCCTAACATGCAACTAGCTTCCCTCAGTGTTTCTGGTCTCTTAAACAAGTGACTTGACCTTGATTTTTCCCTTCCCATCTCTGATCCACAAATTAAAGGAAAAAAGAAAGCAGCCAAGCAAACAGGTTTCTGTATTATGAAACAACCTTTTTTTGGTATGTAAACTGGTAACTTGGATCTAGCACCTGTCATTCTCCTTCCTTCTTTTTAGTAAAAGTCGAGGTGGTACCTAGTTAGAAAGAATGCAGGAGAAATCCTTCTCACCTCTCTGGGGAAAAAACCTAAACAATCCCGACCCCCTGCCCCAGTATAATGCTTCAGCGTAGGTGCAATGAAAAGGTTCGCTTTCAGAAATATGACTGCAACAGATCTTGGCTAGCTTTAGGCTAACTAGTTTAAGTAGCAATAGCAATGCAGCTGCTGTCGCATGGAGACCCTAAAACCTGTCCAGAAATCTGGAAAGACCATCAGACTACTGATATGACCACCTGCACTGGACTGCTTTTAGTACTTGAAATAGGTAAGAGAAAGCTCTCATTTGTCTTCATAAAGTTCAGCTATACCTTTGACTATAGCAAGGTCATTCTCAGTGCTGGCTCTTTGGCTTTCAGTCAGAGGATGGAGTAATCTGTAGGACTGCAGCACATACTTGCATCCTGTATGAAGTACATGTTTGTTTTCGCAGCCGAGATTCTCCCTCCCTCCAAGATCAGAAATGCATTGCCCAACAAAAGCCACATTAAATTGTTATTTCTTTTTAAAAAATCACATATCTCCTTGGCTTCTCCTTACTCTGTAGACAGATTTTAGTTCTTTGATAGGTTCACTGGGGGGTATGTGATACAAGCCTTTATGTTAAGAGTTTGCTTTACTTATGAAAGAGTTTGTGAATGGTGATAGATTAGGATTAGTACACGTGATTAAAGAAGAAAAATGAAAGGAAAAATTTTCATTTGCTGACTGACTACTCCTACATTTTTCCAGAGGGCAATCTGTATTAAGTAATTTTGCTTTCTATACTTCATAATTTAATTTTCAAGTATTTCTATACTGTCTTAGTTCAGTTTACCCAAATGTGCAGTGCAGAAGAGCACATTAAAATGTGTATAGTTTAAAAAAAAAAAAAAAACAACCAACCCCAAATAAGCCAGCCAAATAAACCCACCATATTTTTTTTTTACAAGTCATCAATTTCTGGATGAATTTTATTGTTTGTAAGTTGAATAAAACAGTCTTTGATAGGTATGTAAGCTATCAAATATATTAAATCCTGATAATATTGCAAAATATAAGTGTTCTAAGGGATGCTAAAAAATTGAAACATTGAAAATAAGTTTATTGGGGGGAAGGCTGATTTTTGTCTTTTTTCCCATTTTTAACAGAAAATGAGTTTATACGCTGACAAGACAGAATGATAACATTTGCAACTCTTTTTTTTTCTTTTTTTTTTTCTTTCCCCGATAGGATACTTTTGATGTGAGAATTCTAATGGCCCGGACAGTGAAGTACACCATTAACTTCATAGAAGCTGCTGAGGAGGATTTGCATAGGTCAGCAGATGCCAGCAACCTACTCTTTCATTTTTTGTAACTGGCAGTCAATGGTTGGTGCTCAGAGACAGAGGAAGCTTTGGCGGTGGATGTGGAGGAGGGAAGGTGGCATGCCAGAATGATTAGTACACCACTTGTAATGGACCAGAATGTTCATCTGCATGACGATTTGTCTAGTATTAGCAGAGAAGCCTGTTCATGAGCCTGTGAAACACCAGAGATCCTTTCACAAAATTTTCCTACTGAAAAGGGATAAAATGGGCTCTGGAGGACAGTGTTTACTTCTTAGCATTACATGTTGGGATACATTTAAATCTGGTTACAAGGCAATTTTTGTTTTTCTGTGTAGACATCCTAAAAGACCTTGTCAAATGGTGTCATCACAAGCTGCCTTGCTGAACTCTTGTATATTTTTTTTTTAAACATTTTCCAGTCTAACAGGAGTCAGCTGTACCTCTTTACTTCCCTCCAGATCTCCTTCAAATCTTTAGTTGGAAAGTCTTATATATAAACCAACCTGCATCCCTCGTGTCCCAGAACGACAGCAGAGAAGCCTCCTTCTCAGTACATCTGTGAAATAAAATGTACCATATGGCAGAACTTGAGGGAGTACTTCAAGTCCTTGCAAGGCACTGTCATAAGGGGAAAATATCACAGACTGTCTTTGAAACTCTGAACCCTTGTTTCAACATGACTCACAACTAATTGTATAAATGACATGGTCTAGTGAGAGAGAAGAATTGCTCTAAGAGGGAGGAAACAGCTGGAGAATTGCTTTCCAGTTTCAGCTGACTAGCGTTGACTTCCTTCAGCGGTTCTCAGAACTAACATGTTCATACCTGAATGCTAATTTTATGATACGTTTCTGCAAGAGTGGGTGAGATCCGGGTTCAACTACATACCCAGTAATAGTTATTTTGGAAGGGAAAATATTCCAGCTCTTGCTCAAGCAGCTCAATTTTTCCTTCTGGTTCCAGTAGTGGTTCTGTTTGTCAGATTTGTAGTGGAACATTTTCCTGTTCAAAATAGTATTTAAACTAAATCCAAGTCCTTTACTGGGAATGGGAAGTTTTCCACCGGAAAGGCAGAACCCCTGTATTTATAACAGTCTGCAGTGTTGCGAGTAACACTTGTGTAGTGGCATATTTGATTCTACTATAGAATAAGGCACACAAAAACTAATACCTAAATCAGTGCCATTGGTTAATTCTATTGACACAGGGAAAAAGAGCATATCCTTTTAAATATATGGAAAATTGAGACATGAACTGATGAATAAGAATGGAAATACATAAATTAGCACAGGGTAGGTTTCCAGTGGAATTTCCAGTACTTTTTGGAAATTATTTTGGCAGCATATTGGTTTTTTTCCCTGCAGAGTGGAAATCCCTTTTGTTTTCCAAATGATGCAGTCTGGACTAATCCATGGCCTGGCCTTCTGGTTTGATGTGGCATTTGTAGGATCACTGTAAGTACTTTTTCCTTCTTCCTATGAAATACTAACTACAGGGGAAAAAAATTGCATCTTTCATACAAAATGTGTCAGAATTAGACCTATATCTGGTGCTGACCTTGTTTGTAATGTAATTCTGTCATATTAAAGAAATCATGCCTTCCAGAGGTAACAAGAAGTGTGATAACCTAGTGCTAGCAGTATGACTAGATGGTGGTGATCTTGCTTCCCATTGATTGGAGTGCACGTTTTCTATGGTAGACCACATCCAGGAATTATTGAGGGTCAAAATGCAAAATGTTCCCAAAATACTGGTTCTTTGTAATATTATATACCTTTCTGTTTTACATCGTAAGTAAAGCAGCAGTATTGGAACATAAGCTGTATTTTCCCATTTGGGCTGGTCTTGTTTGTGGACAACAAGGAGACCAGGTTGCAAGTTCCAGCTAACAAAAGGGAAATGGAGAAATTTTCACCAAGCTTGGGAAAATTTTTCACTGCAGCACCAAACATTTATTTCAAAATGGGGACATTCATCTGATATAGTAAGTAGGTGAAAATTAGATAAACTTGCTCAGGTAGTCAATATGTAGATTTCAGCTATCTATATTTAGTTCTTAGATAAGATTTGTTGATTTCCCAGTTAAATTGATCTAGTTTTAGATGAGGTGATTTTTTTCAATAAATTGTAAAATGCATTTCTGTTTATTTGTGCTGATAAATGCCTTTTATTAGCCTTTGAAATGAGGATTGTCAAGAACTCAGAATAGTATATCTATTGAAAGAAAATGGACATATGTGCATTTGTATTTACTTTAACAGCTTATAGTAAAATTTTTAATCTTAAAAAAGGAACCAGAAACGCCACAGCAGCTAAAACAGGAGAGAATGTTGCAGACTTGTAGGAACTGACTGAAATCCTCCGCTGAGAAGGCCTCCATTTTGAAGTAGGCAATTGCTTAATCACCAGATTAATCTTTCACGTTTCTACAACTCTGGAAGTTCTTTGTCTTAGCACTTGAAATCTCAGTGGATCGGGCTTGCGGTATTACCTGTGTTATCCCTTTCTTTGCACCTACAACCCCTTTCAATATATTATTGAAATATCTCTTGCAAGTGAAAACTAGGTATAGGACCTTCTTGGGGAGTGTTGTTTAAGGATGAAACTACCATTGTGAAGAATCGCATTGCCACATTCAGGACAAACCTTGATTTCCTGTAATTTGTTAAAATTGTCTGAGTGGTAAGAGGAGAGAAAAATTAGTATTCTCTGTCCTGGCAGTGTGGAAAGAAGAGAAAACAGGAGTCTGAAGAGTCTCTCTTTTGAATCTCCATAATTGGCTTAGGCATACAGCTCTGGTGGTGGCAGGCACAGTATAGATAAAGAAAGGAGATGAGGCATAACATATTGATTTCCCAACATAGGGTAGAATCACTCTCCCAGTTTACTTGGAGGCAGTTTAAAGTTTATTATGAGCAGTTGAGGCCTCACATACATAAAGGCCTTACAACTTAAAATTGTTTCTGAAAGGAGAAGACAGGAGAGAAAGTCTAGATAGTTTTTCTCGTTTGTTTTAGGGTAACTGTTTGGTTGTCCACTGCACCGACAGAACCTCTCACTCACTGGTATCAAGTACGCTGCCTTCTTCAGACACCCCTCTTTGCTAAAGAGGGGGAAACTCTCTCAGGGAAAGTCTTATTTGTTGCCAATAAGCGGTAAGTGTAAAAGCTTCCCGAGCAGATTTTGTAGTGTGGCTGTTCTTGTTAGAGGTACCCAAAAGACACCAGTTAATTTTGGGTACGCTGGTACCCACATTTGTTATTTCTGGTACCATTACCAATGTATATGGTGTCACTGATACAGTTACGTAGGCGCTGTTGACCTTGTGAGACTCTGCTCACCAAAAGGTCTCCACGTTCCACTCCAGTAACCTGTGATGATCCTTCTCACATACCTTCTCCTTAACTCCCGTCATATCCTGCCTTCCCTCACAGTGCTACATGCAGCTTTTGTCAGCTTTCCACTCCGCTATCTTTCACACATAGCAATTTTCTCAGGTCATGTCCAGTCACTTTCCACACCTTGTTCTGGTAGTGTAACCTCTGGCGATGTCTTTGTCAGCAGCCTGGTTGTTTGCCTAAGGCCCAACATCCCTTGTCTCTCAGCAAGTCCTCTGCAGAGACAAGGAGAAGCAGGGTTGATCGCAAATACATTACATTTTTAATTCTGAAAAAAATTCCTTATAGAAGTGCTCCCCGGTTCAAGAATAGTGCTTTTCATGCATTGTTTGTTCTTCCACTGAGGCTAATGAAGATGGCTGCTTTTGGAAGGGCGTATTTCCTTACCAGACTTCTCTGCTGTTCCTGCTGTCAGTCAAACATTTGGTAACTCCACTCCTACGCTTTGCTTTGAAAACAGTCCTCAAGGGACTGGGTCACACATGTTGCAGCCTGGTTTGCTTATGTATGTGTGTCGTTTTAACAGAAAACACAGCCTCCTTGGTGTAGGAAGGTGAAATTTTTTTTTTTTGGGGGGGTGGGGTGGGGAGAAACAGTCAGGTGGTTCCAGTGACCTCAAAGCTGTCAGTAATACTTCTAGGGCTCTTTAATCACATCAGCAACAAATACTTGATTTGGGACTTGTCAAATTTCCAGATGTTCTGCTTAGAAACTCCTCATGGAGAAAATAAATAATACAGATCTTGATGTGTCCCTTTCAAATGCAAAATGTACCCGTATTTTAATATATAAAAGAAACACTGTATGTCACAAAGCGATCACACAGCCACTGCTGTAAATATGTCACTACATAAGGCATATCTGCAATGGAGCATAGGTCAGGCACACCTGAGCTAGCGACCTTGCCAGACTGAGAATGAGAATCACTTTACCCATGTCTTAGCACTGAGCTAACAAGTCCTGCCACAAAGCTAATCTGCTTTCGGGATCAACACAGCACCTCTGTGTAACTCTGCAGTTGCTGTGGC